>NC_089744.1:44314098-44662848 GCF_040412425.1 Macrobrachium rosenbergii
CTCTCTCTCTCTCTCTCTCTCTCTCTCTCTCTCTCTCTCTCTCTCTCTCTGACCATGTACCTATAATAATGCTCCATCCTCCACTAAAAAATTCCATTTTTTAGAATTCTGGATGAAGGACTGTAAACCTGTCCAGACATAAACAACCGAATTGAGAAGCGGCTGATTTCCGATGTCATTTACCATAACTATCTAGTTGATAAAACTTGCCGATCCTCAGTACATGTAGTGGCTTCCATAAGTAGAAATATAATAATTTGTATTCATCCTTATTGCAGTGGAGATCTTGAGAAAGAATACCAGTAAATTAAAACTGCAAGGTTTAGCCACGGCTGAATAAAACTAATAACGAGCAGGCTGCAGAACATTTGGAATAGTCAAAAAGCGATGTCCAGAACTGATGAAATCACAGTTACTGGTTTTATAGCCAAGTAAACCCAACTTTGTTAATTTACATGAAAAGGTATCTCCGAATTATGTTTCTTTTAGCCACTAATGGTAATGAAGATGTCGGTAGTACTTAATCAGTGGAGATTTTGAGAATGTAAACAAAATCAAATGCAAATGGCATACGATCACAGTGTTTGTATTCTGTAATAAAATAACAGGATGATGATAATACATGCAATGTACTGTAACCGGGTACAGCAAACAAAACAACTTTAAATAAATCATCATTATTATAAATATAGTTGTACTTTTTTCCTTTTCTTCCAAACAATTTAGGTTTTTAGAGCTTTCTGGTTTTTAGAATTACGGATGAGATCATAAACCTTTATGTGTATGTGTATATATATTATATATATATATAACTGAATCATGAAAATATGGAACCTGATGAATATATAAATAAAGATAAAATCCACTGGAGTGCTGCGAGGCCTTTCAACACTTACATCCTTTACTTAGCAGATTGAAGAAATATAAAAGTAAGTTTACAAAGAAAGCTCATATAAATGACAGATGGGGATTCTAAAGGAAACATATGTACCTGGAATCCAACACAATTGAAGAATGAGTAGAACTGCCAAAACAGGGTTAAATATTTAAGAGGTTTTACAAAGGATTAAGATCAGCCGTTCAGAAGCAGGGACAGGACAATTAAAAGATTATACAGGGTCGTGACTGACCACCCAAAAAAATATTAGTATAACAAAATAATTATCTTTTTGTAAACAATAATAATTTTTGCAAGATGAACATTTTTACAAATAAAAAATTATATTAAACATTGAAAGGTTTTAATAATGAAAGCATAAAATCATTTTTAAAACCTTTTAATGTCAACTCGTTTTTTCTTATAATAACACACTGGAAAGAATGTTAATAAAAAATAGCCCTAAAGAAAACAACAACATAATATATGAAATTTCATGTTTGGACTGCCCCTCTTTTTATATTGGCCAATCTAGCAAAGATTTAGATGTACATATTAAGCAACATAAGTATTCAGTCAAAACTGGACAAGCATCCAATGCTATATTCATTCATTTAAGTGAAAACTCACAGGATAAATTGGACTGAAAGTGCAATGATTGCCAGATCGAAAGATTTCTCTTCAAGAAATCTATTGGAGTCCGTTATTATCCAGCTTACTTCCAGCTGTAATTTTAACCTTAGCCCTGGCATGTATTATTTGGACCCCTGTATTAGAAAAATGTTCAAGAATGACCTAAAAGATAAAATCACTGACTTAATTACAAGTCAGTTACCTGATATATATTTTCTATGTATCCGTATGTGTTTAATATAATTTTTTATTTGTAAAAATGTTCATCGTGCAAAAATTATTATTGTTTACAAAAAAGAGAATTATTTTGTTGTAGTAATTACAAGTCAGTTACCTGATATATATTTTCTATGTATCCGTATGTTTAATATAATTTTTTATTTGTAAAAATGTTCATCGTGCAAAAATTATTATTGTTTACAAAAAAGAGAATTATTTTGTTATACTAATATTTTTTGGGTGGTCAGTCACGACCCTGTATAATCTTTTAATTGTCCTGTCCCTGCTTCTGAACGGTCGATCCTAATCCTTTGTAAAACCTCTTAAATGTTTAACCCTGTTTTGGCAGTTCTACTCATTCTTCAATTGTGTTGGATTCCAGGTACATATGTTCCCTTTATAATCCCCATCTGTCATTTATATGAGCTTTCTTTGTAAACTTACTTTTATATTTCTTCAATCTGCTAAGTATAGGACGTCAGTGTCGAAAGGCCTCACAGCACTCCAGTGTTTCCATTTCCTTCGAGGATTTTATCTTTATTTATATATATGTATAGGCAGTCCCAGGTTATTGGCGGGGGTTCCATTCCGACAGCGTGACGATAAGTGAAAATCGCTGATAACCGAAATTTGGCAACTTTCGTGGCTTATTGGTGGCAATAAGCGCCGAAAATCAACGATTTTTGGTTATCGATGCCTCTGCTAGGTATGTATCGGTGCCAGTACATGATTTTTGGTGTTGATAAGCAGATATCGGTGCATATTGGCACCGAAAATCGCCGATTTTTGTCGCTAGACAAGTGCCGAAAAACTGGACCACTGATAACCAAGCCTGCCAAATAGCTGGGGACTGCCTGTACATATAATATATATGTATATATATATACACATACATACATATGTGTGTGTTTATGTATATATGGGTTTTGTCTTTATATATTCATCATGTTCCATATTTTTGTGGTTTAATTATATGTATATATATATATATATATATATATATATATATATATATATATATATATATATATATTTATATATATATATATATATATATATATATATATATATATATATATATATATATATATATATATATAATACACACACTGTATATAATTTGTGATGTTATGGATATTGTTGAATTTAAATCAGCATCCCAAATGATTCTTACATTGCCCACTAGTGTCTTGATAATTTGTAGATAATTGACGTTTCTGGAAAGATGAACTCTGTATTGCATATGCATGTACTGTATGTATGTAATTTGGTGTAATGTTTGTAAAGGAATTTTTTTCAAACATCTGCTTTGTTAATCTTCAAGCTGAACAAGAAATTAAATACTATCAAGTTTACAAGTAGACTTGATTGAATTATAAAAGCCTGTCTATCTTTTAGTATTTAATTAGAGTTTTCAGGCTTTTTAAAGGCTATAAAGTACTATAATATTGAATGAAATACAATCATTGTATGGGAAGTATGGATCTTTGTTATCATTGTCAATTTTTTCCATGGATGGTGTTCAAAATGTAAACACAACTAAGCTTTTAGTGACTGGAAAGGAAGCAAAGAAAAAAAAAACAGGAGAGTGGTTGCAATGGTTGTAGCAAGGTTTTGAGAGTAAAATCTGTAGTATATGCCAATCTAACAAAAGTTCTCGCTTGAACTGCTCATGAACATAAGATATATGTACAGCAAAAGATCTTTAGTGCCCAAAATGCATTAAAAGAGCAAATGGGGAAGAGAGTGCGTTAAGAATAATGATTTGATAGGTATTCCTGTTATAGAAGAGGTAGCGCTTGTCTCATTTCCTCTGAAGCAGGAGTTATGACAGCAGTAAGACATAAAGTATCTGCAGAATGTGCATAATGAAGTGAGATAGCCCAATTGTTGGCAAACAAAAATTTCCCAGTAGTAAAGAGAAATAAGACTTGTACTACCTAAGCAGAAACATGCTTGTGATTGGTAAATAAGACTTGTACTACCTTAGCAAAAACATGGTCACTGAAAAGGAAAATAGAAGAGATTTTGAAAATGTTCCAATTTATGGATGGAATATGGTGAGAAACATGTAATATTAATGCAGAATTGGTGGAGAGATTTGATATCAAGATCCGCGCAAAAGACTTAGGTCTCAGTGATTGAGATGGGTTGGACATGTGATGAGAGTATATGAGGAAAATTGGTCAGAAAACCAGTAAATAGGGAAGTAGCAGGACGAAGACTGTAAGAAGACTGGAAATCATGGAAAAAGGTTATATAAGAAGACCTAGACTTGATGGGAGTCAAGACAGAAAGAGCACAGGACAGAGAAAAGAGGAGAGAAATTTATATGTAATAAAAGGAAAATTGTCTTGAAAATGTCCACAATGTTGATGCTGGTGAACAATATTCAAAAGTTTTCCTAATTCAAATACTTTTAACCATAACAGACGCTCATTGGATGTACTGTATTTTATATGCAAAGGGAAAGTTAATAATTGAGATCATGTATCTGATACATGTGAAAAGCTGCACACTGTGCTTTGTAACTTTTGTATAGTATATTTATTTTTCTAGTCTCATGAGCCTTATTAACACACAAAATATTAAATGCTGTTCCATAGTTGATGAAATATTATTATGGTACTGAAAAATTTATCCATGTAAGCTCAAGCATGTATGTATTGTATTTTGGAGAATTTGTGTGTATGAATCCTCCCTAAAGCATCATCTTGTGGTTTCCCTCTGATGTTTTCAGTGTATTGTTGTGATTTGTTCATGAGCCTTCCCACAATGGTTAAATACATGAGAACAATTTTTTCATGCACTGTTCCTCTATGCCTATAAGTAACTAATTGGAGTGGTAATGTTAATGGCCCCAGTTTCTCTTTAAATTATGGGTTTGGGTATTTTTAAATTATGGGTTTGGGTATTTTATTCCAATTCCAGTGGCATTTTATGTAATTCGAAGGTTGCAACACTGCAAATATATCAGTATCAAGTAAGTTAGTAGTTGTTCTCTTAATGTTAATGATTCTGATATCGATAAACTCCTTATTTACAGTATTCTGTTTCTTTTTATGTGGGATGTTTGCAAATTGAATTTGACTCAGAGATTTTAATTGACATGGCAATTAAGGAAGTTATGTCTCACGTTCAGTTTCTAAATAGAAAATGTAGTTTTATCTTCTTTGAAAATATAAGGTGGAAGTTAGGCCTTGTGTCATGTAATTAAGCTTTATTTGCCTCTTGTTAATAGGTAAATTTAAAAGAACTATGATATAGAAAATAAATACGTAAGTTGTGTCCGAGTTCTATAATGTAAATTAATTTAGTTCGTTTATATTTTATTTGACCTTTTAAATTATTAATGATTTAAAAGTAAAATTTTAGTGGACTTAATTTTTGAAGCATGGTTAAATATATATGAAGCTTGTTCAGCATTCTTTTAAGATTAATTTGTAAATGAAAGTTAATGTCATTATGCCTTTAAGAATGTTAATTAGTAAGCTGTAAGGAACCTAGAACATTATGAAGCTCTCTAGGTTGTAGAAATATTCCTAGAAATAACCAAGTAAGAAACAAACATAGAAGCATTTTATTATCCTTCATAAACATTTTGAATCGATTAGAGTTCACTGTAAAATTATGTGAGTATGTCAGCCATGATTTTAATTGGTTTTAGCAGACAGTAGTTTTATTTTTATTGTTTGAAATGTAAAGTGATTGTGTATGAAATGCAGTATTTAGGAGTTTGATTGTCACGTACCTATAAATCACCTTGACATGTTCTTGTGCCAAAAAATTTAGTTCCTTGATACGTGTACTTTCACTCTTTATGTTCTGCCAACATTTTCAAGTACACTATGCGATGTATTATTTGGAAAGAGTAACTCAGCCAATTATTCAAATCCAACTACCTCAATAATATCAACCTATTTTTTCAGTAGACTGTTATTACACCATTAACCCTTAAAATTCAGAAGTGTTTGGGGTATGCTGAAAGCATTGTGGACATCAGGTTCCATCTTGGTACGTAGCAGAATAAAAGTATATGGTTCAATAATAAGATTAGTACTGTTTACTATCAATATTTGGTATTATAATTGTAGTATGGATAAGATTAGGGTTTGTGAGAGCAGATGTTAGACAAGAATCGTATCAGAATACCAACACCATGATGTTGCAATATGATAGGTCATATAATTTTTAAGAGCTTTATTAGGTAATTGAAATGGAAATGAATGGGACATTTTGTGAGAAAGATGGTCATTTGATGTAGTATCCATCCTGTAGGATGCTACATTTAGGGGATGTGGGAGACCAAGGGAAATCTTGATGAAAATTCTAATGCAAATGTTGATGATGCATTGCTGGCTGGAATTTTGGAAAAGGTGGGTCAAAAAAGATGACAGGTTTCAGATTATTGATGTTCTATGTATCCATTTTATTGTTGGAGGATAGGTGATGGTATTCGGTTGTGTGTTTGTATTAAAACAAAAATTATTGTCAGTCATGAAAGTGTTGTTTGAAAATCTCGTGTGTATTTGTGGAAAGGAGATACCTGAAGCCTTGGTACTTTCGTAAAAAGATAAAATCAAGAATGTCACTATTGAATCTCTCATTAATTGCTGTGGATGTGGGCAGTAGAATGCAGCAAATAATGAAATAGTGAAGAAATAAATTGTAGTGCTGTTGTAAATGGCAGAATAAGAAAAATTAGATAATGAAATGTAATAGAATTGATTTGTTTAAATAATGTATTTTTATACGAATCCATCATTCATATTGGTCCTACATTTGAGTCTGGAAATGTCTAGACCCTGTATGCTTTTGTATAACAAGACAAAACATTGAAGAATAGCTAACCATTTCCTGGACTCATCAGTCACTTGTTTCATTTCTTTTGTTACATAAAAACTGCAAGTACTCAGTGGGGTTTGGATGAGAGAACTCAACTGTGTGAGTGATGGCTTTGCTTAGAAAAAGTGTTCTATTTTATTTGATATATAACAAACCTTTTTTTCATTTTTCTTGTGAATGACAGGTTAGGAGTGAGGTTTGAATTTCCAAAAGTATCTATCTTAAGTTGATGAGTGGTGCCTGAACAGTCTGTTTCAAGTTCTTAGAACCTAGCTATGTTTATGGAGGGTGTATAGGTAGTGAAGAGTCTCTATTTCAGAGTCTCAAGTTTGTGTGCAAGTGTCATTAGTTAAGAAGGTAGTGTTTGCTGTAAATAGCTGACATGCTTATACCTCAGTTGTAAATCTGTAAGGATGCCAGAAGGTAGGGAAGAGGAAGAAAACAAAGAATTCCTTATACCCTCCCTCAAAGATAGTGTCTTTGTGCAGCTACTACTGGACCCAGTGAAATAAAGTATCTTACCATTTATGATTACAGTATTAGTCCAAATAAAGAGTTGAATGTCATGATCATGAATAACCATACCATAGATTCTCTTTTCTTTTATTTTTTCTTTACGTTTGACCACTCATCTGGTGTGATTTTCAAAAGACTGAAGTGAGAAAAAGACATGAGTGATACAAGATGACATAAGAAATGACTGAAATCCAAACTAATAAAAAGATGGTAAAAAATTAAGAAATATATTTAACTTGAATAAAAAAACAAACAAAATGGTATAAAACTGTAAAAAACTTAATTACACAAAATGGTAAGAATGCATATATAGTATGTATATACTGTGGAAATGAACTAGTATCTGAGTTAAATGCTGGTTTCTTTAAGCAAATAAGTATAGATTCAAAGTATTAAGTTCATTTCTATATTTTTTAGGGAGTTTACAATTATCAGATTGCAAATGTTATCTGTTTCCATAATCCCGAATGATGAGGTTTTACCAGTGGTGTAACTGTCGGAGAACTGGCAGCTCTGAGCTTGTTGATTCAAAACAATAAATTCCTTATGCTAGAACCTACATATTATAAGTTTAATCTGGAACACATGGACTGTTGAACAGTCTACAAACACAGGCCACTAGGTAATCTCTCCCTCAAATGGAAATGTTACTTGATTTTAAAGTTGTAAACTACCAGTTGTAAGTCAGTTTGAGCTGACACTTTTGGAAGAGGTGCTTCAGCTCTTTTGTTTATTTACTTAGAGGTGTATTGGAACCTTAAATATATGAAATTTCTTTCTAGGCCACATTTGTGCTTAGTTGTATAATATTTGTTCTGTCCAAACCTGTGTAAGTGCAGTAGTTGGGAAAGCTTCACAACTAAAACTATTGTTTTTAAAAATTAATGTGGAAAGTTTATTTTCCTATGCAAGATAAATCATAAGCTTGGTAAACAAGAGGCAAGACTGTGTTTGTTTCAAATTCTACATAATGGTCTTTAAGGAAATTAATTTAAAGTCCCATGAAGATGGGTTTCCGACAAATAAATATTTCTATTTCAGAACTATTTTTCTCTGCTAATAAATAAAAAATGAAGATAATTTTATTTAGATTTTTCCATTGTAAATATATTGTCATGATGGACATTAGGGTAATTGAAGAAAACTGTATATACTGCTTTTTCAGAAGTAATGAATATGTCATTTATGCAGCATTTTTATACAGTGATCTCAAGGATCTTATTAGACAACCATTTTTGTTTGTGGAAGCTCATAAATATATTAAAGTTTTCAGACACAGGATTTCCCATAGAGCCCCTTTATATGTTTACAAAATTTTTTGTTAAAAATTAAATCATATCTTCTGTTGCCAAGCTCAGTGGTTACTTGAAGTCTTGTTTAATGGTGAATTTCTTAATGTATTCCAGTTTCATAGATGGAGTCTACTGTTATTTTCAGTTTCTTTTATTGGGATGTTGAAATAAGATTCAACATCGAAAGTGGCCATGACTCGAAGTTTCTGGCAATTCAGACATACTATGAAATTGAAAATACCTATGATGAATTTTCTTAGTCATCTGAGGCATTAAAAATTTTGATAGTTATAGTGAGGTGTGTTAGTGGAGAATAAGATAGGTCATAATAGAAGGGTTTGTTTGTGGATTCTAGGCAGACCATACATTATGCCGTGTGTATTTCCTGTTTCATATTAACTTCTTATATTCGTTCTCCATTATTTCATTTCTTTCATTCAGTTCCGTAAGATTTGTTTATTTTGTCTTCTGTACTGTTGAAGTTATTAAAGGATTATCATGTTGATAGTTTTCAAAGGTACTAGCTATCGCTCACATTTGCTAGTTTCTTGTTAAAGTTCTGATGTAATTAATATTGAAGTTGTATATAACAGGAGCAGTATTTACTGTAATCCTCATATAACAGGAGCAGTATTTACTGTAATCCTCTTAATGCTGGTGGTTCATAGTTACCACATGAGGTTAATTAAACACTTCATAAATTCTTAAGGTCAAGCAAGTTATATTAATAAGATGTCTTCACTACTCCAGGATCCTTTGAAGTCATCTTCAGCTCTTGAAGCACTCCTGGAGAAACGCCCATTGGATCATAATGTCTTCTTGAAGTCTTATTAGTCCCCTCCCCCTTCCCCAGGAGTCCTTCAGGAGGTGGAAGAATTTCTGGGTGGAATGATTCCAAATACAGATTCTGGATTTCTCCTTGAAACATTTGTGTGTTTGTTTGAATGCACACTTCCGAGATTCACGAGGCTGCAGCAGAAGGAGATGAAGACAGCTGTATTCTTGAAGACTTCTTCAGGAAGCCATGATAATCCAGTGGGTGTTTATCTAGGAGTTTTTCAGGAGCTGAAGATGGCTTCATAGGATCCTGGAGTTGTGAAGATGTCTTCAAGAAGATGTAATCCAATGGGTGGTTCTCCAGCTGAAGACAGCTTCACATGATCCTGGGGTCGTTAAGACTTCAAGAAGACATTATAATCCAATGGGCGTTTCTCCAGGAATGCTTCAGGAGCTGAAGACTAACTTCAAAGGATTGTGGAGTAGAGAAGATGTTGTATAAATGTAACTTGCTTGACCCTTAGAATTTGTGAAGTGTTTAATTAACCTTATGTGGTAACTATGAACCACTTGCATTGGAGGGGGAAGGGGGAGGGGAGGGACACTTAGAGACACACTCAGACACAAAAAGGCAGCCAAGAAAATTAATATATAGATATATTTTGTTCAGGGTCACCACTTCTCACATATGCAAGCCTTCTTGTTTCATTTTTATTTTTTCCAAGGTTTTTAGGACCTCTTTTTAAAATTATAATTGCAACTTTTCACATTTGCATTTTTCCATAAATTTAAGCATGTTTCAAAATTTACTTTATCAGAATTATGAAATAATAAGTATTACTCTGTTATACATAATTTGAAATGCTGAAAAATATTTTTAAGTGTAGAGAATTTAGGGTGAATTTAATGATTAGGGCCAAGTGGTAGAGTAAATATTTCTTTTGTAGTTAGAATGAATGAACTTTTATCATGGTAATGGGTAGGGAAATCGAGGTATGTACCCAATGTCAACAACTTTGTCCCAAGTGCAGCTCGAAATATGTAGGTTCTAGCATAAAGACTATTCTGTCTTGAATTGACCAGCACATAGCTGTCAGTCCTTGGACAGCTACACCAGTGGTAAGACCTTTTCATTCAGGAATAAGGGAACATTATAAAAAAACACACAATATGATTGTGAAGAGACAGCTAAATTTTGTACAAAATCTAGAAATTAATTTGAACTTTAAATCTGTACCTATTAGATTAAAGAAACCAGCATTAAATTCTGAAACTAATTTACAGTGTATATGTTGTTACACATACTGATACCGTTTTATGTAAATAAGTTTTATACCATTTGTATCTGTTTACCCATGTATTTTATTGCTTTATATTTTTTGTAACTTCTTACCATTTTATATCATTTATGTCTTGTACTCATTCCAGTCTTTAGAAAATGACGTATGAGTGTTGAAATATAAAGTGATAATAAAAAGAATAAGAAAAATTCCTTGTTTTGTGTTTGCCCTGAAATTTATCCCCTTCTTGTGATTTCTGAGATAGACAGTTGAAATTGGTTATGTAGGTAATGTTTGCTGTGAATAGTTAACACACATGCTTATGCCTCAGGTGTTCTATATCTATCAGGATGCCATAAGGAGAGGAAGAGGAAGAAAATGAAGAATTCCTTATACCTTATCTCAAAGGTAGAAGCCAGTGAAAAAATATCCAATCATTATGATTAATTTTAAATGAAAATTAGCAAATGTTGATCAACATCTAGAAGTCTACATTTTAAATTATACTGATATCTAAATTTTGTTCAGAATCCAGCAAGACTGAAATATCACCTAATTTCATTCTCTCACTTTTACGTATTTGTTTTGCATCATTGTCATATGTAATCTGCTTCCCGGCCTTACCTGTCCTGTTGATGAAAAGTCTGGAGAAAACAGATATAACTTCCCTGGTCTTTCTGAAATAAAAATTAGGAAAAACAGAGGATCTCTTGTTAAAGATATCAGAGGTGACAGAAAGAATTGCAAAGAGAACTGTTTCACCCCGGGTACTAGAAGACTGTCTCTTGCAATGAAATATGAAGCAAAGATAATCTGATTGATGGCCATGCATTCATTAAAGTTTCCAGTCATAAAAGTGAATGAAGCTCATATATGCCTCTTCAGAATAAAAGTATTCTGTAGTAAAAGAAAAGCAGTCATGAAATTGAGATTCCCTGTAAGACATTTTGCAAAGGTTTATGATAAACTTTGGAGGCTGTGTTGTTTTTTTTTCTTATCTTCATTTGTGAAAGTTAAGGCAAAATCTTACAAATGACTGATAATCATACCTCTAAACCATAGGAATAAAAAAGATTTGTAAAAGAGGCATCTTGTAGCCCGTGATTACATAACCCAAAAAACTTCATATACCACTTGAGGAATCAAAACAAATCTGCAAGCTGAGAAGTAGAAACCTGAACCAGATTAGTCCTCATCTTGTTACACCAGTCACTTGCTTGGTAGAGGTTATTATCATATCTTCAAGGTTTAGAGATAGCTTTGAACAAAGCCTACATTTGAGGCTTCATTGGATAGCCTCCACACACAAATTTGCAGTACTGTATGTGTAAGTTCCTGTGAAATCTTTCAGATTTTATTAGTATAGGAGTTTGTTCCAGGTAGGAATAATTCTCAACCTGTTTGTCAGTAAAGACTGCAGGTTGGAAAACCAATTGTCTTCCTAAAGTTGTGGATGACTGGAGCTTGTTGAGAACTGTAACATTTAAATTCTCCCACAAATGCATCAGTATATCTGTTACTTGATCTGCGTGGAATGAGTTGTGCAGTTCTCAGGCTGTATTGACAGTACAGACTGAATTTTCTCTGCTTTACCAACTCTTTCCACTACAGGGCTTTCTTCCTGGCACAAACATGGGAACTAGGCTGACTTCATTGGTTTCCTCTTAAACAGAAATCTTCACAGCTAGGTGACAAGTTTTTTTACCTTTTTCTTCTTGATTTCCAAAATTGACGTTGGCAATCAAGTTAGCTCACACTACTGATATTTTTTCATTTTACTAGGTGGGTGAAGGCTTAAAGGCCTAAGAAGACCTCCTGTAAGGGTGCAGACATACCTAAAGCAATCAGGCAGAAGCAAGCAAGCTACAAAAATGAAATCAAAACTCTTAGATTTTTGTGGCTACACCAAAAGTGGCTGGGCAAAATTGAATAAATAACCAGGCCAGTTGCAGGGCAAGGGATGGTCATTAGTTTGATATTTTGTAAAAATTTATTGGTGACAGGCTTTCACCTGTGCTCTCAGGCCTAAACATTATTTGAAACCAACTTAGAGCCACAGGAAATTATGGATGTTAGAGGGCTGATTGGCATAGGGCATTTCTTCATTATTTTTCTTGTGAGATGCATCTAATCCTCACTACTGTGGAAGTTACATCGTGACAAAAGTATGGTCTGAATTATGAATGAATGGAATAGAGAAGGTGATCCAAATTCACTTGTATGATAGTAGTAATTTAAATTAATATGCTGTGAAATTTTATTAAATTGTAATTCAGGGAGTAAAAAAGAAGTCAGTACCCCCCATTTGGTACATGAGGCAAAGAATCATATTAAGGTTTTACATTTGTGTGTTTAGCTTATATGAATTTATAATTGAATACCTGTAGGTATGCCCATATATCTTATCATTACAGTCCTGTATTTATCCTATGATGGGTGGATACTTGCCCTTTGTGAAAAGCAAGTCAGTAGTGTAGCACTATGCTACTGTAAAAGTAGGCCTTTGATAAAGAGGATATTTGGACTGCAAAAAGTTTTCTTCTTATATCATGTTCTATATTTTAAAAATAGGACCATTATAAAAGGATCAATACATGTACATGTAAAAATTGTCATTATAATACTGTACCATTATAAGAATAGGCAGATAATGAGGAGGATGCTTAGACTAACACAGAGCATATTGTAGTGCTCTGTTGTTATAGGCATAGTTCCCTTGGGCATATAATTGTTTTTGTTATTGCTCATGAAAAAGGTGATTGTATGAAAAATTACATTATGTTACCATAGCACCCTTGACATAGCAGTAAACCTAAGGTTACTGTTGTGAACTGGTGACTGATGCAAGCATTATTGACACATATCCCGCTTTAGGTGTGGTTGTCTGCCACTCAAGTGCAGCTTCTCACTGGCTTGTAAATGTTCTTACCCTAATTCTGAAACTTACCCTAATTCTGAAAGATGTTCTTATCTCCAGTGACCAGTTTCCCATCACATGATGGTCCTGCAGGTGGGCTCCCCAGCCTTTATTTTGATGCATTGTGTATAGTAGGAACTCTGGATCGAGAGGAAACAGGGACACCCCCACTAGCTGATGCTTCATGCTCCATTGCCACCATCCTAAATCTTTGATGACATCTGGCTTAGCAGGTACTGTAAAGTGATTTGGACATTTCTCCCCCAAGATGGTATTTGCTGAAGCTTGTGGAAATTAACTTTAAGCATCTGTGTGGTACCAGCCATTATCTTGCCAAACAAGCTAGGCCTGTATTTAAATTTCCTTATCCCCTAAAGTAACCTGTGTGTAATTTGTTGGTCAATTTTGTTCACCTTGAGTTTTTATTGTCATTCCTAACTAAGTAGCCATAAGAAGATGCAAATGATATGGAGTTCTGGCCCTTCGGGTACCCTGTGAACCTGATGTCTTCTGTATGTGTCCAGGCTGGAATTTGTTTTCAAGTCTTTGTGAAAGACCAAAACACAGTGCCTTGAACTAGAGTACCTTCCTTTTGTAGACAAAGAGCTGGTTTTTCCTCAATATCAGATGAATTGAGGCTTGAAAGCACTTGTCCTCTAGGTCCTTTAGGTCCTGGAATGCCTCATCAGCAGAAGGAAGACTAAGGCTGTAACCTTCATCCTGAAGATGATTTACCACCAAGGTGAGAGATAGGTCTCCATTCTCTGGTTACCTTGGGAACTACAAAAAACTGAATGTAAAATCCTGGAAATATGTCCCAAACCTCTGCTACTGCCTGCATTGCTACCATCAACCTCACTTGTCCAGCACCTGGAACCTTACGGATTCTTTAGTATGTCTGGAACAAGACTGGATAGGGTGAAGAGCGAGCCCTTATTCTGCATCTCTGACTCTGTTCTTTATACAGCCTACTAGCTGAAGAAAACTTAGGAGGGGAAGAACATCCTAATTTCCTTCTGGCTCCCTTGAGCCATTTTTGCCACTGGTGCCCCTCCCCCCACAAGGTTAACAGGAGATTGGAAAAATCTGTTATGGCAGAACCCTTTTTCAAGTAGAATACCATACACAAATAAGGTATAGTTGCCCAATGAAGAGAAAACACCTTTCTCTTGGCTTTTGCAATATCCTATGAAAACTTGCTCCCCTCAGACTGCAACAAACTTTTAGCTCCAAGGGCTCAGTGTTTGCCAGTTAAGCAAGGTCAGTAATTCTCTCAGAAATCTATGTCTTGTCTGATTCAGTGGCAAGAAATGAGCGAATGAAGGAGATAGTAGGTGTAACAAAGCCTCTTGTTTTTGTAATGATTTGCTAAGAAAAATCAGTGAATATATTCTGTTTTTTTGAAGTGATAGGCATATTTCAGGATTTTTTGGATTACCCTGTACTCAGAAAATGTAATTGCATTGGACTCCAAATTTTAGTTTGGTGGCAAGAGATCTTGCCTATACAAAACATATAGAAATTGCATGAATTATACATTTTTAAAAACATACAAGGGCATCCCCTAAAAATGTAACTTTTGCTGGCTTTAACATTGACTGGGAAGGTTATCAGGTTTCCAGATAACCTTCCAGCAACTCTTTTGACCACTCCTGAGAAGAATTATGCTGCCTTTTACCCCTCCTCAAGATAGCAAAAAAAAAAAAAGAAGCTTGATTGATGCTATTTTAAGCATTAAACAAGTGACAATACTGTTCAGTCTAGATTTAGGTTAATCTTACATCAGGTATAAAGAGAAATTGCTGTCTTTTGGTCTTCTGTAAACATAATAGCATCATGCATATGCACAGTCAGTCACAGAACAATCATGGAAATTATTGTATCTGTATAGTTGCCATCACATTCATGGTCACTGCCTCGTGAGGTTATCTTTGCCGTGCTTATACCACTGGTGGTGCATCCTTTGGTCTCTTGTGTTGTCAGAGGCATGGAAATAGTATTAGCCTTGCACATTTCTTCTGTCTGTTAGCTTTTCGCCACTGTCTCAGACTTGGGGCCATGCACCTGAACAGTAATGTGCACAGCTACTGTCGTGTATTTACATTAGGTTTAAGCATAATAACTATTTATGCTATCCTGGAGCCATACATCAGCACTTGTCAGTCATAGTTGTGGGTACAGTTTGCTGCAGAACCCCTTATGCATATGTGTGCTGCTTGTTTTCCAGGTTGTGTATCTACATGATTGCATGCAACTGTAGAAAGTCTGAAACCAAAACTGGTGCCGATATCATATTGTCAGTGGGAGATGCTGTAGAACTAGCTGCTGATTGATCCTTCAAAATACTCCTCATGAGGTTGGCTGAGCTTTGGCTTACATGACCTTTGTTATCCAAAAATAAAGCTAAGAAGATGGGCATTTTCAGGGACTTAACTTGGGAATATCCTCCAACGTGATCAAAGATGCTGCTGCATAAGTTACAGGATGTAAACAGCTGTTCTTTCAGGTGTAACATGTCATACACAGCTAGGACAAAAGCTGTTTGATTGGAAGCTGTTGGGGCCGGTATGGAAACATTGACTACATTTGGACATGCAGAAACCACCAACAGTAGATCTTTAACTACTACCGCTAGGTGAGATGCAGCATAAGACTGAAGCAGAGGAAGTAGGAGCATCTCAAGAGGACCTTCAGTGAACACATGATAGCTACCATACCAAAAATGTGGGTCCTGTATAACAGTGTTTGCCAGGCAAACTATCAATATTCTATGGCAGAATGTGTGCATTTCCAGTCAAACACTAATCAAAAAAGTTACTGAAGCAGAAAATATGCAATTCAGATAACTAAGCAAGTTTTTTATCCAAAAATCAGAATCAGAGTAAAAATTCAAGATTAAGACTCGGTAATTAATAATAATTGTAAGGTACATGTATATACTTAGTATTTTTAAGTAGAGAAGGAAAACATTGAAGAAAGTGAACATTCAGTTAAGACTGATTGTTTAACTGGTGCATGTGGCCAAAATATACAAAAATTAACAAGAAGTAAGAGAACAACTAGTTTACTGGAAAAATATTAGGTAAAAGTGCTGTGAAATCCAAGCATAAATAGTATTTTGGGGTATTGAGCACTGCAGACTGCAAATGAAAAAGGCAGTTTCTGCTGGAAATTAGATCATTAGTACCTCAGAACTGCTGTGTCTCCAAATGTGAAAAGTAAAATAAAAAGAAATGGAATATACCAAATCCTTGCTGAAAATAAGAAATGAATTGTTAAAGCCTAGAATGCACAATGTAAATTATGTACAAGAAAAACATCCACTAAATCTTGTATATTACAAGCCTTGAAATCTAGAAAAAATTTAAGAGTTTTATATAAGTAACTTACCCAGTAATTACATAACTATCAGTTTCTTTCAACCGGCGGCTCAAAATTTTGAAATTGTGGGTCCACTAGTTTGTTCTGGTTATGGCAACATGCCCCTCTCACTTTCGGGTGTAAGAGAAGGTACAACATAGCCAAGAACTTCAGTTTGTTTCTGCTGGCTGTGGTTGGCAGCAGCTTGAAATTTGGAGTTTATACTTTGCTGCTTGTTTGACATATCTTCAATTGGTGAAGTATTTAATTTCGTAGCCTCTCGGCATAGTTAACATAGTGTTAGGCAAATTTTGATCATTGATTGACGACTCTGCCCAATTTTTGGACTTGTATCGGACTTTTCTAGGATGTCTGACACTAGTAGTGCAAGCTTTAGGTATTGCAGCAAAGGCTGCAATACTAGACTAACGAAAGAATCTTAAAACTCGCACACTGTTCGTATTCCAGGTAGGGAACATGTTCAGTAAATTTACGTTGTGGGGAGTGTAATGACTGGGATATTAAGAGTGGAAGACTCTAGATGCACATATTAAGAAACTAGCCAGAGATAGGAAGAGGAAAGCTATGGCTAGGGAATCTAGTAAAGCTTTAGCTAGTCAGGATTCATCCTCTAAGTCGGATGCAATTGCTCCTGTAATTTCTTCTGATCCCATTCCATCTTCTCCACTTGTGCAACCCTCTCCATTACCTGGGTCTCATGTTTCCGACCCCAACACCATTGTCAGTCTGGAGTCGAAAATCGACACTCGCTGCGGGTTAATAGGCGCCCCGTGGTTCCCAGTGCAAGTGCAGTGATAGTGGAGGAGGTGGCTGTTCAGCCCTCCGATTCTCCTAGGCCAAGGCCCTTGACATACCCCCAGCACCTGGGAGGAGTCAAACTAGCAACCTAAGGGAGGTCGGTGGGGTCTGCCCCCGAGCAGTCGCCCCCTCTGTTCAGTCTGTTGATGAATCCCAGACTGCAACCAAAGGCCATTGGAAAGGCCTTCAAGTGAGTACTCATTGTATGTCCTCCAGCTCCGAGGATTTGAGTCCCAGACGTGCGTGGCACTATGTGGACAAGTCACGCCTGCTGAAGCGATGTGCAGTGGAGTTTGAAGCTCCTTCTCCTGTTCCTTGCAAGAAGGGCAAGGGATCAGTGCACCCATCGTGGAGTCATTGGGATGTTCTTCGTCGTATAAAGAAATTACTGCATCAGGAGTTGCGCACCCAGCACCTTCGTCTCTACAATCAGCACCTGAGTGGCCAGCAACTAGTATCGAAGTGCCCAAGCTCCTGTTTGTGATTGAGCGCCATTGGTGCCCGTTCACCAACAGGTTTCGTAACTGGCTCCCGTCTCTACAGCACCTCCCGAGCGCCTCTACAGCACCTCCCGAGCGCCCATTGGCGCCTGCTCCTCCACCACTTCTTAGTAGTGTCGTTTCGGACATTGTTCCTCCTGCAGTTGACCCGTTTCAGAGCAAACTGGATAATATTCTTAGTTTGCCTCAGAAGGCTCCCCCTTCAGCTCAGACAACAGCGGACTTATTGCTTTCTTCTGTCTCTTCTGAGGAAGAGATTGTGTCGATCAAGCTGCGCCTTCATTGGCGTATTCTGCGCTGTTGAAGTTCCTGCTAGCAACCTATCCAAGCTTCTTCTCGGCAGCTATTCCCTCCATTCCTGCTTTGACTTTCTCTATGGAATTCCCCTCAGTTGGTCCTAAGAAATTACTGAAGTTAGTTCTTTCCTCTTCAGCAAGGAAGGCACTGGAGGAAGTAGAAGATTGGTTTTCTGAGAAGAGGGAACAAGGCAGAGCAGTTTTTGTTTCCCTCCTTCAAATTGTCCAGGTCGAACTACAGGTTTTAGGTGACCAGATAAGCTCCTTCTCTGGGAGTCTCTGCCTCCTCTCAAGGAGACTTCTGCGGCCTTATCGACTCTACTAGGAGATCAGCTTTCTCCTCAGCCAAAATTATGTTCTCAGCCTCGGAACTTGCGCACCTTCTTAAAAATATTTTTAAGGTGTTCTAAGTGATGAGCTTCCTTGACTGAGCGGTGGGCGCTCTGGCATGCAAACTTTGAGAGTGTTCTTTGTTACCTCAAGAGACCTCGTCATATCTCTTGGGAGTACTTTCCTGTATTAACAGAGGCATTCACGATAGTACACAGGAGTTAGCCAGTCTGTATACCATGGGTATTTTTAAGAGGGACCTTTGGTGCTTTTTTACTACAAAAGGCGTCACTCCGTCTCAGAGATCGGCCCTCCTGTTCTCCCCCTTGGACAAGACGTATCTTTTTCTACTGGCTCGACAGCCGCCAACTGCAGAACGCTTGGCGCCAGCTTTCGGGTGCTTGGTGTCCGCTATCAAGCACTAGGCGCCCGCTGTCGGGCCTGCTATTGGGCACTAGGCGCCCGCTATTGGGCACTTGGGGCTCACTCTCTGGAGCCTCAGCGTCCGCTCTCAGGTGCTCGGCGCCGGTTACTGGGATTCTGGTGCCATCTGAGTCATCTCTCTCCTACTGCTAACCTTCCTGCCCATTTTATCCACTTGCTCCCACGCCTGTCTCCCTCGCTTCCTTCTCGTGCCATTGCCAGTCTTGTTTTAGGTTAACAGAAGTTAACCGTGTGATAGTGAAGTGTTGTGCAGTGGGGGAGTTGTTTACTCATCCCTCGATTCTCCTAGACAAAGGTCCCTGTCATACTCCCATATAACCGGGGAGGAGACATACTGGAAGTTCAAAGTAGGTCAGGGGGTTGCACACGGGTATTCGCCCCCTCAGTTGAGCCTGTTGCCGGTCCCAGGTATCGACAGACAGCCTGGAAAGGCATCTTTCTGGATGTGTAGTGGAGGTGGTGGCTATCCGACCCTATCAACTCTCCTAAACCAGTCCCTGCCAGACTCCCCTACACCTGGGAGCAGGCATATTGTCAGTCCATGGGAGTCTGATGGGGTTTTGCCCCTGGATAGCTGCCCCTCAGTCAAACCTGCTGTCTGCAGGTGTCGACGGACAGCCATGGGAAAGACGTCCATAGAGATGTCCTTTTTTCTAGTGATAGTCCAGAAAAATGCAGATGGTGTTTTTTCCAATGAATAGCAGCCATTGAAGAGGCATTTTTTCTGATGATCAACGCTTTTCTCCGCTCTCCTGTGAGCTTCTCAGGGAGCAGGAGTATAGCCCACACATCATTTCTAATGGGACAGCCTTGCGCTTTTGTCTCCTGGGTGTCTCCTGAACTTCTGGTGGTGGATCGCTAGTTTTGGTGCCAAGCGGATCATCAGTGTAAGAGCGTCCTTTTTGTCCCCTTCCATAGCTCCCATTAACCCTTTAACGCTGACTGGACGTATTTTACGTTGACAAAAATTTTCTGTCAGGTGCCGAGTGGACGTAAAATACGTTTCCTACAAAAGTTTTTTTAAATATTCACGAAAAAATACTTATAGGCCTAGTTTCCGAAAAATTTTAAGTCGCGCCTTGAGGGACGCTGGGAGTTCACGGATCACACTGTTGTTTTGTTTACAAGCGTGACCCAGCTGCGCATGCGCGAATTTCTTGTGTCTCGCACTACGAAGCATCAGCGACGCATCATCAGAGAGCGATTTCTCGACGCATTCATGTTTTGCCGAACTTGTGCAAGTGTTAGTGTGTTTGTGACGCAATAGGACGTATGCAGAGATGTCCCAACATCGTCAGGACCGTGAAAGGCATGTATTGCCTGTCGGTAGTGAACATGTGAGACGCGTTTTAGACTTGGATGCTGTAGAGGAACCAAGCACCCAAGGTGATCCATCTTGTCAACGCCGTGTTGTACGGCCACGTGTGGCCGAAAGTGACCAAGGGCCGTACCCTGTGCCTTTTACGACCCCTAGGAAACATCGGGGTGTCCTGAGAGGCATTCGTAAACATTTGGGAGGCCTCCAACAAAAGGACATTGATGAATACTTGTTGGAGCTCGATCAAGAGCAGGTGGAAAGTCCTCATTTTGATGGCAGTTGGTCATCTAGTGACGAGGACATCACGCCCGATGTCAGAGATGACAAGTATTTGCCCCCAATGTCCATACGAGAGCCACAGCATGAAAGTGAACTGGAGTTCAGTGGTTTCAGTGCTTATGAGGGAGAGTCTGAGGAGGAGGAGGAGGAGGAGGAGGAGGAGGAGGAGGAGGAGGAGGCACCGATTGTGGCTGGTGGGGACGAGACAGAAAGTGATGGTGAAAGAGAGGGGGGGGTAGGGGAGGGGAGTGCGAAGTCGTGCTGCCCGTTGAAGGTCGCAACGTCGCGGTAGCCTAGGTGAAGGCCCTCACAAACTTCAATCCTGAGGGGTGGACTTCCAACACCGCCCCCCTGCCCCGAGCTCCAGATCTGCCCCGAGAGGATAGGGCAGATGTCGCTAGGAGGGCCAACCTCGGTTGTCCTGCTCCTGCCGACGCCCTTGATGATGCCGTCCCTGCTGCCGCCGCCCTTGTTGTACCTGTCCCTGCTGCCGCCCTCCCTCACATTCCAATGTCCCGTTGGGTAGTGGATCCTGTGTGTCGGCTGCAGGCATGGGATCACACACTTGAGCTCCTAGAAGGGCGTAAGCAGAAACGGTGCCGGGTGCGCCATATGAATGGCAGAAGAAGAGACACCCGGTTTGTCTGTCGCACCTGCAAGGTAGTACTTTGCAGGATCGGGGAGTGTGACCACAAATACCACACTGTGGTCATATATTGGAGTACGCCTACCCGAGGGACACTGGAGGGTGCAACGGACCACCGAAGGGCGGCCCATCTGCAGTAAAGGCGCGCGTCTCCCTCCTCCACCTGTACCTCGTCATGTCGAGAGGAAAAAAATGCAAGACTCTTCAATGGAGGAGGGAGAAAACAAGAATAGAAGGAAGATTCAGGATTACGAGTGATTATTCTGCATAGATTTTATATTTAATTTTATATTTATTAAAAGTTTATATATCTGTATTTATTGGTGTTTTGTATATTATTTCATTTTATAAAAAAAAAAGTTTTTCACCTGCATTCCTTTTAGGTATGTATTTACAAAATAAAAAAAAAAATAAAAATATATATATATATATATATATATATATATATATATATATATATATATATATATATATATATATATATATATATATATATATATTTATTTGTGTGTGTGTGTGTGTGTGTATATATATATATATATATATATATATATATATATATATATATATATATATATATATATATATATATATATTATTATTACAGTATTATTGTTTTATTTTGTATTTTTGGTAAGCAAAAGATCTTGCATTCTAGTGATATTCAATCATTTACCTTCATTTTGCAACAAATGCTAAGTCTCTAGCACAATATTTCAATTTATGGTGAATTTTTGAGAAAACTACTTCCTTACCTCTGCGCACGCTAACTCTGCTGAAAATCACAGAAATTCTTTAGTCACTTTGTCGTAATTTTGCACAGTTTTCTATTAGGCGTTACATAAAGTTCTATACATGAAAATGTGTGCAATTTCATGTAGAATACAACAAAAAATAACTCATGGTTGTATCTTTTATCAATTCTGAAATATTTTCATATAAATCACGATAAGTGCCAAAATTTAAACCTTCAGTCAACTTTGACGCGACTGAAATGGTAAAAAACTGCAATTAAGCTAAAATTCTTACATTTTAGTAACATTCAATCATTTACCTTCATTTTGCAACAAACGGGAAGTCTCTAGGACAATATTTCGATTTATGGTGAATTTTTGAAAAAAACCTTTTCCTTACCTCTGCACGCTCTAACTGCTGAAAATCTCAGAAATTCTTTAGTCACTTTGTCGTAATTTTTGCACCATTTTCTATTAGGCATTACATAAAGTTTTATGCATGAAAATGTGCGCAGTTTTATGCAGAATACAAGAAAAAATAACTCATGGTTGTAGCTTTTATCAATTTTGAAATATTTTCATATAAATCACAATAAATGCCAAAGTTTCAACCCTTAGGTCAACTTTGACTCGACCGAAATGGTAAAAAAATACAATTGTAAGCTAAAACTCTTTCATTCAAGTAATATTCAATCATTTACCTTCATTTTGCAACAAACAGGAAGTCTCTAGGACAATATTTCGATTTATGGTGAATTTTTGAAAAAACTTTTTCCTTACCTCCGCACGCACTAACTGCTGAAAATCTCAGAAATTCTTTAGTCACTTTGTCATAATTTTTGCACCGTTTTCTATTAGGCTTTACATAAAGTTTTATATATGAAAATGTGCGCAATTTCATGTAGAATACAACAAAAAATAACACATGGTTGTAGCTTTTATTAATTTGAAATATTTTCATATAAATCACGATAAGTGCCAAAATTTCAACCTTCGGTCAACTTTGACTCGACTGAAATGGTAAAAAAATGCAATTGTAAGCTGAAACTCATACATCCTAGTAATTTTCAATCATTTACCTTCATTTTGCAACAAACGGAAAGTCTCTAGGACAATATTTCGATTTATGGTGAATTTTTGAAAAAAACTTTTTCCTTATCTCCGCGCCCGCTAACTCTACTGAAAACTAGGCCGAACATCTCAGAAATTCTTTAGTCACTTTGTCATAACTTTTGCACCATTTTCTATTAGGCATTACATAAAGTTTTATACATGAAAATGTGTACAATTTCATGCAGAATACAACAAAAAATAACTCATGGTTGTAGCTTTTATCGATTTTGAAATATATTCATATAAATCACAATAAGTGCCAAAATTTCAACCTTCGGTCAACTTTGACTCGACCAAAATGGTAAAAAAATGAAATTTTAAGCTAAAACTCTTACATTCTAGTAATATTCAATCATTTACCTTCATTTGACCGACCTTATTAAGTCCTTTGACACAGCAAAGCCTAAAGAAAAACCTTTGCTGTCCTGGAACTTAGACGTGGTCCTTGAGTGGCTTTCCATTTCACGTTTTGAGCCGATGCAATCTATCTCTTTAAGGGATCTAACCAGGAAAATACTTTTTCTGGTCGCCTTGGCCACCGCTAAGAGGTTCAGCAAAACCATGCTTTAGACAGAAACAGGATTTTCTCAGGGGAATGCAGTTTGCTCCTTTTCCCTAAACTTTCTGGCAAAGAATGAAGCGCCATCGAATCCATGGCTTCGTTCTTTTACGATCAAGAACTTATCCGAGATAGTGGGTCCGTCTGAAGAAGAAAGAACTCTGTCCAGTAAGGACCCTTAAGCTTTATCTTCACAGAACGAAGGACATCTGTGGTACTTCAAGAAACCTTTGGTGTTCTGTGAAATATCCTTCTAGACCCCTGTCTAAGAATGCCCTGGCATTTTTTCTGAGGGATCTGATTTCCGAAGCACATTCCATGGTGAATGAAGACTCACTCTCATCTTCAAATGTAAAACCCCGTGAGATAAGAGCAGTCACTACGTCTTTGGTGTTTGAGCGCAATCTATCCCTTGAGTCAGTTGTACAAGCGACGTTTTGGAAGTGCAAGTCGATGTTTGCATCGCATTATTTAAGGGATATCAAGACAACTTACGATCAGTGCAGTATCTTGGGTCCATTTTACGGAGCTGGAGTGATGTTGGGGAAGGAAACGTAGAAAGCAATGTCCTTTCTTTAAGCTCTTCGCCTTGCTTAGGGTGCTGAGTTTTGGAGAGCATGGGAGTACTATGTACTTGGAGTACCCTCCAGTCTTTTGGTTATGGTTGGGTATTGGTGTTTTCAAGTGGTTATGGTGACTATTTACTCTGGGTATTTTGTGGGGTACTGCGCCCTGGGCAGGGGCATCATGTTGTACTTTGCTAGCCTTCGGAATTTAGTCCATCGCTACAAAGCACCCACTGTAGTAGTAGGCCCTCAAGGCTTTACCGCCTCACCTCCATTGGATAAGATGAGCACCAACCAGAGGCATTACCTACCTGTAGCAGCTCTCTTATCAAGTAAGGTTCAACAACATTGATTCAATGTTAGCCAATTTCTACTCTGAAACTCATTACTATTAATAATGTTTTAGGGTAGATATGTCCAACATTCCCACCTCCATTCAATGTGGGAATCAGCTATGTAATTACTGGGAAAGTTACTTATATAAAAATGACATTTTTATAATAAAATAAAGTTTTATATATACTTACCCAGTAATTACATAATCGGAGCCCGCCTGCCTCCCCTCAGTGGGACATAAGGGCATAAACAAATTGAAGCTCTTTGCTATGTTGTACCTTCTCTTACACCCAAAAGTGGGTGGGGCATGTCGTCATAACCATAACAAACTAGCGGACCCGCAATTTCAAAATTTTGAGCTGCCGGTTAAAAGAAACTAATAGCTATGTAATTACTGTGTAAGTATATATAAAACTTTATTTTATTATAAAAATGTAATATTTAGAGGCAAATCACAGGTAATGTAAAGCATTAACTACTTAACCCTTAAACGCTGAGCCTCTGTTTACAAAAGTGTCTGCCGTATGCCGGTGGCATTCGGGAGTTAGTGCCGAAGCAGAAAAAAAGTTTTCAAAATCACAGCATGCTTAGTTTTTAAGATTAAGAGTTCATTTTGGGCTCCTTTCTTTGTCATTGCCTGAAGTTTAGTATGCAACCATCAGACATGAAAAAAAATATAATTATCATATATAAATATTGGAATATATGACAGCGCGAAAAAAAATTTCATATATAATTGTATACAAATCGCGCTGTGAGCAAAACGGTGAAAGCTAATGAGTTATTTTTTTTTCGTTGTATTGTACACTATATTGCAATGATTTTGATATATAACAAATTGTACAACGATCAAAGCAACACAGAGAAAATATTATCACAAAATGATGCATGAATTCGTAACAAGCGGACGTAAAAAAAAGTTTTTTCAAAAATTCACCATAAATTGAAATATTGTGCTAGAGACTTCCTGTTTGTTGCAAAATAAAGGTAATTGTTTGGATATTACTAGACTGTAAGTGTTTTAACTTACAATTACATTTTTCGGCCATTTCCGTCAAGTTAGAATTGACCGAAGGTCGAGTTTTTTCTATTTATTGTGATTTATATGAAAATATTTCAAAACTGATAAAAGCTACAACCAAGAGTTATTTTTTGTTGTATTCTACATGAAATTGCACACATTTTCATGTATAACACTTTATGTAACGCCTAATAGAAAACAAAGTAAAATTACGACAAGGTGACTAAAGAAATTCTGAGATTTTCAGCCAAGTTAGCGCGCACAGAGGTAAGGAAAAAGTTTCTTTCAAAAATTCACCATAAATCGAAATATTGTGCTAGAGACTTCCTGTTTGTTGCAAAATGAAGGTAAATAATTGAATGTTACTAGAACGTAAGAGTTTTAGCTTACAATTGCATTTTTCGACCATTTTTGTCGAGTCAGAGTTGACAGTAGGTTTAAATTTTGGCACTTATTGTGATTTATATGAAAATATTCCAAAAATTATAAAAGCTACAACCATGAGTTATTTTTTGTTGTATTCTACATGAAATTGCGCACATTTTCATGTATAACACTTTATGTAATGCCAAATAGAAAACAGTGTGAAAATTATGACAAAGTGACTAAAGAAATTCTGAGATTTTCAGCAGAGTTAGGGCAGATGTAAGGAAAAAGTTTTTTTCAAAAATTAACCATAAATCGAAATATTGTGCTAGAGACTTCTCGTTTGTTGCAAAATGAAGGTAAATGATCGAATATTACTAGAATGTAAGAGTTTTAGCTTACAATTGCATTTTTCGACCATTTCGGTCGAGTCAAAGTTGACCGAAGGTTGAAATTTTAGCACTTATTGTGATTTATATGAAAATGTCAAAATTGATAAAAGCTACAACCATGAGTTATTTTTTGTTGTATTCCACATGAAATTGCACACATTTTCATATATAAAACTTTATGTAACTGCTAATAGAAAACAGTGCAAAAATTACAACAAAGTGACTAAAGAATTTCTGAGATTTTCAGCAGAGTTAGGGCGAACGTAAAGAAAAAGTTTTTTTTTCAAAAATTCACCATAAATCAAAATATTGTGCTAGAGACTTATTGTTTGTTGCAAAATGAAGGTAAATGATTGAATATTACTAGAATGTAAGAGTTTTAGCTTACAATTGCATTTTTCAACCATTTCGGTCGAGTCTAAGTAGACCGAAGGTTGAAATTTTGGCACTTATTGTGATTTATATGAAAATATTTCAAAATTGATAAAAGCTACAACCATGAGTTATTTTTGTTGCATTCCACATGAAATTGCACACATTTTCATGTATAAAACTTTATGTAAAGGCTAATAGAAAATGGTGCAAAAATTACGACAAAGAGACTAAAGAATTTTTGAGATTTTCAGCAGAGTTAGCTGATGCTTTCTTTTGGGATAAGAAAGAAATTCACGCATGCGCAGCTGGGTCACACTTGTAAACAAAACAACAGCGTGATCCGTGAACTCCCAGCATCCCTCAAGACGCGTGATTTAAAATTTTTTGCAAACAAGGCCTATAAGTATTTTTCCGTGAATATTTAAAAAACTTTTTGTAGTCAACGTATTTTATGTCCACTTGGCACCTGACAGACAATTTTTGTCGACGTAAAATATGTCCAGTCGTCGTTTAAGGGTTAAGGGGGGCATCTGGATAGCCTATATATGTTGGCATAGGACAAAGAATACATAATCGTGAAAAAATTCATGGAGCATTGTATGGCATTGGAGAATGTGTATACAGTGCCCGAGGCTACGGCCTCGTCTGACCCCATCCCCATTCCTAGTACATCCACTCCTAAAACTTGTATTTCTATATGTACCTCATTGTTGGAGAGTGAGGAAAGCAGTAATAACAGCGAAGATATAGAAGAAGAGGAAGATAATCAACATGTTCTTATAAGTAGAAAACAATTGTGGGAAATTTGTGGAAAACGATTGCCTGGCTGTAAATGTAATAAAGATTATGAAGTTCAGTTTATAAAGGATGCTTTTGAAACAAAAGTAATAAGTTGTTGCCACAAATGCCACCTGAGAGCAACATCATTTTCAAATAACATAGTTTTGGTTTTTTAATACTGTACCCAAAAAGAAATATAAAATGCATAATAATCATGATTTATTAACCCTTAAACGCCTACTGGACGTATCATACGTCGACTAAAATTGTCTGTTGGGTGCCAAGTGGACGTACCGTACGTTGACTACAAAAAATTTCAACCTTCGGTCAACTTTGACTCGACCGAAATGGTCGAAAAATGCAATTGTAAGCTAAAACTCTTACATTCTAGTAATATTCAATCATGTACCTTCATTTTGCAACAAATTGGAAGTCTCTAGCACAATATTTCGATTTATGGTGAATTTTTGAAAAAAAAACTTTTTTCTTACGCACGCGTGGTAACTTGGCCGAAAATTTCAGAAATTCTTTTGTCATTTTGTCGTAATTTTTGCACTGTTTTATATTAGCCATTACATAAGGTTTTATATATGAAAATGTGCGCAATTTCATGTACAATACAACAGAAAATAACTCATGGATGTAGCTTTTATCAGTTTTGAAATATTTTCATATAAATCACGATAACTGCCAAAATTTCAACCTTCGGTCAACTTTAACTCTACCGAAATTATAAAAAAACGCAATTGTAAGCTAAAACTCTTACATTCTAGTAATATTCAATCATTTACCTTCATTTTGCAACCAATTGGAAGTCTCTAGCACAATATTTCGATTTATGGTGAATTTTTGAAAAAACTTTTTCCTTACGTCCGCTCCAGAAATTCTTTTGTCACGTTGTCGTAATGTTTGCACTGTTTTATATTAGTCGTTACATAAAGTTTTATATATGGGAATGTGCGCAATTTCATGTACAATACAACAGAAAATAACTCATGATTGTAGCTTTTATCAGTTTTGAAATATTTTCATATAAATCACGATAACTGCCAAAATTTCAAGCTTCGGTCAACTTTAACTCGACCAAAATGGTAAAAAAAAGCAATTATAAGCTAAAACTCTTACATTCTAGTAATATTCAATGATGTTCCTTCATTTTGCAACAAACTGGAAGTCTCTAGCACAATATTTCGATTTATGGTGAATTTCTGAAAAAAAAAACTTCTTCCTTATGTCTGCGCGCGGTAACTCGGCCGAACATCTCGGAAATTCTTTCGTCATGTTGTCGTAATGTTTGCATCGTTTTATATTAGTCGTTACATAAACTTTTATATATGAAAATGTGTGCAATTTCATGTAGAATACAACAGAAGATAGCTCATGGTTGTAGCTTTTATCAGTTTTGAAATATTTTCACATAAATCACGATTACTGCCAAAATTTCAACCTTCGGTCAACTTTAACTTGACCGAAATGATAAAAAAATGCAATTGTAAGCTAAAACTCTTACATTCTAGTAATATTCAATCGTTTACCTTCATTTTGCAATAAATTAGAAGTCTCTAGCACAATATTTCGATTTATGGTGAATTTTTGAAAAAAACATTTTCCTTATGTTCGCGCGGTAACTCGGCCGAACATCCCAGAAATTCTTTCGTCTCGTTGTCGTAATATTTGCACCGTTTTATATTAGTCGTTACATGAAGTTTTATATATGAAAATGTGCGCAATTTCATGTAGAATACAACAGAAAATAACTCATGGTTGTAGCTTTTATCAGTTTTGAAATATTTTCATATAAATCACGATAAATAGAAAAAATTCAACTTTCGGTCAACTTTAACTCGACCGAAATGGTCGAAAACTGCAATTGTAAGCTAAAACACTTACAGTCTAGTAATATTCAATCAATTAGCTTCATTTTTCAACAAACGGGAGGTCTTTAGCACAATATTTCGATTTATGGTGAATTTTTGAAAAAACATCTTTTACGTCCGCACGTTACTTAATTCATGCATCATTTTGTGATAATATTTTCTCTGTGTTGCTTTGATCGTTTTACAATTTGTTATATACCAAAATCATCGCAATTTAGTGTACAATACAACTAAAAAAAAATTAACTCATTAGCTTTAAACGTTGTGCTTACAGCGATTTGTATACAATTTTTTTTTTTTTGCTGTCATATATTCCAATATTTATATATGATAATTATATTTTTTTTCACTTCTGATGGTTGCATACTAAACTTCAGGCAATGACAAAAAAAGGAGCCAAAAATGAACTCTTAATCTTAAAAACTAAGCGTGCTGTGATTTAAAAAAAAAAAAAAATTTCCGCTTCGGCGATAACTCACCGAACACCACCGGCATACGGGAGACGTTTTTGTAAATAGAGGCTCGGCGTTTAAGGGTTAATATTGTCTTTGTCAAAAAAAAAAAAAACATAGTTTTGGTTTTTTAAAACCAAAAAAGAATATAAAATGTACAATAATCATGATTTATTAATATTGTCTTTGTAAAAAAAAAAAACTTGGAATGCCCGTATCTCAAAACTATACTTATTGACCTTCAAATTCTATCTCCTCCCTCAGTTTTATAGCTATTTTATTGAAATTTGGTGCATAACTTGGGGAGATATTATAGAACAACCAAATGAAACCCTTTTTTCAATTTTTGTTTTTTATTTTTTTCCTTATTTCGAGGGATTTTTTTATAAACAAAATAAAAAAATTCATATTGCAAAAAAAGTACTTTAAGAAAAAACTCGCCATTTCATTTAAGGTCTGTATAAGGTCTATACGGTAGTAATCCTAGGTCTTGATATCAGTTATAAAGGGAGGAGATAGAATTTGAAAAATGGTTATTTTTGGGATAAATCACACTGGCGTCACAAAACTGAAGGTCAGTGATGAAAATTATATGCGGTTTGGTGATGTCCAAGTCACCTTAACAGCCCCCACTAGTTAACAGCAAAGACCAGTGCACTAGGTATAAAGTTACTGCATAATATCAAAACATAGTCTTACCTCCAGTAACAGACTCCTTGCTTAGTGGACAATTCAGTTTACAGGATGTTTTGTCCAAGGAAAAATCTGCTCCAATAACAGATGTTTGCTAATTTGAAGGACAGACAGGGGCAGCAAGCTAGAACTTGTATGGGATTAAATACATCACGTATGTGGTTCCAAGCTGAAACAAAGGGAAGGGTGTGGTCTATGCCTGGGTCTCACTCGGTGTACATCTGCTAAATTTTGTATTTCTGTTCATATTGCAGGGCTAAGTACTGTATTTTTACTGTACATAAGTCATCATAGCTCTTACGAAGGCTAGAGAAACCAGCAAGGCTGAGACTGTTGTGGAGGATATAGTGTTCCTGGGTAAGTCCATGGGGATGGAGTTCAGTTTGGATGATGTGGAGGAACTAAAAGCAGACCTTCAGAGAGGGCAGCTACAGATGACAGGTGCAGAATTGCCTTCTTTGGAGAAGGAGTAGGGAAGGGAGAATGCCCTAAGTTCATTAATATAAGAAATATGTCAAAGTGAAGGAAATTGAAGTTTTCTTGAAAAATATTATCTTGAAAAACCTGTAACAAATAATGTTACAAACCTAAGGAATGACAGGGCTATCTGTCACTTAGGAATATTTTATGATACAGACAAAAACAACATTATTGGACAAGTTTTTAACGAGAAAGAAACAGTGTCTCAAGAAGAAAGCATTAGAAAAAGACAGAAAAGAGAAACAAACCCAGAAGCACAGTTGCATGCCTTTTTATAGAATGGCATTCCCCTTACAAACAATAACATCTTCCTCTTCACCTTCCTCACCACCTTCCACATAGACCATCAACTCTCCAAATTTCAGGTAAATTGAGAAAGGTTGGATTTATTTCATTTACTGACTTTTTTTTATAATTTATGTGCACTTCACTTGTTAATTTAGATTTAAAGTACTTTTACTAGTTGTATTTTTGGAGGTCTAGGACAGATTATTCCAACTCCCATTATTTCTTAGGGGAGAAAGTCTCTCAGTGTATGGACAGCCTTCTGGAAGTCCATAAACTGAGGTACGACTGTACCTGATGATAATGTAAAATTTACCTGATACTGAATAAGCAAATATATAAAGGAAAATTCCTTGAAGGTTTCAAAACAAGTAGTCTCCCAAGACAACTGATTAGGAAAAATGAAGGAGAGTCAGCCAATTGACTGAACGTGGCAAAGATAAATGTTACATGAGAAATCTCTCAGTTTGGAATCATCTATTAAAAAGAAAATGCTCTGAAATTTATTAAGGATAACAAAGCCTTAAGAGAAGGGATTTGAATAATGGCAATCCTTAATAGTGAAAACCCATTGTAGGTCACTCAGACTAACTGTTGACAGCTTGGCAGCTATGAGAAAAATGAAGCAAGGACTTAATAGGTGCGTGAAAGTCAAAGTGACAAAGGCAAAGTAGCTTTGCTTTACTCTTCTGTCTGTTAGACAAAAGAATGGAGTGTATTTACATTTACAGGCTGGAATATTGGGCTAAATATAAAAGTCTGGCTTGTTATAAAACCAAATATTTTGTATTTTTTATAGTAATGCTAACATGTAGAATAACTGGTTAAAAGCATTAAAATTCCCATATAATGAAAATAACCCAAACTGATATCCTGCTTACATTCTAAATGACTCACTTTGGTCATTCTGAATTTTAATAGAAAGTTACAGAGCATATTTCATAAATGAAGTTGGTCATCATCACAATTAATGGTTTGAAAGTTAGGTTTTACTCGGACACCTCTCCTTCAGCATTCATATGGCCACTTTTCTGACCGTTTCCTGTGCTTCCTTTCCATCTGCCTTAAGCTTTGTTTTGCTTGCATAGTTTTTTTTTCAGTACTGAATGTCTTGGGCATTAGGAAAAGCTCCTATTTAGGAGCAAGGTGTTTAGTTTGTAAGCATTCTGGTAGTGATCCATTTCTACTGCCTAATGGAAGGCTACTCTGTGAAAGGCTAAGGGACTTCCTCCAAAAGAATGATGAAGATATAGTTACATTAGGCGGACTGATCTGTTGTTGCTTCTTTAGCTGTCCTGATTCATCATGCTACTGAAGGTGTAGGTTCTGTCTAAAGGGAAATATGATGACCCATGCTAACTGCTACTTGGATGTGATATTATTGTTTTGGAAAAGAATTGATAACAGCAGTACAGTCCTGTGGAAATTACCAAATTTCTCTTGCCACCAGCAATGCTCAAGATTTTTAATCCTCTCTTCTCCATTCCACTCTACCTCTTTATATAACATTTCAACGACTGCTTCATATTGATCCATATGTTAATACTAGGTCATCTGCATTTTTCATTGCTGAGGGACTTCTGTTTCTATATTTATTTGTTCTTTTTCATCAGTGTGACAAACTCAAGTATAATGGCTTGAGTTCTAATCTTTGATGTATACCAGTGTTTATCTCATCTCTGATATACCTATCATGGTCTTCATTCTGGATCTTGTGTTTGGTATACCAACATGAGCACATTTTACTAATGTGGTAGCCCTTGTTTGTGCAATGTCAACACAAGTGTCTGTCTTAGTACTCTGTCAAATATTTTCTCCAACTCCACAAGTAAATGGTATAACAGCTTTTGATTGCTTAGCACCTCTGTAATTGCCTCATTACAGTATAAAGACACCTTGTTTTTTGTTTCTCTGTGAATAACCCAGCTAAGTGGTTGATTTCAACAATTTTATTCTTTCCTTTCCTCCAGTATTTTAATACATTATGAGCATATTCATGTGGCTTCTTAAACTTTTTGCCAATACAGCATGTTGGATCCATTCTCTGGTAAGCATTAAAGGAAATGAAAGTTCGGGGGCAAGAAGGAGGGAAAGGCTTAAGAGAAGATGGAGAGATTGCATAAGACACAAAACAGAAACCCACAGAAAAGGTATATTAAAAAAGTGAGTGGCATTCTTTAGTTTTTGCAGGAATAAAGAATAAAAAAATGCTGGAGATAAAGATTGGTGGTTACTTTTATCAGACAGATCACCAACACTTCCTACTATCAAGAATGCCACAAATGCCTGGAGGCCAAGGCAAATGGCCCAGAACTCCAGGAATGTTCTATACCATCACTACTCCTTTGACAACCAGTGACCCTTTGCATGAAGATCCAAGAGGTGATCGCCCCAGCCCTACCCTTTGCAGAACCATCTTAGTGACATGGTGGGGACCTCGCATCAGTTCTCCATCTGAAATTATAAGATAACAGACCCAAAAGCAGCTGTGAGGAGTCATCTGCTCCATTGATGCCAGGTGACCAGTATCAACCTGCTAAGACAGACAGTGATGACAGGAATTATTTAATGGCATTATAAAGACAGATATAATCCTTTGAGGACCACTCTAGCTCTTGGATGGTATCATTCTGGATGCTAAGATTTGTGGTTTTGAGTTGAAGGGAATGGGTCAGACTTCTCTAGGTTGACCTGTAAACATTATGGCCAGAACAGAGCAAGGAGGATAGCCAAATGACCCCTTGGTTCTTCCTTGGAAAATGCCAAACCCAGCCAGTGGTCTTGGTAGCTGTGTTAACAATTGTTCAAACATTGGACCCATGCCACTGCTTTGCCAGTCCTGGTAAAGGACCCTAGCATCACTGAGCACCCACTCTTGCTGGGCAAACAATGCTGGCCCCTTTCTGCAAAATCTTTACATTCCCATTTTGGATGTCCATGTCACCAGTGCACCTTAAGACTTTCACATGCAGGTCGACCGTAAGCCCACTGACATCGGAATCTGCCTCAGTGGCAGTAGTGATTACCCAGAAATATTTAAAACTTCAGTCATGAACACCTACTTTCCTTGTGCCCTCACACTGTTCTTGGAATACCACTTACAATGAGCTTGAACATGTCGCCTACACCAAGGTGAATAACAGATATTCTTACTGTCAGGTCGCCAAAGTGACAAGAAATGCTGTTGACAAGTGGAATCATCAGGAGAACCAGCCCCCCACAAGAGTTAAGAGGAATGTTATGATCTACTACAAGGATCAGAAGACTGCTCAGTACCTCAGGAGGAACTGCCCCGTCGCTAGTTACGATCCCATGAAGAGGAGAGGAGTGGTTTACCAAATATTGTGCCCTGAGAATGGATGCTGCCATTCCAGTATGACTGTGACTCAACTCTCCAAGGTGATCGCCGTTCACCTACACAAAGGGGCGGTACCCCAACACTACACGAGGGAACATGGCCGTGCCCCCAAAGTCAGCAGATCATAAGGAGCACAAAAATCCTAAACAAAGACAATGGCCATTGCTGCCTCCAATATAAGGTGGCTGTTGCCATCCTCTGAAGGAAACCAACTTTGAAAGTAACCAAGGAGACCCTTTTCCCTACTAACGTCAGGAGAACAGCAAGGCATGCCCCTGGGATAACAATTCAGCCACCCGCTACTCCCATGACCAGAACTGCCTGGCGCCAGATAATCACCACCTGCGTCAGTCAGCCAGGCTCTCCTGAATGAGTCACTACGCTCCTACCCAACATCAAGGAATAAATGAACTTTGGACAACTGCTGTATGATTTACCTGCTGCTACAAAGAAGCTCATTAGAGAGAGTGAGAAACTACAATACAAACTCAACGGCATCCTGACATCCGTACTATTCAATGAAGTTTAATATATCATTATTATTATTCTTTTCTTTCTTTTCTTTTTCTATCACAGTCATCCTGTTCAAATGGGTGGTTTTTATAGTGTGGGGTTCTGGGTTGCATCTTGCCTCCTTAGGAGTCCATCACTTTTCTCACTGTACGCTGTTTCTAGTAGCACACACTTCTGCAAGAGTCCTGGAGCTACTTTGGCATCTAGTTTTTCCAGATTCCTTTTCAGGGATCCTGGGATCATGCCTAGTGTTCCTATGATTATGGGTACAGTTTCCACTGGCATATCCCATACCCTTCTTATTTCGATTTTCAGGTCTTGATACTTAAAAATTTTTTCTCTTTCTTTCTCATCTACTCTGGTGTCGCATGGTATTGCAACATCATGAGTGACAAGTTCTTCTTGATTATGTCAGTCAACGTCACATCTGGCCCTCAGGTTGGTGTTTGTACCACTTATTACTGCAAGCTAGCTGGTGTTTCTTGCACAGACTGCAGTGGAGGGCTTTTGCTACTGAATCATGCCTCTTTTTTTGTACTGGTTCTATGCAAGCATCGGACATTCGCTTTATATGTCGTTTATGGTCTCGTCTTTCATATTGCAATTCCTGCATATGGGTGAGATGTTATTTCCATCTATTTTTCTTTGAACATGTCTGGTTCTTAGGGCCTGATCTTGTGCCGCTGTTAGCATTCCGTCTTTTTCCTTCTTGAGTTCTCCCCTTTGTAGCCATTGCCACGTTTCATTGCTGGCCAGTTCTTAAGTCTGTCTCCTGTACTGTCCTTGCATTGGTTTGTTGTGCCATTCCTCTGTTCTATTTTTCGTTCTCCTGTCTGTATGATTGTGGGTCTTCATCTACTTTGATCAGTCCTTCTTCCCATACACTCCTTAGCCACTTGTCTTCACTGGTTTTCAGATATTGTCCCAGTGCTCTGTTCTCGATGTTGACGCAGTCCTCTATGCATAGTAGCCCTCTCCTCCCTTCCTTTCGTGTTATGTATAGTCTCTTGGTTGTAGTGCTGTGTATTGTCATGTGTTTCATAGTTTTCTGGTCTACGCTGCGGAGTTCAGCCTTCGTCCAATCCACTACTCCTGTGCTGTATCTGATTAGTGGTACTGCCCATGTGTTTATGGCTTTCGTCATGTTAATGGCGTTGAGTTTTGGCTTGAGTATCGCCTTAAGTCTCTGCATATATTCTTTCCTGATTGTGTCCTTCATCTCTTGGTGTTTTATATTCTCTCCTTCTGTTATTCCCGGGTATTTGCATCCTGTCTCATCTATGTGTTAGTTGCTATTCCCATCTGGTAGCTTTATCCCTTCAGTCCTTGTTACTTTGCCTTTTTGTATGTTGACCAAGGCACATTTTTCTATTCCAAACTCCATCCTGATGTCCCCAGATAAAATCCTTACAGTCTGGATTAGGTATTATTATTATTATTATTATTATTATTATTATTATTATTATTATTATTATTATTATTATTATTATTATCAGAATGAAGATGCATCTACAGTAGATTCACATATTATTTCACACTAAAAATCAACCACATTTGCTGAAAATCACATATATGATGTAGATTAGTGTAAAGAATTGATTTTTGAGATTATTAAGCAAGTTTGAAATGAACTTCAATGAGTAGTATTAATTTCAAATGTTTAAAAGCTTCGAACAAGTTTATTAGCGGGGTGGTGTTAACTAAACTTTCTGCAGATGTTCAGCTCATGAAATCCTTTCAGAATAATAAAATAACTTTAATGTTACTGTACTCTAAAAACAAGAAGATTAAGTTTTAATATTACTGGCTCAAAAAGTCCCTTGCAAATCTTATGTTATTCATGAACTTGTCCAGACAATTGGCAATGTTTCAAAATTTCAAGATCTGTGTAAAACAATTTGAAATTAAGCTATAGGGCTGATTATGTGATAGATAATATTGGTAAACAACTCGAAGGTTTGGTTAAAATTTGAAAAGATATGTTATGATTTCCTAATATTACTTTTGAGTTTTATTTTTGAGCACTCTGTAACTATTTTTTACTCATAATTGCCATTTAAAATAATGGTAACAATGTCAATGTAGACGCAATACATGTGTGTTTAGATACAGTGTGCTAGAATAGTGATGGAGCTTCTTGAAACGTTTCAGCTTTACTTTTATTAAGCAGAAACTATAGATTTGGACAATTTAAATGAAATTCCTGAATACAATCAATGGTGTTCCTCATGGTAATGTTCTTGATCATCTACTATTTATACTTTATAAGCAGAATATGAGGTTTAGCATTAAAAACAAGATCGTTGCTTACACAGATGATGCTAATCTATTTGTACCAATCACATCTCTTGCAGATCTTGTGCTGCTTAATCACTTAAGAGAATTTTAGTTAAACCTAGCAAAAACTCAATGTTTACATATTATTAGATATAGAAAATAGAATCTATCCCACCTCAAATTTTTTTGGTAACATTTCTTCAGTTTGCTAATTGCAACTCATTTAGAATGTGTGTGTTCTTGATTGAAATTAATTTTTGTGAAAGATGTCCAGTTCTCTCTCCTTCAGTTGCATAAAAAATGTTTTAAGACTTCTATCCTAGGGAATGTTTTATTCCTTTATTCTTCACTGTTCCCAATATTGCCACCTTGTTTGCATCCCAAGTTGTTGGGAAGAACTCGAGTTATGTTACATTTTGTATGACAGACCTAACTATTTAACTGCCACTGTTGTTAACTTAGCTCATTTTTGGATGTTTTATAACATTTTTAAAATTTTCTTATTCTTTAAAATTTTCTGAGATTATACTGTGCACCATTAGGTAGCAGATATGAAGTTAATTCCAGTAGCTTGCATTTTATTCTGTAAGGCTCAGTATCAAACAGTTAGCTTTAGGTTTTGTCCCAGTTATGACCAAATTATAGAATGTTCCTCCTAATTCTATTGTTGAAGTGTTAGAACTGCAGAAGCTCAAACTTGGTGCATTTTTTTTGTCATGTGTCTCATTTCGTTGTTTATTTTATTTTTTTTTTTCATTGGTTTTTCTGTTTTTATATACAGTAGTATATTCTTCTCATTTTCCTTTCCCTACTGGGTTGCTTTTCCTGTTGGGGGCTTTGGCTTGTAGCATTTTGCTTTTCCAGATCCTATAAAAAATATACAAATTAGACCAATTGGATATCAAAGGTACAGTGCCAGTGTGTTAAGACAACAATTATAAAAATTTAAACACAAATTGTTAGACCTATACTCTTTCTAAAATGTTTAGATCTCTCTGGCGGGGTTGTTTGGGTCTTCGTCAGGTAAGGCATATATGCCAAATGTATAACAACAGCGAGATAAAATCATTTTTCCCATTACAGATATCAAATAAAACCTTTTTCGTTACGCAGAATTCCAAGTCTATTACATAGGTTCACGATTGATAATGTTTTTTTAAGCAATTACAAGAAACGGAATCAGATTTTCTATCAATATGGCATCTCATTTTGGTGGTGTTGCCAGTACTCACACATGGATCCACGTGCGTTTAAATCCACAGATAAGCAGCTTAGATTTTCTCTAGGGAGCACTTTCGGTGGTGACGGTCATCACGGTATATTATGTCTGGAGGCATTTCTCGTTTCTACATATACCTTGATTTCTTAACATCGTAGGTAAAGAATAAATTGGTAAGCAAGGAAATATGAAATAAAGCATAACAGTAAGTTTGGCAAGAGAAAATAATAAACAGAGATACAGACAGATCTCTCTCTTCTCTCTCTCTCTCTCTCTCTCTCTCTCTCTCTCTCTCTCTCTCTCTCTCTCTCTCTCTCTCTCTCTCTCTCTCTCTGAAAAAAATCTGGAAACAATGACTAAATATTGCTTGAAAAAAATAGATATGGAAACAATGACTAAATTTTGCCTGACTGAAGGGTAGATTGACTTTGGCCTGGACTTACAAGAAGTCATTCCTGGTCACCTCACAGACATGGATAGACATCATCTTCACAACCGAGAAAACGCAATCGTCTACAAAGTAAATGGGTATTTTCAAGATGAAAAGGCGAATGGAGGGCCTATATTATCCCATAAAAAAGCTCTCCCTCGGACAGCTGCTGCAACAGGTTTCAGCGAGAGTACAGTTAAAAGAGTCTGCAGCAAATTAATGAAGAATGGTGGGCAGACTCTGAGCATGAGCAGCCTGTATTTTCGTCACCGAAAAAATCTCGACCTGCAACCGTCACTGCTTTGGATGATTTTGACACATACTTCATTAGAAGGGCAGTTCTGTCCTTTTATGAAAGACAGGAAATTCCAACTCTGGACTTGATAAAAGAGGAATTAAAAGAAAGAATATCTTTTAATGCCTGCCGTGAATCCCTTCGTAAGGTTCTCATGAAGATAGGATTCAGATTTAAGAAGGTTGATGGGCGCAAATTTCTCTTGGAAAGGCGAGATGTAACTGTAGCTCGGTCAAGATTTTTGAGAGAGATGAAGCGTCGCAAGGAGTCAGGGCAGAAATTCGTGTATCTCGACGAAACTTGGGTCAATCAAAATTACACTGTTCAAAAGTGTTGGACAGACTTATCATCCCTGCAAGCTATGGGGGTAAAACCTCCCACTGGTAAAGGAAGCCGATTGATAATTCTACATGCAGGAACAGAAGATGGTTTTGTCAACAATGCAGAACTGGTTTTTAAAGCTAGGAATGATTGGGACTACCATGAACAGATGAATGCTGAAGTTTTTGAAAAATGGTTTAGAAATCAGTTGCTACCGAACATCCCTCCCAACTGTGCAATCGTGATGGACAACGCATCATACCATTCTATGCAACAGGAAAAGTATCCAACCTCATCTTGGAAGAAAGAAAACATAAAGCATTGGTTGATAGAGAATGGCGAACAGCCAAGTGATGATTTGCTGAAAATTGAGCTGTATGAACTCGCTAAACGACGTATTAATAACATGGGAAAAAAGTATAAGATTGACGAAATTGCAGCTGAAGCAGGGCATAAGATAGTACGTATACCACCGTAATATTGCCAATACAACCCTATTGAGCTCATATGGGCTCAAGTGAAGTCTTATATAGCGAAAAAGAATACGTTCAAACTGGCAGACCTTAAAATTTTAGTGCAAGAAGCATTGAACAATGTCACGGCAGAAAACTGGAAGAATGCAGGGAGCACGTAGAGAAAATTCAAAAGAGGATGCCCGGCAAGATGTGGCTGTAGACAAGTTGGTTGACAGTTTTGTCATCAACATAGCTGATAGCTCTGATGACGAGTTTTCTTAATAAATTATATATAAAAAAGAGAGGATTAGGCCTACAGGGGAAACCTCTCTCGAAAAACAAAACGCACCTTGACTTTTACCTCAGTGGTGGTGTGGAAAAAAAGTTTGATTGAAAAAAAATTGTCTTAAAACTTAAGATGATCGTCACTCCTCATTATAGATAATATATAGGCGACAAAGAAGTTTATTTTAATTCGTAATTCGAAAAATGAACAAGAAATATATCACCTATTTCTATAGCATTAATTAAATACTTTTAAGTATCTAATTGTGTAATAATGATAAATGTACATCTGTCTACAAGTACTGACAAAATAGATAAGGTGATCATAACGTAAAAAAAAAAAAGCTGTAAGATTTAGAAAAGAGAGAGAGAGAGAGCAGGGCGGAGTAGGAAGGAGATTAAAGTACCTGGAAATCAAAAGCCCCAAAAATCTTATAAGTATAGCCTCAGGGTTTGTCTCGAAGACATTTAAAGGTCTGTCACACACGTGTCAGTTGCCTGTTTTCGTAAAACTGGCAACAGGGCAGATCTTTAAAAGCCTCACCAGAGAGATCTATTCGTCGTGGCAAGAGTATAGATGTGAAAATAAGACCTTTTAAATCGTGCAAAAAAAAAAAAAGAGCAATCATTTTGAAAATATAACTAAAATCAATACAGAACCCTGATTCATTCATGTTAGATTTATAGCGTAAACATTGTTGAAATGAGAAGAGGTCCCTCTATTTTTATGTTAACAATGATAAACCCAGTTTAATTATACAGCAGTTTGCATCTAATAGCAATGTCTTCACAGATTAAGACAGGTTGTTGAGTGATGTTTTAACCTTTTCTTCTGAGAATATTTTTAAAAATATGTACAAACTTTTAAATTGTAAGATTTATGAAATAGAAAACATGGCTAGGCGTTCACAGACTAAAAAAAATACTCAAATATCTCTTAGCAAGAAAATATTAAAAATACTCAAATATCTCTTAGCAAGAAAATATTACAGGAACTAAAGTTATATGCAGCCTATTTACTTAAAAATTTTAAATTTGACTATATATTTTTCTCATAAAATTAGGGAGTAGGCTTGGCTCATGATTTCCATATTCAGTGAATAGGCAGTTCGTCATAACATATGTGGCTAAGATAGAGTCCTAGCCTAAGCCCAGACACAATATACTGTAATTTCAATAAGCAATAAAGAATTAACAGACTAGAAAAGAGAAGCTAGGCCTAACTTTGCCTTCCCAATATTGGAAATATATTTTGTGCACTGCCCTTCAGCATACACATTTTACTGTTTTTGGTACAGTAGGCCAAGCTACAGGGTATCAAAGACAACAAAAGGGGTTTATGGTATCCTGCAATAAAAAATATTTCAATATGTTGAGTCTTGGGTCTCACTGGCTTTTGCCATTTACAGATGAGGATTTACTTGAAAATGAAGAAAGTGTAGGGGATATAGTTTTGAAGAAATGCTAATTGGTATGCTGAGTTAGTGTGTTAAGGGAGATTACTGCTATTAATTTTGCATAGATATTTACAGCTTACATAAAGAAATATATGTTTGCTCCTGAGGAAATATATCAAAGTTTGAAGTCACAAGCAAGAACTTGGCAGTGACTGCAGACCATTGAGAGTAAAGTATATTTTTTAATAAAAATTGCCAAAAACCCTAAAACACTCTAACCTTACCTTCCCTTAAGCTAACCTAATCTAGGGCATTGTGATCTGACTTCCAGTCATGACCACCTTATGGTATGGTTCTCCTAACTCTGTAGTTGATTCATTGGAATTACAGAATTTCCAGCATTGTGCAAATGGTGTTTTTATGTTGAGCAAGTTCACATAGGTCACATTTCATTGTTTATTTGGTTTCTCTTATTGGTTTTTCTTTTGTTATATTGTTTATTCTTATATACTTTATTCTTCACTTTTCACTTTCCCTGCTGGGGGCTTTAGCTTGTAGTATTTTGCTTTTGCAGATTCTGTAAAAATATACAGTATAGGCCAATTGAATATCAAAGGCGCAGTGCCAGTGTGAAGGCAACATTTATAAAATGTTGAACAAACAGGCCTAGATGTGGAAATAAGACCTTTTAGGTTTTATGAAATAATCTTTTTGAAAATCATATGTTCAAAATCAGTACAGGTGTCTAATTCAATCTTATCAGATTTATAGCATGAAAATTTTTGAAACTTGAAGTCTTCTATTTTGTTTGTTAACAACAATAAACCTTGTTTATTTATACAGTAGTTTGCATTCATCAGCAATCTCACAAGTGTGCTACAAACTACTAACATTAGTCATCTCAGATTAAACTAGGACTTTCAAAGTGGTGTATTACCCTTTCCATAAAGAATTATTTTTAAAACGCCCACAAACTTTTAGGATATAAAAGCCAAGAAATAAAAAAAAATTAAGTTAGTAAAAGTTGTTTATTAATATTTCAAGGAGTTAAAGATTAACAAAAAGTTTAATATTTTTCATCAGAAGGAGAGTTATATGCAAATAATTTTCTAAGGAAAAATTTAACTTGGACTTATATTTATCTTATAAAATAAGGTAGTAGGCTCAGCTAATGACTGCTATATTACATGAAAAAGCAAATTAGTCTTAAAATATATGGCTAAGATAGAGTCCTATCCTAAACCCACAGATATTGGAAGTTCAATAGGTAATTAAGAATTTAACAGATAACAAAGCAAACATCAAAGTTAGGCCTAGCTTCTCCATCGTCATTTGTAAATTTTTAATTGTATGTTGAACTTCCATTCCGTTGTCTGTAGGTGTAGGCTTGGACTCTTATCTTACCTACATTATATTATAACTAATTTGCCTGTACACTTATTACAGTACAGCAGTACTGCCTTATTTTGTAAAAAATTATAAATATGGTCAAGTTAAATCAATCTTTAGGAAACTATTTGCATATAACTAATGTTGTACAGTATTCTCCTTGTGCAAAAAGATCAGCTTCACAATTCATGGTCTTTGACAAGGTCTCCCCATTCTTTCCCATCCTCTCTGAGAGAGGTGAGAGAACTTAGCCTAATGGTGAGACGATAACTGTCCCCTTGGGGTGTTGTGCTAGATCGTTATCTGACACTCAGTTATCCAACAGCACCAGAGACCAGAGGCCAAAGACATATGACATATGTAAATTTTTAAAAAATTGAGAAAACTGCTCTCCAATGGTTTGCAATTCTGGGCAGCCTAAGGAAAATGTTGGAAATGCTGCTTACACTCAGCAAAAAATGTGCCTTGCTGTTGAACTTCTCAGTTCCAGAGGTCCTTTATTCCTCACATCGTCGGACTATGGAATAGTCTCCCTGAGGATATCATGCAATTGGAACTTCTGAAGTTCAAGCAAACATGCAATGCATTACTACCCTAATGCTATTCTCCTTGCATTTTAATACATTTTTATCTATTTATTAATTAATTTATTAATTTAGTTTTTCTTTTTAATAAGTGAGATCTCTTCTTTCTGTACTTTAATTTACCTTCTCTTGCTTTCTAATGAGTACCATATTCTTTGGGAGCTTGAAATTCAAGTCAGTGGCCCCTGTGGGCTTGTTCCATATGAATAATAATAATAATAATGATGCTAAATATGGAATGGCCAATAGAGATGACGATTTACCCCAGGAGCAGGCACACCCCAGCGCCATTGTAGAGTGCCTTCACCACCTGAAAAAGAAGGATGCTGAAAAGAGAGTGAGGACGGTAACGAAGAAACTGGTCGCCCGTAACTGAGGAAAACTACGGCTCCCACAGAAGAGAGAATACATTAATCTGACCGACTATGTACCTACTGCCAAACGATAGAAGTCTACGTATGGGACGTAATTGTCATTTCTCTACCTGAGCGAGGCCCATGGATAAACGCCTTGAAATAGAGTACCTGCTGGACACCATACACAAGCATGAAGATCAAGGCACCATACATACTATGGACGCCCTCCAGCCCCTCCTCTTGACCAAGGCCCTCACAGAACGTGGTGATTACAAGAGTGATGTGATCGACAGGCACCTAAGGGAAGATGCCAAAGAACTCTGAGCCAAAGAGGATGTCACCATCCATCGGGCTGGTAAAACTGCTACATTTGTACTCATCCACACTGAAGAATACCACTTCAAGTTGGATGAGACACTGGCAGACAGCAGTAAATTTCAGAGGATCACTAAGAGCCTAGTAGATGACGTTAAGTGCAAGGCTAATAGGATCATTGAGACTTTCAATGCGGCTTCCAACACCCTTCACCTGCTGCCGATTGTAGGGGACTACGACCTTGGCTACATGTACAGGAATGTAAAACCCATAAACCAGGGAACCCATTAGGCCCCATTATTAGCCAGATCCCTGCCCCGCTGTACCAGCTCACAAAGAAATTGAATGCTATTTTGACTCATGTCCAGATGACCACAGTTTGAAGTCCTCTGCCGAGTTTGTAGAAGCCCTGAAAGCAACACCCCCGGGAGGAGTTATTGCATCGATGGACTTGGAGTCCCTCTTCACAAACGTCCCCGTGGATGAAACAATAAAGATAATTCTGGATCATGCATATAGGGACGACTCCACACCCCCTTTAAACATCCCCGAGCATACCCTCCGAACACTCCTCAAGATCTGTACAAAAAAGGCCCCTTTCTCCACCTACAGAGGCCATATGTAAATACAGAAAGATGGTGTAGCAATGGGTTCTCCCCTCAGAGTACTTTTCACGAACTTCTACATGGGTGCTGTGGAATGTCAGGTATTCGCCACCATCGAGAAACCGTCAATATATGTCCGTTATATTGATGACACCTTCACAAGAGCCAGCAGAGTGGAAGAAACAGAACACCTGTGACAAGCCTTCCACGACCACAGTAGCCTTATCTAGAACATTGAACATTGCTGTGACCGTCACCTCCCCTTCCTTGATTTCCTCATTGGGCAACAGGAGGAATGCTTCATAACACTAGTTTACCCAAAACCCATGAACCTGGGCATGTGCCTTAATGGTGAGAGCGGGTGTCCAGAGAAATACAAGCGTACTGCGATCAACGCCTTCATCAGGAGAGCTCTCTCACACTGCTCCTCTTGGAAGGACACACACTGAAGTAGAGCGTGTTGCCCAGGTCTTAATTAACAATGGGTATTCCAACCGAGACATCACAAAATGCATACAAAGAAGCACTGATAAATTGTATCAGCAGGAGCCTCACCCTGCCGCCCTTGAAGACGTTACTCATTTACAAGTGAGTGTTTTACAGGAAATACAAGGAGGACCAGCGAGCCCTTCGCAGTATCATAGGAAAGATCTCCCCTACGGACCCTGCAAAAAGGTTAAATTAGTAATTTGTCACAAAAGCTAGAAAACCAGTGGCCTGATCATGAAAAAACCTGGCCCCTGCAGTGCAGGACCCTCTGAAGAAAACCAACGGTCTATCAATACAAATGCCCTGTCCGGGAATGCCCCGGCACCTACATTGGGATGACCACAATGAGATTTCCCAAGAGGATCTCTTGCTATGCTCAGGAAGGTGTCATCCATAATTATGCTAAGAATATTCACAATATCAGAATAACCCGAAAGGACACCTATAATTCCTAATATCGGAATTATTGATAAGGCGGCAGACTACTGCCGCCTCCACCTCCTGGAGGCCCTACACATTGGAAAGACTAGCCTCAACACCATGCAGAAGACTTCCTTCCTCCTAACGGCGGCACATAGGGCACCGCCCGCCAGCACCCCAGAGCCAAACAAACGAACCAATCAGATGGTGCCCCCATCTACCGGCAGTGACCTTCCCAATGCTACCCTCCCAGTCTCCAGTGTCCGCACACAGAGACCAGTGCGAGCATCGACCTCTGGGAGACTGTTTGGCTCAGGAACTTAATCCCCTGAACTAGCCAATGAAAATTCAGCCCTCACAACATGGGACACCCAGGACACTATAAATACTGTAACGACCCCATTCCAACCAGAACATGCCCACCCTTCCTTGAGAATGAACTGATGATACGGTTGGAAGCATTGGAATTCTGTTGCGCCTGTAGAACAACAACGAAGATTCTGATTCTGCACGAGAATATGACAAGTCCTAATTTCCAGATAATGTAATTTGCAAACTCTACGGCGATCAGACGCCACTTTTAACATCCATTTTTACATATGCAATAAAATTAGTATTTCAAGAAACCAATTCCTTATCCGGACTATGAACATTGGCCAGTTATTAGCAAATATCAGCCCTGATAAGAAGAAAATAATAAGAAGAATTGAAAATACCGTATATAAAATCAGTTCCACTGATGCTGCCATTCTCTTTAACAAGACATGCGTGAGAGGGTCTGCTACCTTCAAGTAATAATAATAATAATTAATAATAATAATAATAATAATAATGAAGAGAGACTGAAAAAGGTTGAGGGTTAGGCCCAGAGAAGTTTCCAAAGTTGGGGGGGAATGGCTGTGTGCCATGGGAGAGGAGGGTTGTGTGTAGAGGAACTCACTCAAAGAAAGGGTTGTTTTGGAAGGTGAGTGAAACAGGGAAGCAGCTTCCTGGAGGGGGGGGGGAAATGCAGCGTGGGATGGGTGGAGAGGGTAGGTATATGTCTGGCTTCACTAGACTTTTATTTGTTTTATGTTTTTACGTTTGATTTTTCCACATTTAATTAAAGGATATGTACTCGTTCCCCCGTTTTTAATTTTTATATTACATTAGCCTCATGTGGATTTTTACTGTATTTTCTCATTTTTATTTAAGTAACTTACCAAGTAATTACATAGCTATAATTTCCACTTTAACAGTATCTTAGATTCAAAATTTCGCAGGTTGTGCTTCAATATAGTTTGTGTAGGTGGTCAGCCTGTCCCACTAACGGAATATTGGAACGACCTAGCAAACAATTCTCATTCGTTTTCTGCTGTCCTTGGTGACAACACCTAGTCTGGCATTAAACTATAAACTACTAGTGAGCCACTGATGGTTTTGTTTTTAAAAAGTAATTCTTGAGTGTTACAAGTGTTAGTTTTTGTACTTGAAAATTGGGGTAACTTGAATGGTTTTCACACCTAGCTGTAAGCCATATGTTTTTAAGGGTATTGTAATATGACTTTGAAATGATATTAAAGTGTTTTAGATGATAGTCAGGGTATATTCTGTGTAGGATGGTAGTTTAAGGTATATAATTGGTGTTTGAGTTATTAAAATAGGCTGTTATAAATGTTTTTAGAGGGGGGTCTAGTTTTTTAACTATTTAAATAGCCATTTATAGTATTTTTAGAGAAGGATGTCAAGTATTCGTGGATTTCAGATATTCGCGGGTATTGGTGGTCCCTATCCCCCGCCAATACCAGCGGTTGACTGTACTATAATTGCCAAAAGATTTGCCATAAGTCATTTATGGCCCATTGAAGTGATTTGAACATTTTTCCCGCAAGATTCATTCAAACTGTACAATGGCACAAAATATTGATCCTCACCTGAGGCAATCTGTTCCTCACTCTAGAGCTATTATTATGTTCACATGATCATGCCCATCCAGTAAGGGTTAAAGGATATGTACAATACTGAGAGAGAGAGAGAGAGAGAGAGAGAGAGAGAGAGAGAGAGAGAGAGAGAGAGAGAGAGAGAGAGAGAGAGAGACTCCTTCAGTATTTTATTTATAATTTATGGGAAGGGTATGTATGTATACATGCACTCATTTATTCCATTATTTTAATAGTGTTCTGAAAGTAAATTTACTTTGAACAGTTGTCATCAAGAAATGCCATATATACTAAAGATGTAAACGCAGGATGTTGTAATAATTCCAGTAATTTGTTTCTTTTACCAACTAAAAATTATTCTCCAGATTTTTTTGTTTATAGGCTCAATCAGTTGATTCTGAGTAACATATACATTACAAATGGCAGGACGATGGTTTTTTTTATGCACATTACAATGATGATAAAACAGTTTGATTGATGCAAATGGGCTATTGACCTAGGCTAGCCCAGATCAATAGTTCGTGCATATGAAAAGCTCATAGGTCACAAATATTTTATGAATTACAACCCACAATAGATTTTTTATCAGAAAGTGTGGCTAAATGCATTGCGAAGAGACTTGAGAGAATGCTTAGCTGGTGTCTGGCGCTCATCCCGATTAGGAAAACTGTATGCATGTCGAATGCACCAGATATTCTTGAGACAGGAGAACATCCCTGCCTGGCGACAAGACTGTGAGTTTGTTAACAGGAAATGTCCAGGTTCTGGAGAATTTGTTCATATGTGTGTTTGTTTTGGGGCAGAGCCCAGGGTGTGAAGGTATTAGTTATCAAACAAATTGTCATTTCAACACGGAAGTTTGATAGAAGCCTTCAGTGAAGTCTCTGTGGTTTGACACTTGTCGATTAAGACTGTGAACATTGCTGTTTGGAGGTAGGAAACATTTTAGATTTCCCAAACTGTAGATTGTTCTTTTCATTTAACATATATCTCACTTGTATCTGGCATTGTGTGTACTTTTATAAGTAACATGGGAGGAATTCCTATATCTTTAGTTTTATACATTTGTTTAACAAGCGTTTTTTGACTTCAGAGGTTTCGCTGAGGATGAGGTTAAGATGTACACATTGGGGAATATATTGGACTTTGACTTATTTTGACCTATTGTGGGGAAATTATTTAGAGAGAATGATTAGTTGAATGTGGTGGACCTTAATATATTTGATCATTTGGTGAACATTAATATTCCATTTTATTTCATATCTTGTTTCTTGCAATCCAGTTATGTTAGATTATTGTCAAATAAGTTATTTTGGGTAATGCTTGTTTCTCTGTAGACCTGAGAGAGAGAGAGAGAGAGAGAGAGAGAGAGAGAGAGAGAGAGAGAGAGAGAGAGAGAGAATGCATGTGTATACAAATGTACGAAGTCAGTAGCCACTTTGATGCAGTAACTATCATGTTATCAGTAGATGGGACTTCTTGACTGTTAGCAAAGGTAAGCAATGGGATTCACTCTTTGTTGGGTAACACATGCACATTTTGAATTTTTTGTATGGTAATGCAATATGGTAGCAACTGATAAGAAAGTTGCTGTATAGAAATACATTAATGGTCATAAAACCATAGTAGGCTGTGGGTGAAACGCATGTAGGCTAACTGCTTACTGAACTGTGTTATTTATGAGAGAGAAAAAAAAGAAGGGTTTATTTTTTCAAAGTGTATATTTGCAGTATATTTTGCTACAAGTAAAGAAAAAAGTGGATAATTCCTTTTACGTAAAGTTTTCAATTTAACTATGATGGTTGTTGTTTATAAGCATACTGAGTGTTTACAGTTATGTGGCATTGACAAGGTTAGATGAGGAAGTGTACAAGCTGCCCTTGAACACCCCTAGATTTGTTTACTTGCCATTACAGTGTCTGACAGGCCCTTGGCTCTATTAATCCGGATAACTGAAGGATTACTTTAATAACATTGGAAGAAGAAAGATAGTGCTTGGTGGATCATTTTTGTGTCATGAATAAGATCGATTAGAATGTTTGCTGTATATACCAGAAGCTGAAGAAGACATGAATGTTTTTATGAATAACTTAACTAATAATTGTTAATAAAGAATGGTCCTAAAACTCCTCTCTCTTTAGTCTGAAGCATTAAAAATCTGACAAATTGATCCTCGGTGGTCCGTAGACAATCAAATTTTTGGACACTTTTTTGTCAAAAATTTGTCACCTATGTGTATTCCCTCATATGCCTAGACTTTTAGACATCCCTGATGCCCTCATCCATGCATTAAAGCACACTGAACAAGAACCCCTGAAAGTGCAGTCCTAAAAACCTGAAGTTTTCTATGTTCTCCGCTAGAGTTCTCCTACATCTTAAGCCTACCATCCTGCATGATCTCTGTTATCAAAGGTTTTGTTTCAGTTTTACTGTCTTTTAGGAGGAAGAAATTATTGGATTGGTGTGTGGATCCACATATGGCTTTAGTGAATGATTATTGTGTAGAAATTAAGATTTTCTTATAATATTATTTAATAAATTATGTAACTCATCATGGCCTGCTGGACTTATGATTCTTTCAATATTAGTCTGTTGATTAAAACACTTGGCTCCAGATTTGAACAGCCAATCCCCTTTGCCACATCTCATCTTGAATGTAGGTGGGATACTGAGACAAGTTGCACAATATCACACTTGAACTATGTATGATTTTGCTTCTTAAAAATTTGCATCAGTGTTGTGTAAGAAGCCTCCAGTATGTGCCATAGATGATCATTTTTTTCCATAGTGCTACAAGTTATGGAAAAAAACAAAACATCAACTGGAACCCTCTTTAGTGAATCAGCAGTTTTATTGATGAACAGTGAGATGTTGTTGATCCTCAAGTTGGTGGCAGCACTCTTACCAGTTACTATGTTGATATTTTATAGAACTCTATCAACAAAGAAAGTAGCTAATTGTATATGACTCTCCATGAGGGAATTTTGAATCTGTGCCAGGAAATTCAATGGAATCTTTTTCATGCCTTCGTACACAGAAAATACAAGCTTTTTATAGAAAATATCTGCATAATTTTTAAGAAATGCTCTTGTCAATTGTAGGAAATAATGAAAAATAAATTGCTACCTTTTGCTAAACCTGGAAAAGATTTCTTGATGCTGGCCAGTTACTAACCCATCTCTGGGTAAACATGCTACCACAGGTGTGTTTTTATGCATGGAATCCTACTATGTGAGGCCTTTCAGTGTCCTTTTTCATTTACAACAGGTGCATGGACATCACAATGCAGTGTGGTGTTTTAAAAGACCTACTACTGTATATGGTTTAATTTAGAGAATTGCAACTTTCTGTTCTAGTATTTTTAATCATTAAAGATTCAGATGAAAGGTCAGCATTGTCTTGTATTAACCCTTAAACGCCGAGCCTCTATTTACAAAAGTGTCTGCCCTATGCTGGAGGGGTTTGAGAGTTAGCGCCGAAGCGGAAAGAAAGTTTTTTTCAAAAAATCATAGCACGCTTAGTTTTTAAGATTAAGAGTTCATTTTTGGCTCCTTTTTTTCTCATTGCCTAAAGTTTAGTATGCAACCATCAGAAATTAAAAAAAAATATCATTATCATATATAAATATTGGAGTATATGACCGCGAAAAAAAATTTCATATATAATTGTATACAAATCGAGCTGTGAGCAAAATGGTTAAAGCTAATGAGTTATTTTTTTTTCGTTGTATTTTACACTAAATTGCGATGATTTTGGTCTATAACAAATTGTAAAACAATCAAAGCAACACAGAGAAAATATTATCACAAAATGATGCATGAATTCGTAACGTGCGGACGTAAAAAAAAGGTTTTTTCAAAATTCACCATAAATAGAAATATTGTGCTAGAGACTTCTCGTTTGTTGCAAAATGAAGGTAAATGATTAAATATTACTAGAATGTAAGAGTTTTAGCTTACAATTGCATTTTTAGACCATTTCGGTCGAGTCAAAGTTGACCGAAGGTTGAAATTTTGGCACTTATCATGATTTATATGAAAATATGTCAAAGTTGAAAAAGCTACAACCATGAGTTATTTTTGTTGTATTCTACATGAAATTGCACACATTTTCATATATAAAACTTTATGCAAAGGCTTATAGAAAATGGTGCAAAAATTACAACAAAGTGACCAAAGAATTTCTGAGATTTTCAGCAGAGTTAGCCGATGCTTTCTTTTGGGATAAGAAAGAAATTCCCGCATGCGCAGCTGGGTCACGCTTGTAAACAAAACAGCAGTGTGATCCGTGAACTCCCAGGATCCCTCAAGGCGGGTGAATTAAAATTTTTCTTAAACGAGGCCTATAAGTATTTTTCCGCAAATGTTTAAAAAACTTTTTGTAGTCGACATACCGTACGTCCACTCAGCACCCGACAGACAACCTTTGGCGACGTGAAATACGTCCAGTCGGCGTTAAAGGGTTGTATACCTGGAGGAAGAAACTCTTAAGGCTATCATTCATTTTTTTCAAATGTTGACACTACTGTAAGAGTAGGCCTAAAATTTTGGAATGCATCAGAGAACAAGTAAAATTGAGATGATAAAAATAGGGGTATTTTTTGGTGATGACTGAATAGCTCATGATTATGAAAAAAGTACGTTGTCACTGTTCGTGAGTATACCCAGGTTATTAAAGGAAAAGGTTAACACTCACCAAAGGGAAGGTATCAGTGTCCATACTTAGAAGCCTGTTTGACTAATTATATTGAAAAGGCATTACACCGCAATACCTGCAATTGACCCTATGTCTTCACTTGCCTGAGTAGTAAGAAATTAAGGAGTTCTGCTATCATTGCTTATCTTTAGGTAGAGTGAAAGGCATCTTACACCGGCTTGACTAAGGAATTAGGCGAGGGGGGTTGGCATTGGAGCAATGATGGCAGATATACTTGGTTGAGGTTCCAATGCAGATGGGATAACTAGATGACTAGATGGTGCTGGACTTTATGTGGTGAGGTGGCATCAGTAAGGAGATCCTTTAGACTGCTCTAACTGAAGAACCACCACTGTTGAAACCTGATTATGTTGGTCCATTCCCTTTCATAACTAAGATGACCAGAAAACTATGAGAATGCCAAGTGTTTCATGGACATTGCTGAACTTATACATGACAGGAGTTACTTCATCCGTGTCATCATTACCCTCATCATCATTGTGGTCATCAGCATTCTGGTTACCAGGAATAGCGGTCTTGTTGGATACTTGGTCTGATACCCTGGATCACCACAGTCTGTCCAGGGACTCATGGATCATGTCTAACAGAATTTTCTCTCTGACTTTTGTGAATTGTTGTTGGAAGTCCTCAACTGTGAACACAGGGAATCTGACAGTCTCTCTCCAACCAGTCACTCCAACCACAGAGTAAGAGCAGAGGTCATTCCAAGCAAGAGCCCAGTTGTAGATCACTGACTTGAAGGTAAAAACTCTGAGGATTCTGCAAAGCCTGGTCCTCATGAGTTTCCAAGTCAAGGTCTATCTCTTCCTCATCCTTGAACACCGCCATCACTTTACCCAGGAACCTCTGTTGGGAATGTCGTTCTGCTGCCACAGGTTTACGTGGTCTTATTGTTGAGGGATGGATGGGACATTAACCCTTAAACACCGACTGGACGTATTGTACGTTGACAAAAGTAGTCTGTCGGGTGCCAAGTGTACGTAAAATACGTTGACTAGAAAAAGTTTTTCTAAATATTCGTGGAAAAATACTTATAGGCCTTGTTTGCAAAAAATTTTAAATCACGCGCCTTGAGGGATGCTGGGAGTTCATGGATCACGCTGTTGCTTTGTTTACAAGCGTGACCCAGCTGAGTATGCGCGAATTTCTTTATTATCCCAAAAGAAAGCATCAGCTAACTCTGCTGAAAATCTCAGAAATTCTTTAGTCACTTTGTCGTAATTTTTGCACCATTTTCTATTAGCCTTTACATAACGTTTTATATATGAAAATGTGCACAATTTCATGTAGAATACAACACAAAATAACTCATGGTTGTAGCTTTTATCAATTTTGACATATTTTCATATAAATCACAATAAGTGCCAAAATTTCAACCTTCGGTTGAATTTGACGCGACCGAAATGGTCGAAAAATGCAATTGTAAGCTAAAATTCTTACATTCTAGTAATATTCAATCATTTATCTTCATTTTGCAACAAACGAGAAGTCTCTAGCACAATATTTCGATTTAAAGTGAATTTTTGAAAAAACTTTTTCTTTATGTCCGCCCTAACTCTGCTGAAAATCTCAGAAATTCTTTAGTCACTTTGTTGTAATTTTTGCACTGTTTTCTATTAGCAGTTACATAAAGTTTTATATATGAAAATGTCAGCAATTTCATGTAGAATACAACAAAATTAACTCATGGTTGTAGCTTTTATCAATTTTGACATATTTTCATATAAATCACAATAAGTGCCAAAATTTCAACCTTCGGTTAACTTTGACTCAACCGAAATGGTCGAAAAATGCAATTGTAAGCTAAACCGCTTACATTCTAGTAATATTCAATCATTTACCTTCATTTTGCAATAAATGAGAAGTCTCTAGCACAATATTTTGATTTATGGAGAATTTTTGAAAAAAACTTTTTCCTTACGTCCGCCCTAACTCTGCTGAAAATCTCAGAAATTCTTTAGTCACTTTGTTGTAATTTTTGCACAGTTTTCTATTAGGCGTTTTTGTAATTTTTGCACAGTTTTCTATTAGGCGTTACTTAAAATTTTATAAATGAAAATGTGTGCAATTTCATGTAGAGTATAACAAAAAATAACTCATGGTTGTAGCTTTTATCTTTTTTGAAATATTTTCATATAAATCACGATAAGTGCCAAAATTTAAACCTACGCTCAACTTTGACTCAATTGAAATGGTCGAAAAATGCAATTGTAAGCTAAAACTCTTATATTCTAGTAACATTCAATCATTTACCTTCATTTTGCAACAAATGGGAAGTCTCTAGCACAATATTTCTATTTATGGTGAATTTTTGAAAAAACTTTGTTTTACATCCGCGCGTTACGAATTCATGCATCATTGTGTGATAATATTTTCTCTGTGTTGCTTTGATCGTTTTACAATTTGTTATATACCAAAATCATCGCAATTTAGGGTACAATACAAAAAAAAAATAACTCATTAGCTTTAACCGTTTTGCTCACAGCGCGATTTGCGTACAATTATATATGAAATTTTTTTTCTCACTGTCATATATTCCAATATTTACATATGATAATGATATTTTTTTCATTTCTGATGGTTGCATACTAAACTTCAGGCAATGACAAAAAAAGGAGCCAAAAATGAACTCTTAATCTTGAAAACTAAGCGTGCTGTGATTTAAAAAAAAAAAAAATTTTTCCACTTCGGCGCTAACTCCCGAATGCTACCGGCATACGGCAGACACTTTTGTAAATAGAGGCTCGGCATTTAAGGGTTAGGAGGCAAAAATCACACTTAGTATGGCCATCCTCCCCAACCAACTGTTGCATGACAGGATGTGCAGGCACATTGTTGAAAAGGAGAGCCTTTACCCGCCCTTGAGGAATACTTAGCTCTCCCTTTGATAACAGATATATGCCTTGATGAAATGGTTTTGAAACTAAATTTTAATGGTACAATATTGGTTGTGAACCAGACCTTTAAAGAATAATGTTAAGTCACAGGAAGCTTACCCATTATCCTTTGACAACGCAGTGACTGCTTCGCATGTTCAGCTACTACAGGTTTCAGCCTTTGACTGTGGGTGGCACTGACACAGTATATAGCTGACAAATGTTGCTTGCAGAGCTTTTGACGAGGAAACACCTTTGACTCATTAGCCAGGTTATTGGTAGGCACAGAGCTGTCAAACAATCCAGTTTCATCACTTACAGATTTGAGATCTGATAAGCAATTGCTTATCAGCCAAACTTAAGAACTCCAAAAGTCATCAACACTTTCCTCTGAAGCTTCTAAAGCGTTGCCATATGCGAGTCCAAAACGAAGTTTGAAATGTAGGAGCCAACTGTCAGAAGAGTTGCAACCTTCTCAGCACCAGTTTTCAGTTTGGTTCAACAGCACTATCACATTTCTCATGCCTCAGCTTGGACATTGCTTCATTTGTAAGCCTCTTACCTAGAAAAAAATCAAGGTACTGTATATAATAAAGTGCTGTATGATGGAATAATACCTTGTGCATACCGTAGCATTCTTTCTTGTGATCAGCAGCAATGCAAATTAAAAATTTCACAATCAAGCTTGTAGCATTTTTTTCAGAAGGTAGTAGCTGCAATAGTGCAGTATCATGCATTATTGTACAGTGCTCTACTTTTATGTACAGGCATACATTAACCCTTAAACGCCGAGCCTCTGTTTACAAAAGTGTCTGCCGTATGCCGGCGGCGTTTGGGAGTTAGCGCCAAAGCGGAAAAAAAGTTTTTTTTCAAAAAATCACAGCACGCTTAGTTTTTAAGATTAAGAGTTCATTTGTGGCTCCTTTTTTGTCATTGCCTGAAGTTTAGTATGCAACCATCAGAAATGAAAAAAATATCATTATCATCTATAAATATTAGAATCTATGACAGTGCGAAAAAAATTTCATATATAATATAATTGTATACAAATTCCGCTGTGAGCAAAATGGTTAAAGCTAATGAGTTATTTTTTTTTTCGTTGTATTGTACACTAAATTGCGATGATTTTGGTATATAACAAATTGTAAAATGATCAAAGCAACCCAGAGAAAATATTATCACAAAATGATGCATGCATTCGTAACGCGCAGACATAAAAAAAAGTGTTTTTTTAAAATTCACCATAAGTAGAAATATTGTACTAGAGACTTCCCGTTTGTTGCAAAATGAAGGTAATTGATTGAATATTACTAGACTGTAAGTGTTTTAGCTGACAATTGCAGTTTTCGACCATTTCGGTCGAGTTAAAGTTGACCAAAGGTCGAATTTTTTCTATTTATCATGATTTATATGAAAATATTTCAAAACCGATAAAAGCTACAACCATGAGTTATTTTTTGTTGTATTCTACATGAAATTCCGCACATTTTCATGTATAACACTTTATGTAACGCCTAATAGAAAACGGTGCGAAAATTACGACAAGGTGACTAAAGAAATTCTGAGATTTTCAGCCGAGTTACCGCGCACGGAGGTAAGGAAAAAGTTTTTTTTTTTTTTTTTTCAAAAATTCACCATAAATCAAAATATTGTGCTAGAGACTTCTCGTTTGTTGCAAAATGAAGGTAAATGATTGAATATTAGTAGAATGTAAGAGTTTTAGCTTACAATTGCATCTTTCGACCATTTCGGTTGAGTCAAGTTGACTGAAGGTTGAAATTTTGGCACTTATCTTGATTTATATGAAAATATGTCAAAATTGATGAAAGCTACAGTCATGAGTTATTTTTTGTTGTATTCTACATAAAATTGCGCACATTTTCATATATAAAACTTTATGGAACGCCTATTAGAAAACTCTGCAAAAATTATGACAGGGACTAAAGAATTTCTGAGATTGTAAGAGCCTGACGCCGCCTCTTCCAAACACGTGTGTATTCGTGTGTTTGTCATCCATCGGAGTGGCGAGATGTTTGGCATCTTCACAGACAGAAACATACACAAAGTTTGATATGGAAGATTTGTTGGAACATTATGAGTACATGATTAGAATGCTTGCATGGCAATGCAAGTAGTGGTGATTGTACATACATCACGACAACAATGGTTAGGGAGAAACAGATGGAAATATTGTATGGTTGAAATCGCGTTCCTTTATAGAAAGAAAACGAGATGCTCTTGTTGCCTTGTCCACTCTGATGGACGACGAACACACACGTGTTTGGAAGAGACGGTGCCAGGCTCTTACAAGATTTTCAGCGGAGTTAGCTCAGACATAAGGAAAGTTTTTTTCAAAAATGCACCATAAATCGAAATATTGTGCTAGAGACTTCTCGTTTGTTGCAAAATGAAGGTAAATAATTGAATATTACTAGAATGTAAGAGTTTTAGCTTATAATTGCATTTTTCGACCATTTCGGTCGAGTCAAAGTCGACCAAAGGTTGAAATTTTGGCACTTATCGTGATTTATATGAAAATATGTCAAAATTGATAAAAGCTACAACCATGAGTTATTTTTTGTTCTATTCTACATGAAATTGCACACATTTTCATATATAAAACTTTATGTAAAGGCTAATAGAAAATGGTGCAAAAATTACTACAAAGTGACTAAAGAATTTCTGAGATTTTCAGCAGTTAGCTGATGCTTTCTTTTGGTATAAGAAAGAAATTCGCGCATGTGCAGCTGGGTCACGCTTGTAAACAAAGCATAAGCATGATCCGTGAACTCCCAGCATCCCTCAAGGCGTGTGATTTACAATTTTTCGCAAACGAGGCCTATAAGTATTTTTCCGCAAATATTTAAAAAAACCTTTTGTAGTCAATGTATTTTACATCCACTTGACACCCGACAAACAATTTTTGTTGACGTAAAATACGTCCAGTCGGCGTTTAAGGGTTAACAAACATTGAAACAAATTTTATGCACAGCACTTATCATATTGCACATATTTATAACTGGCGGAAACTAAGTCAAGCAAAGCAAAATCACATTACTGTACCCTGAATATGTTTTATTGATAAGGTAATCTATGTTCTTTTTTCACTTTACACTAGCATCAAAACCACTACACTAGCATCAAAACCACTGTACACTATGCAAGTAAACATTATAAGAAACAACTGATGGTTATAGTCTATGTGTATATTATAGCTTATGAGTGCATAACTATAGTATCATCTTGTTTGGCATTGTTTAAAAGATGAAAATCTAGATGTATAACAGCCATCAGCTAATGCTTTTAGCCTTTTATTAATCTTGAAATGTGCGTAGTGTACCATACTTCACAGCACATAATTACATTACTTACATTGTACTGTATTGTTGTTTGTCTGTTGCATAAACAATTAAAATTACACAACAAAATAATAATTCAGTACACCCCAACTAATGCTGAGAGGGAAAACTCATAAGAAAAGATCAGTCATCTTAAATTCACTTGGTTCATAAAATTATGTACTGTACTACAGAGATACATTTTTCCCTTATGGTAACTCAGAATTAATATACCATATGTACAATAGTACTGCACTACCATATATACTATATACTGCATACTAAGTAAACCCCATAATAAGCTGCTTCTAGTGATCATTCCTCACATCATGGTTTATGGTGCTTTGCAGCATCATTCCATTGTTTGGCACCTGTTTGGCACAGCAAATCTTTTTTAAACTTCCAGGCATACACTCAAGCTTAATAGCATTTTTATTGCGTCTTTCAAATTGTAGTCGTGTACTGCATATTGTACCTTTATTACACTATAGATATTAAAGGGAGTCATGAAGCAAAGTAATAGGTGAAAATAAAATTTTCTCTGTGTATTCTAATGAAATTTATTCTTACGCTACTATATAATTTCCATCATACTTGTTACAAAAAGGAAATCCACACACAATATGGCTTATTAGTGCTCTATATGCAAAATTTTAGTAACAGCTGCAGATAAATGTCTAATAAGCTGCCTGTACAACTGTCTCTGAAGTCTTCTTTTTTTCTGCAACCCTATATACAACCTTATCTATATCATGTACACCTGCATCCAGAGCCATCAGTCACTTGTAGAGGAAGAAGCGTTTACACAAGTGGTATGATGTGGCAAGGATTTATTAATTGGTCATATCTTTACATATTACAGTTTATTGCACAGTTCTTACAGAAAGAACTACTTTAAATCATTGTCCATTTCACCTTCATGAGACCCTTCCTCATACATCTTGCTAAATGATTTGGTGCTCCACAATTAAAGTGCTTACAGTTCTATTTCAATCTGTCTCATTGTGGAGATAAACTTGTCATCTCGCACTGCAAATATTCAACTTTTTCCTTCAGTTGAGCTTACAAACATCTGCTGAGAAACTTAATATAACTTACTTGTGTGGTATATTATTTCCAAAATCTCTTGGGCCCAGAAGAGGTAGATCACCATAAATGGTGTCTGACCAAATAGAATGATAATGGAGACTGAATACTGAATGACTGTATCTGTAATCTGAATGTAAACTTAACTTAAGGAAGTTGAGATCTCTCTGCCTTGAAGAGTTATTGCTCCACTTTCTCTTCAGTCCTCAGTATAGCTGAGGCTTTGCAAGTGATGAGACCTTTCTGGGCGCTGCTTCCTCCTTTTGTCCATTCAATCCCACAGGGCAATTGTTAGCCCCCTTAGTCATGCAGACTTCCATAGAGGCCCAATATTAATTTTGTGTTCATATCCAGCAGAACTCATATGAGTCTTTTATTTTCCACCATGGTATGTGAATGGAATTTGTGGGAAATCATGCATATGACTTGAATGGCCCATAAATAACTAATAGGCAATTTATCAGGCCTTAGCTCTGTGAGTGGGAGGGAGGTTAGAGGTCCATAGGGTGTCAAGGAGGAAGTTACTGCTACTAATTCTAGAACTCCACAGCCTTGTCCATCTAATGGCAATTCTGGTTGGATGATGATACTAATTGGTGACTTATTAGATCATACCCTTTTGAGTGGGTGGAATGCCAATTGTCCTTTGAATGCTGTGAAGGAAAGTAATGCTTCTAATCCAAATCCTATATATCGTCAGCCCCACACAGCTCTCTAGAATTCTGGCCATCTTTGAGTGAAGCTTGTTGAATGATGATGTTGATAATTCAGTTATCAGCAAGAAAATGTTGATGCTGTAAATGATATACTGTAGTTGTATATTCTGATTGGGAATAAACCAGTGAGACTCATTAGAAGGAAGTTTTCACTGACACACTTCTGCATACATCTCGGCAAAGAGGCCACTTCCCAAGCCAAGATATCCCCAGCCAGCCATTTTACAGTTCATACCAAGTAGAAAGCTGTAGGTTGAACTCACACTATGGTAAGGGCAAAAAATCATTTCAAAATTTTTTCTTTATACTATGTGTACTAGTAAATGCTTGTCATCTCTTTTCATTGATTTTTTTTTTATTGAATGACATAACGCTTACAGGTATGGCATTGAAGAACACCCTGAGACCGGAAACTTTAAGGTTGGTGAATTAAAAAAAAAAAATTTTAAGAGGAAGAAATGCAAATGCACTTGGGATAAGAAAAAAATTCTATAAAAGTTTCTGCACTTTCCATGGGAAGTTGAAAGTGAATATTTCCAACCCTGTGCTTGCTTCTTTTCCATGACACTCGTAAAATTATGCTAATTTTAGGTAGTACAGGCAGTCCCCGGTTATCAGCGGGGTTCCGTTCCCGATGGCGTGACGACAACTGAAAATCGCTGCTAACCAAAAATCGGTGATAATAGCATGGATCCCCGGTTAGCGGCGCCGATAACCGGTTAGTGGCGCTGCCGATAAGAGGCGATCAGCGCCGTTAACCGGGTATCAGCACAGATAACCAGTTATCAGCTACGAAAATCTGGTTATCATTGTCGCTAGACAAGTGCAGTAAAACCGGATCGCCAGTAACTGAGGCTGCCTGTATACGTTATTTTTTTTATTTTATTTTGTGAATTAACAGTTACAGTTTACATAATATCTTAATTAAAAACTAAAATCAGTCACAATTCCTGAGTATATTTATGGTAAAATATTTACAAGATGTACAGGGATTGGGAAATGTAGCACTATGTAGTGTTCTTTCTAATTATTTTTTGTACTTTATTTTGCAAAATTACAGTTAAAGCTAACATACTATTGTTGTAAAAGATAACTAAAACTAGCAACAATCCTTGAGTATATTTATGGGCAAATACATTTGAGATGTACTGGGGTGGGTAGATGTAGTGCCTTCCCCCGTGACATCTGATGGGAGACTGCTCTTTGATTTCTTCGTCATATCATCAGTTGTGGTGTGAGTGTTGCCATAAGTCATTTGTGGGCCACTCAAGCGATTTGAACATTTTTCCAACAAAATTTGTTCAAACTTTATGGCATAAAATATACATTCTCACCTGAAATGGTCTGGATTGAAGCCCTTAAGTTATTATTATGCCTCACATGATTATGACTGAACACAAGGGGTTAAAGTTTGACTAGTCAGGTGGTTAGGTTATCATATATTTAGCCCAAATTTTGTGGGATAAACCTTACAGTTGTGGCTTGACCTTGGTATTGTGCAACCTCACTAGATTGCCTAATGGACTCCCAGTTACCACCCACTTGGTAGTTATGACCCTCAGGTATCCCTGGTTGCCCTTGTCTCCCCTCAGTTTGTCAGCAAGCTTAATGCCTGTTGCCTAAGGTATCTTATTCCAGCCATTGTTCTTGTAGTAAATAGGCATGTTCTACAACTTTTTTTGGCATTCCTGCCTTTCCTTGTTTTTTGTAGGATAGTCTTCTCTGCTCAGTAAAAACCATCTTGACATATTTCATAAGGACTGAAGCTTCCAGCCTTCATCTTGCCTGTTCCTTTACATTAGTAGCCAGAATATTCCTGTTTCAAAGAATACTACCACATGTTGGCTTTGGAAGATTATTTCTGTACCCTGTTTGTGAGTCTCACAGGTAAACATCTCATAACTCAAGATTGGGGTGCATTAAGTTTGGTCTCTCTCTCTCTCTCTCTCTCTTTTTTTTTTTTTTTTTTTTTTTTTTTTTTTTTGCCTTTAAATTTAATGTGGAGCTCTCTGCCCTTCTTAACCAGGCACTTGGCTTTGTCATAGATGAAGATCCAGGACAAATAGGAATTCAGACAGAAAGTACCATGTAAATAAAAGTTGAACTTAAAAAAAAGTGTAAATGATGATGATAGCAATTGGAAGGAAGAATCTCAGTGCAATTTACGTAATAGTATCCTTTAACCTTGACATTTAATGTTTTTTTAGTATACAGTATAGGTGATCTATTCTTATTCATTTTACAGTAGTGGTATAGTAACTTAATAAGACCACTGATTTAGAATGCTAGGTTCTCATGAGGCTTGGCCAGATGCAATGGTCTTAAGAACTGAAAATGGAAGAAGGTAATGTTGAAAAGAGTTAAACAAGTTAGGAAGACCAAAGAGGGCTGATGAAGAGCATGAGAAGAAGATAACCAGGCTCATATATATATATATATATATATATATATATATATATATATATATATATATATATATATATATATATATATATATATATATATATATATATATATATATATATATATATATATATATATATATATATATATATATATATATATATAAAGACAAAGATCCTTTGGCACTGTCTGCTGTGCCACAAAAGGCCCCCAATCAGTAGTTTCCCTCCTTTGAACATCACATTTTACTTGTAGGCTTAAATTACTACTAGTTGAAGCAGTTTTGTAGAGACTTTCCCTACCATACAGATTTTTGTATTATTTGGTATTTGTACTTTTGTGTAAATATTACAACGGTAGTAAAATGAATTATTTTATGATTTTCATTAGGGAGAAGATGAAACTCGCTTCCAATTACAGGCAATAACTGATGCTTTACACCAGGTGATGAGTGCTGGTGGACAAACTGTACGTGTTTCTGGTCAACAGGTAGGTGTAGTCTGTGTATATTTTCCTTGATATTTGGCTTATGCATCTGATACAAGTTTACCCAAGACTCTTCTGCTTGTTGTCTCAGTTAAGCATTCTGATCTCTAGGTTAATTGGTTCCTTCTTCTTTCCCTGCCTTCATGCTTTTAATTTTTTTCTGTGTTGAGAAAGTCAACCGATTATTTATGTTGTTAATTTTGATTGTGGTTAATTTTACCTGTCTTAATATCTTAACTACTGTCATTGTTTCTGCTCTTCTATTCATTTTTCTTAATTTTTCTGTCAGTGTATCCTTTTCTTTTTATAAACTCTTGATATTTTATTTAGTCAGTATGAAATATAAAATAAAAATTTGGCATGTCTATGATGCAGAAAATATTCTTAAATTCTATGATAGCATTGTAGGTGGAATACTGGTTATTTTGTATGTTAATAGTTGTGGCCATTGTAATATTAAGTGTACCAAACAGTCTTGATTGCCATCACAACTCAAAATTCATAAGCATTGAAGTTTATGTAACAGGTAAATGGAAAGATGATCACCATATACAGTAGATGTGAATGTATTCTTAAAAGATCATTTAGCCAAATTAAAAATATATTGTGTTTAGTATTTAAAATACAGTATATTAAATTAAATATGAGGGTTAAAAATACTATATATATATATATATATATATATATATATATATATATATATATATATATATATATATATATATATATATATATATATATATCTGCAGGGTTCCGTTTCCGACAACTGAAAATTGGCGATAATAGCACCGATCCTTGGTTATCGGCACTGGTATCCGGTTATCGGCACCAATAACTGGGGACCAGCACTGCCGATAACCATGGATCAGCGCTGATAATCAGGAATCAGTGTTGAAAATTCGGTTATCGTCGTTGCTAGACGAGTGCCAAAAACTGGATTGCTGATAACCGGGAACTGCCTGTATGTATATATACATATACATATATATGTATGCACATACATATACATATATATGTATACACATACATATATATGTATACATATACATACATATATATGTATACATATACATACATGTATACAGTAAACCCCCGTATTTGCAGGGGATGTGTACCACACCCCCCCGTGAATAGCTAAAACCCGCGAATACGTATAGTCCTTTTAAAAATACTCTGAACTGCCTATTTTGATAGTTCAAACAGACACAAAACAAACTAAAAATGCTTATACAGGTATTATTCTACTTACAATGGGGTTAGGTTCCAAAAAAAAACCCCATCGTTTGTTGGAAAAAACGTAAGAAATACCAAAACGTATCTCGAACATAGCCTAGCCTACACTAGGGTATTCGGTACCATGTATACAGTACATTTATGGTAGCTTAGCCAACACTGTAAAGTATACTCTATACTGTACATACACAGTGTAGTAATTATTAATGTCAGCTAATTCTGGAGGTTCATGCAAAGTGACTTATGATAATTCAGTGCAGAGAGAAATTGAATAACAAGAATTAGCTTAGCCTACATTATGGTACATTGTATACATATATGGTAGCATAGCCTACACTATACTGTACTCTATATTCACATATCGTATTATACAAATGTCAACATAATGAATATGTATCTTTTAAAATGTTATGCCTTAATTCACTGTATCTAAAATATTGTATATATTCTTATATTGCTTTTGTATTATAAATTGTGGTCATAGTGATCAATGCTTTGGTTTGGAAATCGTTTATGTGGTGTTTATTTCTCTGTATTTAATTCAGTTCAGAGTGCTTGTCTTGCTTCTAGTTAGCGTAAATGAATCTCTAGATACGTTATTTATATGGGGCAAGGTTATTTTTCATTATACGAAGTGTTTTGAAGTCGAAATATAACTAAAATATGTCTCATCATGAAATTAATTTATCTGTTATTCCTGTCAACAGATGACGAATGACGACGGCCGTTTGGGGGCATTTGTTTTGTGTAAAAAAATTCAAGATACCATTTGCTATTTTCACTTGATTTCATCATAATACAAGCTTTATATATTTATCATTTATTGGTGTAAAAATAACAGTAATGTGTTCTTTCATGCCCAGTAGTTTTGATTAAAATACTTTCTCTCCAATTTTAATTATGATCAAGTTCATCCATGTTGCCGATGCACAATAATTACAGTATAGTCTTTAGCAGCTTGAACATTGTTTTCTCAGCTTCAGCTACAACTTGCAGCCTAAATTTAGCAGTATATTTCCTTGATGATCTTTTATCCATACCGAATAAGGGTATAATGTAAAAATATATCAGTCCTATTCTACTTAACGTCATTTTTGCTATAAACTATGGTAATTGTTTATTACCGTATGATGGTTGAAATACCAGGTAAATGGCTGTTGTTATCCAATTCGGTTATAAGCAGAACAACAGTTTCTTGGTCGGTTGTTTATGGTTGTATGCATTTACACAAGAGTACTGTATAACGTTACTAACAATACTTTTATCATTCTCTTTTACTTCTTTAACCAGAAGATGGGATAAAGAGATGAAGGAAAAGTTGTCTATTGTAATTTGGTCTTTCTCACTCCCTGATTACGCTGTTGCCTTTGCCCGCCCAAAATTTTAAAATATTTTATAAATAATATTGTCGTATTGGTATTAATTGCTTACCCCATTGCAAAATCAAATTATCATAAGGTGAATTATCGTAGCTTGAGTATTTTAATAGTTTTATCAGAAAAAGTGCATTTAGTCATGAAAATGAGATGAAAATAGAGTAATTAGTGAATATGTCTCAGTGAAAAATACCGCGAATAGGCGAATTTTCTGTGAATAATTGGTATATACTTTCCACAGAGAAATCCATGAATACTTGAGTCCGCAAATTGAGAGACTGTGAATACGGGGTCACCCTCTCTGTATGCGAATTCTATATATATGCGAATTCACTATTATGCAAATTACATTTTTATACCTTCATTCTTTTTATGCGAGGGAAAATTCGCAATTTTGCGAGTACGAGATGCGCATCACAATACTCATTTCATCTGCATGAACAGCTGAGTGACACACGTGGCGCCCAATACAGTATTATTTGCGGAGTTCGGTTGCTCAGTCTGTAGCTAACACAATCCCGATCGTATGTTTACTAGTTCTCGCTATCTCGCTATTTCATATTCATACTGCTAGTTATTTTTCTGCATAATGGGACCCAAACGACTAGCATCATCATCTTCAAATGAAAGTGTTGCAAAGTGTCAAAGAAAAGCTCTGACCTTGAAACAAAACTGGAAATATTACGGAGGGCAGACGCAAGTGATGATAATAGCACTCTTGGACGTGTGTTTGGAGTTGGTGAATCCACAATTAGGAATATTAAGACTAATGCAGAAAAGATTCGTGCTTCAGTGATACAGTCTACTCCGTTATCAGAAAAGTAACGAGAATCAGAAATCCACTGGTTGGAAAAATGGAAAAAGTTCTCTCTCTTTCTCTCTATGTTGAACTTGAGACGAAAGTAAAGCATTCAAAGCTTAGTAATAGTGTTTTACGAGGAAAGGCATTACATTTTTATCAGCGTGTGGTTGAAAATGAAAACATAAAAGATCCAGAGCCTTTTGTTGCAAGTCAGGAATGGTTAGATAAATTTATTCGTAGACAGAATTTGCATAATATCGTTTCGTGTGGTGAAAGTAGAAGTGCTGACCATGACGCTGTTGCCAAATTTCCAGAAGAACTTAAAGCTATCATGCGTGAAATGGGATATAGCCCAAAGCAAGTTTTTAATGCCAACAAGACGGGACTATTCTGGAAAAGAATGACTAATAGAACATATATCAGTAAAGAAGAAAAAGTTCCCCTGGTTTCAAGCCCTTTGGAGCCATATTTTTTCTGTTAGATCGGCGTCGTAACCCCGGAACATGCATTGTTAACCAGGAAATAATTTCTGATGAATATATATGAAAAGTGTCGTAACCTCAGAACGTTGTAAGCCGGACCCGTCAGAAACAGGGGACTGCCTGTATATAATATATATATATATATATATATATATATATATATATATATATATATATATATATATATATATATATATATATATATATATATATAATATATATACTGTATATGTATACACATACATACAGTACAGACATACATACATATGTATACAGTTGAACCTCTTAAAACCAGCATTCTGTGGTCTTGGAACTCCAGTAGTTTGGCTTGATTTTGAATGAGTTGCCATTAGTTCATTGAACAGCCACCTGGGTGGCACCACATATTGTTTACAACTTCCTGACAGAAAAACTGATGCCATATCTCTTTTGTTTTTATGAAAATAATTGTTAGTAATGAAAATGTGTGAAGTCAGTTATGTTTTTGGTAGTAAATTGGGGATGCCCTGTAACTGGAAACCACACCAAAATTGTCTCCTTACCAGAATTTTGAAGAAAGGTTAAAAGCTAAAGTGAGAAAATATGAAAAAGTTAGTACCAAAAAGTCAACGCTGCAAACGATCACCTACAGAAAAATGTATACTGTATATCACCTACATAAAAATGTATACTGTATATGTATATATATAAATATATATATATATATATATATATATATATATATATATATATATATATAGTATATGTGTATACAATGCATATATATATACACATAATGCATTGTATAGGTATTCGCGTCCTGACGATTCACGAACTCACCAATTAGCAGGTTTCTCTATGGAACATATACACATTCGCAGAAAATTTGCCCATTCACGGTATTTTTCACTGAGAAATATTCACTGATTACTGTCTTCTCATATCATTTTCATGGCTAAATGCACTTTTTGTGATGAAACTATTAACCCTTAAACGCCGACTGGACGTATTGTACGTTGACTAAAATTGTCTGTCGGGTGCCAAGTGGATGTACGGTACGTCGACGACAAAAAGTTTTTTTAAATATTTGCGGAAAAATAGTTATAGGCCTAGTTTGTGAAGAATTTTAAATCACTCTCCTTGAGGGATGATGGGAGTTCACAGATCACGCTGTTGTTTTGTTTACAATCGTGATTTTGCTGCGCATGCGCGAATTTCTTTCTTCTCCCACTAGAAAGCATCAGCGACGCATCTCAGAAATTCTTTCGTCACTTTGTCGTAATTTTTGCACTGTTTTATATTAGCCGTTACGTAAAGTTTTTATATGAAAATATGCACAATTTCATGTAGAATACAACAAAAACAACCCATGGTTGTAGCTTTTATCAATTTTGACATATTTTCATATAAATCATGCTGTGCCAAAATTTCAACCTTTGGTCAACTTTGAGTCGACCGAAATGGTTGAAAAATGCAATTGTAAGCTAAAACTCTTACATTCTAGTAATATTCAATAATTTACCTTCATTTTGCAACAAATTGGAAGTCTCTAGCACAATATTTCGATTTATGGTGAATTTTTGAAAAAAAACTTTTTCCTTACGTCCGTGCGGTAACTTGGCCGAAAATCTCAGAAATTCTTTTGTCACTTTGTCGTAATTTTTGCACCGTTTTATATTAGGCGTTACATAAAGTTTTATATATGAAAATGTGCGCAATTTCATGTAAAATACAACAAAAAACAACCCATGGTTGTAGCGTTTATCAGTTTTGAAATATTTTCATATAAATCACAATAAGTGCCAAAATTTCAACCTTCGATCAACTTTGACTCGACCGAAATGGTCGAAAAACGCAATTGTAAGCTAAAATTCTTACATTCTAGTAACATTCAATCATTTAACTTCATTTCGCAGCAAACGGGAAGTCTCTAGCACAATATTTCGATTTATGGTGAATTTTTGAAAAAAAAACATTTTCCTTACCTCCGCGCATGGTAACTGCTGAAAATCTCAGAAATTTCTTTAGTCACCTTGTCATAATTTTTGCACCATTTCCTATTAGGCGTTACATAATGTTATACATGAAAATGTGCGCAATTTCACGTAGAATGCAACAAAAAATAACGCATGGTTGTAGCTTTTATCAGTTTTGAAATATTTTCATATAAATCAGGATAAGTGCCAAAATTTAAACCTACAGTCAACTGTGACTCGACCGAAATGGTCGAAAAATGCAATTGTAAGCTAAAACTCTTACATTCTAGTAACATTCAATCATTTACCTTCATTTTGCAACAAACAGGAAGTCTCTAACACAGTATTTCGATTTATGGTGAATTTTTAAAAAAACTTTTTCCTTATCTTGGCGCACATAAACTCTGCTGAAAATCTCAGAATTTCTTTAGTCACCTTGTTGTAATTTTCGCACTGTTCTCTATTAGGCGTTACATACAGTGTTATACATGAAAATGTGTGCAATTTTATGTAGAATACAACAAAAAACAACTCATGGTTGTACCTTTTATCAGTTTTGAAATATTTTCATATAAAATACGATAAATAGAAAAAATTCGACCTTCAGTCAATGTTAACTCGATCAAAATGGTCGTAAACTGCAGTTGTAAGCTAAAACACTTACAGTTTAGTAATATTCAATCAATTACCCTCATTTTGCAACAAACGGGAAGTCTCTAGCACAATATTTCAATTTATGGTGAATTTTTTAAAAAATGTTTTTGCGTCCACGCCTTACGAATTCATGCATCATTTTGTGATATTTTCTCTGTGTTGCTTTGAGCATTTTACTATTTGTTATATACCAAAATCATCGCAATTTAGTGTACAATACAACGAAAAAAAATACTCATTATCTCTAACCGTGTTGCTCACAGCGTGATTTGTACACAATTATATATGAAATTTTTCGTTCGCTCTGTCATATATTTCAATATTTATATATGATAATGATTTTTTTTTCATTTCTGATGGTTGCATGCTAAACTTCAGGCAGTGACAAAAAAAGGAGCCAAAAATGAACTCTTAATCTTAGAAACTAAGCGTGCTGTGATTTTTTGAAAAAAACTTTTTTTCTGCTTCAGCGCTAACTCCCGAACACTGCCGGTATACGGCAGACACTTTTGTAAATAGAGGCTCGGCGTTTAATGGTTAAGATACTCAGGTATAAGCATTTTTAGAGGGTTTTTTTGTTTTTGAACTATCATAATAGGCAGTTCTAAGTGTTTTTGGAGGGGTTTTAAGTATTCATGGATTTTAGGTATTTGCAAGGGGTTTGTAGTCGCATCCCCACAAATACTGAGGGGTTACTGTATGCACACATACACTATATATATATATATATATATATATATATATATATATATATATATATATATATATATATATATATATATATATATATATATATATATATATATATATATATATATAATATATATATATATATAATATATATATAATATATAGTAAAACCCTGCATCTTAAACGTTAGTACCCTTAAAAATATATACATACACCCTTCCAGAAAAAACAGATAGAGAGAGAGAGTGAGTGAGTTACCACTAGAACAAATTCTGCCAGCCTTGTGCTGGCAAGGCAAGAGAGAGAGATTTATCTCTTTAATTTCTTGAGGAATGTTAATCCATTTCTCTTTACAAAATTTGTTTTTGTCTTTCAAAGATGTATTAACTACACATTTTTAAAACATTATGAACACACACACACACACACACAAACATTGTGCACGTGTGTTAATACCAGTTGGTAAAGAGACTCTAGTTAGCAGTGTCTTTTCCTGAGAGCGAGAGAGAGAAGGGCTGAACTAAGTATCTATTTATATATCTATTTATTTCTCACATTGTACCCTTTGGCGAGAGAGAGAGAGAAAGGAATGAAGAAAAAAAGGGAAATTGATTTGATCATGTTGTGGCAACATCTATCTACCCTTGGTCAGAATATCGAGTAATTTGACATATTTGACAGGTTCCCCCTCCCCGAGCTCCAAGACTGGAAAAGATCAGGGTTTAAATTTGTGTTAAAAATTGTTCATAACTTACTATAGAAATGCTTAAATGCTGTAATTACAGTATATTATTATTATTGTTATTTTTTTTTTTTTTTTTTTTTTTTTTTTTTTTTGGCCTATCACAGTCATCCTATTTGACTGGGTGGTTTTTATAGTGTGGGATTCCGGGTTGCATTCTGCCTCCCTAGGATTCTATCACTTTTCTCACTGTGTGTACTGTTTCTAGTGGCACAATCTTTTACATGAGTCCTGGAGCTACTTTGGCATCTAGTTTTTCCAGATTCCTTTTCAGAGATCTTGGGATCGTGCCTAGTGTTCCTATGATTATGGGTACGATTTCCACTGACATATTCCATATCCTTCTCATTTCTATTATCAGATCTTGATACTTAACAGTTTTTTCTCTTTCTTTCCCATCTACTCTGGTGTTGCATGGTATTGCAACATCAATGAGTGATACCTCTTGATTTTGTCAATCAATGTCACATCTGGTTTATTGGCACGTATCACCCTATATGTTCTGATACCATAGTCCCAGAGGATCTTTGCCTGATCGTTTTCTATCACTCCATGAGGTTGGTGTTCATACCACTGATTACTGCAAGCTAGCTAGTGTTTCTTGCACAGGCTCCAGTGGAGGGCTTTTGCTACTGAATCATGCCTCTTTTTGTACTGGTTCTGTGCAAGCTCCGGACATTCATATTGCAGGAAGTGCATTATGAAAGATGAGATGATTATTATTATTATTTATTATTATTATTATTATTATTATTATTATTATTATTTGAAAATAAGTACTTATTAGTAGTTATATCATTTATTTATCATGCAAAACAAATAAACATACCATAAAAATTCTATCTTTTCCTGAGGGAGAGAGATTTTTCAGTATGTGCTTCATAGTGGTATTGCCACTAAGTCGGCAACACTGACCACCCAACCCTTGCTGTCAGGTTACTTGACATATCAGACAGGTTCACCCTCCCCCCTCTCCAAGTCTTACAGCAAAACATTAGAGGTCGATATCTTTTCCTTTAAAATTTTATATAATGTATTAATTTGTAAATTAAAATCTTACTAATTCACTATAGTATTTTCTTTAATGAACTGGTATTGCTGTTTAAATTAATATTAATTTTAGTAATTTAGTAAATCATTTATATATCAGACAAAACAAATAAATATTCATCTCAGTAAGTGAGAGAGAGAGAGAATTATTATTTTTATTTATTATTATTTAATCTTATCACACTTAATCATTGAAAATTAGTATTGTAAATCATTATTTTATCATAAAATGGATATGTAGATACAGTACAGTATTTAGTCACAAAAATATGAAAATCAGAATACTATATTGCTCTACGAAAAAATCTGGGAATGGGTGAGTTTCCCGCGAATAATTTATAGATCGGTTCCACAGAAAATTCTGCGAATTGTGAGAAGGCAAATATCGGGGTTTACTGTATATATATATATATATATGCATGTGTGTGTGCATATGTATGTATATATCGCTTTATCTGCATTAATGAAATATTCTACTCAAGCAGCAGTTAAAGGAACTACTAATGTTTCTACTAGAACAACAACTGCAACAATCCTTGACTACTACTAAAAGTATCATAAATGCTCCTATCATTTCCCACTACCGATATAATTGTAAAGTAATACTGGAGCTTTTGTTGTCACATAATTAGTCGGTGTATGTGCTGTTTTAAGTCACATACAATAAGTATTCACATCTAGGTGGTACAATGTATGTCTAAGGAACAAAAGAAAAAACTTGAAATTTTTAAAACAGTTTGACTCTGAGTGAAGGATACCCAAGAGGCACTCATTTCATGAATTATCTATATTTGTCTTGTTCCATATTACATTCAAATTAAACTCATTCTGTCTGAAATGAGTGGTAATCAAGACCAAACTAACCGGAAAATGCAAATGAGCTTCTACACTTATATACTTGTGTGTTGGGCCCATCGGGAATGTCTAATATACACATGAATCGCATGTGGCTGGGTTCTGAGCAAAAGCTAGGAGTCCTTTAAGAAAAAGGTAGCAAATGGTAATCATCTTTATTCATAAGATTTGAAGCAATTACATTTTGCCTAAGCTTTTGCTATCTTTTACTACTTGAGCGTGTACTTTTTTCTTACAAGCTTTTGTTCTATGCAAATGCTTGTTTTTTATTCATCAGGCTCATTGACCCAGTAGCAAGAGATGCATTCTTACAGGATTTGAACAGATAGAAGGCAGTCTACTTTCTCCCTCCATTGTCCCATATTTCAAAGGTTTAAAACAAACTGCCTATTTAATGGTCCCTAAATTGGCTCACTAGTCATTTCTTTCTGCTAAAATGAAGGGTGAGGAAATCAATCCCATTGCCATTCATTGTACTGCCCCAGGCAGTAGGAGGGGAAGTTTTTTATGCACACTTGAGCTGTAACATTCTTGTGTGGATTTTCTACATCTAGTGTACCATGAAAATTATGTAATTGCTAGGTGGCTGGTGCAGAAACTACAGACTTCACCTATCCTGTAATACCAGTTAGTATAGCAAGTGAGGTTGGATCACCTCCATACAGAACCTGGTGGAAATTACGATTGAAGCTGTTCCAAATTTTTTTATCCACCTGTTTGAGGACAGTCACTTTGCCATTGCCGTAGTTATGATGTACAAGGCACTTATTCTCTTGACCTTGAATTAGGTCATTTAACTCATGTCAACTGAGGCGCCCGGCGGAGCAAGGGCATAAGCGCCACCGCGGCCGAAATTGAGTTAGCAGTACGACATTTTTCCTTAGGCTTCCCTCTATGCATCAGTACATTGTATGTGACCGTATGGTTGAAATATTATGGTCTAATATGCCATTGAACACAAGTACTTTTTCACCCCTACGGGATGTAGAAATTTCTGCCAACAGACTCGCTTGCATAAGGTCGCTTCTCAACTGTCCCTTTAAACCTGGGGTGGTGAGGGCAGGAGGTATGGGGGAGTGAGCATTGCCGTCTCTCTTCAACTACCTCCCGCTTGAACTCAGCATCCAATGGAAACGTGCACAGACTGGGTTCACGTTTCTATTCGCTTGCCGCTGCTCTATCTCGTTTGACGGAACACAGAGACACCTTCTCGTCCTTTCTCTTATCACATGCTCTTCTGTTATCAGATGCTCTGATATTTTTTTTATTTCTTATGAGTATTTTCTTAGCAATTAAATAGTTTTTTTTTTTTTACCATGGCTGATAATGTTAATAACAGCGATCACCTAGAGATCGATATTATTGAAGGGGAAGTTATCAATAGTGATCAAGTGAAGACATTAATGAGCCTGGTTCTTCACATGGTCGCAAAAGGAAGGCCATCCTGAAACTTGGAAAATGAGTATCGCTAAAAAACTTCGTAATGACGGTTAGGCTTATACTAGCCGAAAGACTCTTAAAGAAGTAGAAGCCCGTAAAATTGGACCTGCTTGTGCTGATGGGTGTTTTCAGAAAGTTACTATGCATGTGATAGAGGCATTGTTTAAAGATTATTGGGGCATGGGGAACTACAATGCCCACACATATTTGCACCAATTAATGGCTTCAGTGACAATAAAACGTTGAAGGAAACTCGCAGAGGAAAGTTCGCGTACACAAACAATTTTGTAATGCATGATATATGGAGATAAGCATTACAATGTGTGCAAAAAAGCTTTTATGGCTATTTTTGGAATAGGGGATAAGAGGGTACGTGTTGTTTTAAAGAAACTGACATTCGGGAAAACAACAGTGGCTGACAAGCGGGGAACAAACGCAAGGGTATCAAAATTTTGTGGGGAAAAAGCAGACCTTGTGCGTGAACACATTAAGACGCTGCCAACCATGACATCTCCTTATTCTCACGCAAAATCTCGTAACCGCATGTACATGGAATCGAATCTTAGTGTTGTGAAGTTGTATGATATGTATGTGAAGTTTATTAAAGATGAGCACCCAAATGTGGATATTGTCTCTCTTAATTATTATCGTAATGTGTTTAGGACTGAATTTAATATTGGTTTCATGCCCCAGTTGTTGATATATGCAACACCTGTGATTTATTGTCAGCAAATATTTCAAAATATAAACAAATGGGTTGTGAACAGGCTCAGTTGGATGAAATGCAATGTGAGTTGGATGGACATAACGTGCTTGCAACACAAGCTAGAGCTGCGCTTGATAGCTTTAGTACTTCAGACGATGATGATTTTTTGGCGTTATGTTTCGATCTGCAACAAACATTGCCGACACCCAAGCTGAGTACTAGCGTTACTTTTTATAAAAGAAAACTGTGGACATACAACTTTTTGTTTTTAACGTGAACACTCAAAAATCGCACCCAGTACTTCAAGGACTTTGACACCCAAGAAGGAGGAAGGCTTAATGGTACTCCTGAAGAAGAAGAGGTCCCGGTCAGAGATGCTAACGTTGGTGCTCTGGACATGAATTTCACTTGTGCTAATGTTTCTGGTATTATTGTCATTAATTTCAAAGAATTTTATTTTTATTTACCATTCATCTAAAATAATTTGAAACCTTATTATTGATTAAAATTCAGGTATTACAATCAGTGATTTTTTTTTATTGCTATTTAGCATTTTTTTGTATTGAGCTCTCTTATTTTTTATTATTTATTTATTTTGTGTGTGTGTGTATTTACCATGACGTTTTCTCTTAAGTGTTATAATGTCAATAATTAAGGAAGGACCAAAGAAAGTAAAATCAACCGCAAAAATCGTTATTATCGAGTAAAATAATAAGCTTGTACACTCTACTTTACCATACATTTTATACTATAGCTTAAGTATAAGATATAATAATGGCATAATTTTGGGGTATATGGTAAATGGATAAATTTCCTTTAAAATGATGATAACTAGATTAAAATCGTATGGTTGGTTTCAAAGATATTGATGTTTGAAAACTTTAAATGCATTTTTCTCAGTTTGTAAAAAACGGCGCTTGCGCCCTTGCTCCGCTGGGCGTCTCAACTCAATTCAGTGGTCCCAAAATGAATACAGTACTTACTTTCCAAAAGGTGGTCTTCTGACCACCTTGGCATCTGGAGCCCAGATCGGTGAACTCAGCTCCCTTAGAGAGATCAAGGCTTCATCATCCACACTCCAGGCTGTCACTCTCAATTGTCACCTGCCCATCACTCATGGTCAAAATTATGGACCAGTTAAAGAGGAAATCCCCTATTCTTCTGCTGGAACTCGATATTAAAGATAAGACACCATATATGGGTTAGTCACCCCAAGTTTACCCAGATGTCAGAGTTTTCTTCCTAGTTGCATAATGATAATTTTGTAATATTTTGTGATGCAGTGTGTTCTACAAGCATTCATTTTTAAAATTCACTTTAGTTTTAAAAATTCAGCATTGACTTTACATTCATGAATATAAGGGGAATAGAATTAATTACCTTCTGTTGGTTGCAGCACATTTTAGTTTATTTGGAAAAGAAGGAAACCAATAAACTGGCAAAGCAGACAGTTGCTGAATTATTTCCATTAATTTTATTTTTACTGACATTAGAGGTAATATGTAATACTCATAAAATTTGGCAAGACAGGTGGAATTTGCCAAGTAGGTCCAAATAAAATTACATTTCACAAAATGTGACAAAACCTTGGAAGTACACCACCATTCTTGCTTCCTTAACTGTACGACATTTGCTGGTTGATTGTCCCAGTTTATGGGATATTCGGGATTGCCTTCTGGCAATGGGTCAAGATGAGGACCCCAGGTATGCCTTTTCTTTAGTCCTTGGATAGTAAGGTGAGATACTGTAGCAGTGATATTTTAAAATTTGTGCTAGAAACAAGAATACAACCTAAATTTTGAATAATTGCATCCTATATGCTAATAAGATTATCCTATATAAGGGCTGGACTTAAAGGTAGAATTTAGGTAATTCTAGGTTTATTTTATTTAATCATTTTACTGCTACCTTGCTCTGCTTTTATCTAAGTTTTTCTTTCCTGCCCTATGGGGACTCTGAAGTTATGCTTCCAGTGGTTTGTATCCTCCCATCCCCTTTACATGTTGCCAAAATTTTACTCTCTCAAGTTCCCTCTCTCTTTTAGCTTTGATGCCCTTAAGGTTTGAGCACCCTTCCCTTTTCTGTTGTTTAGTTGTACTAGGGTCTCTCTGCTATCCTTAGAGCAGTCCTGTGACCTTGGGAAGTTTTACATGCTTTTGACTACCCTTATGGTGCAGTAGCTATGGATTTTTTTTGAACTGGATAATTCTAGTGGGACATTTGGGATACCAGTTATTCATCTTCTTCGATTCATGATAAGCCCTTTGTTAGCCGAACCGGTTGAGCTTCAGACTGTCGCTCGATGGACCGGAGTTCAATTCCCGCGGCCGGCTGATGAAGAGTTAGAGGAATGTATTTCTGGTGATAGAAATTCATTTCTCGCTATAATGTGGTTCGGATTCCACAATAAGCTGTAGGTCCTGTTGCTAAGTAACCAATTGGTTCTTAGCCACGTAAAATAAGTCTAATCCTTCGGGCCAGCCCTAGGAGAGCTGTTAATCAGCTCAGTGGTCTGGTAAAACTAAGGTATACTTACTTACTTCGATTCATGATTTCATCCTTCGCCCCTTTAAGACACAAGGCTGTGTTTTTCTTGAAGTACCAGTCCTTAAATCTCTGGTTCTTGGCACATTTTCCATCTGTACAGTAGTTGTCTTCCATTGTATTCATTACATGAGGAAGCTTCCTGAGTCCCAGAGTTCTCTTTGGTTCTGCTGTTCATAATGTATGAAAATTGATCTTCTGTTTTCTTCAAAGACTCCTTTGCTTCATCCTTCCCCTTAAATTCCTTTTAAGGCTAATTATAATTAATGGGGTTTAATGTATAATGTTGTTTTTGCAGAAAAAACAAGTTATACAAATCCATTAATCATAATCTTCAGTACCCACCTTCCATCTCCTAGATGGTGGTTGTCACGGAAGAAAGAGATGTATAGTTTGGTGGACAGTTTACTGTGGGACTATGCGGCAGAGGTTTTCATCTTTCAGTTCTTCACCTCAATGTGGCTAGGTCTGTTTCACATGAAACAAAGGTTTGTTATGGCTAGCATATTGGGTTTGTATGAAATTTTCTGTATTGTAAAAACATTCAATTTTTTATAATCTGTAAAATATATATTTCATTTTTTAAAGTCTTGGGCATTTGCGTTTAGATACTTCACTGCGTTTATGAAAGGTTTGTTGCCTGAAAGTTGTAGTACTGTATAGTAGAGTATTGTATGTAAATAAGGTGTATGTTTGTGGTTTCTGTGTAACAGACTTATATTTATTTGCTTGTTTATATAATGTGATTTGTATTTTCAAGTGTAAATGTTTAATCTTTTTCACATGATCAAGAACAGCAAACAGTTTTTGTGTTGCTGTGCTGTTTAATCTGTTTTTGGTTAGTAGCCATAAATGCAGGCAGTGATGGGAGGGTAAGTGAATGAACTCATTTGGCCTTACAGTACTTGTATCCATCATTGGCCTTACTTTTAAATGTTCTTACCTTTCCCCTTATAAATGGCAGATTATGACATAGGTGGTTTGTGTGTGTATGTATGTTTATGGGGTGGTAAAGGTTAGCTAATTAAAAGTTGTAAATCACTACCTAATTCTAGGTTCTGGTCCCCATGTACTTGTCCATTTATTGTATATTCAAAAATAACATTGTGTTAATTGTTCAAGTGAATGGTATTGCTGTATTGTTCTGCTTTTCTAGTACATAGCTAGTCTTCTGTCTTTGTAGTTTTGTATTTGCTTTTCATTCCTAGATTGTTTGTTCTGTGTACTAAGACACCTATCTGTTTGTAATACATTATTTGCCACAGATAAAGGAAATGTTGATGTATTAGTGCTTCAACTGTCAATTCTATAATAAAATGAATTTATGAAATACAGTATTCTGCTTTAAGAGTTTCTTCATTTATTTTTTTTTGTTTCAGTTGGAAGTTGTCAACAATAAAGAATCTTCAGTAGATGAGACTCTTCATCAAGTAGAAGTTACAGCTGGGGAAGGATGTACTGCCACATGTAACCAGGTAAAGAACTTCATTATTCCATTATATGCTATAAGTTATGCTGGAAAGGATTCTTGAGAGAGAGAGAGAGAGAGAGGATACATATTTCTCATTTAGCTATCATTTTTATACATAATAGATATTGGCTTATCTGACTGGTATTTCTGGAATGGTATTTTATATATACATTCATATATGAGGAGGGCGCGTAACAAGATAGCGCCCACCGCGGCCGAACTGGTTTTTATTGTCTGAGCTAAAGTACAGCACTATCCTGTACACACACTTTTTGTCCCCTTATGTTACTGGCAAAGGTTTCCATGCAAAACAAAGGGAAATTTATAGTTCTCATTCATCATATAATACTGTAAAGCTAATTGTTTTTGTTTTATAATATTTTCATGGAAATCAGATATGTTATAATAATAATTTTACATTATTAGGATAAATATTTTAGGTTGTTTTCACAAAAACATGCTTTAATTGCCGTATGAAAACATTTTCATTGTGTTCATTAACACTTTACAATCTTACATTAATAAATGACAAAACATACTATAATGATTTTTGCATATGTAATAGGCGAATAAATTTCCTTTAAAATGAGGTATGATTCATAGAAATCGTTTGGCTAGCGTTTTAAAGTTGATGCGTTTTATCATTTTTAAGGCAAGTAAGGCAATATAATTACCACAGAAATACCAGTCAGATAAGCCAATATCTATTATGTATAAAAATGATAGCTAAATGAGAAATTAAGGAAGTAAGGCAAATAATTGTACTAAGGTAAATATAACATAAAAGTTATGAAACAATAATAGGAACAAAAACCATAAGCACCAAAATATATACGCTGCACATGATGCATCACCTGGACTTAGGACCAGGTTGTAGTTTAAAATATATTTTAAAGTGTACACAACCTTCACTAACACATGCACTTCATATGGTTTATAAGTTTCTTAACCCTTTAACGCCGAAGCCCTATTTTCAAAAACGTCTCCCGTATGCCGGCGGCCTCTGAGAGGTAGCGCCAAAGCGGAAAAAAAGTTTTTTTCAAAAAATCACAGCGTGCTTAGTTTTCAAGATTAAGAGTTCATTTTTGGCTCCTTTTTTTCTCATTGCCTGAAGTTTAGTATGCAATCATCAGAAATGAAAAAGAATATCATTATCATATATAAATATTGGAATATATGACAGCGAAAAAAAAAACTCGTATATAATTGTATACAAATCGCGCTGTAAGGAAAACGGTTAAAGCTAATGAGTTAATTTTTTTAGTTGTATTGTACACTAAATTGCGATGATTTTGGTATATAACAGATTGTAAAACGATTAAAGCAACACAGAGAAAATATTATCACAAAATGATGCATGAATTCGTAACGTGCGGACGTAAAAAAGTTTTGTCAAAAATTCACCAAAAATCAAAATATTGTGCTAGAGACTTTCCAATTGTGCCAAAATGAAGGAAATTTATTGAATATTACTAGACTGTAAGTTTTTTAGCTTACAATTGCATTTTTGAACCATTTCGATCGAGTTAAATTTGACAGAAGGTTGATTTTTTTCTATTTATCGTTATTTCGATGTAAATATTTAAAAACTGTGAAGAGCTAAAGGAATGGTTTATTTTTTTTTTTTTGTATTCTACATGAAATTGCGCACATTTTGATGTATAATACTTTATGTAATGAATAATATGAAACGGCAAAAAAATTACGGCAAACTGACGCAAGAAATGACACGATTTTCAGCTGATTCCGCGCGCGGAGCGAAGGAAATTATTTTTTCAAAAATTCACCAAAAATCTAAATATTGTGCTAGAGACTTTCCGTTTGTTGCAAAATGAAGGTAAGTGATTGATTGTTACTCGAATGTAATAATTATGGCTTACGGATGTGTTTTTCGGTCGAGTCAAAGTTGACCAAATGTTAAAATTTTGTCAGTTATCGTGATTTCGGCGAATATATTAAAAAACTGTGAAGAACTAAAGGAATGATTTATTTTTTGTTGTATTCTACATGAAATTGCGCACATTTTGATGTATAACACTTTATGTAACGAATAATATGAAAGGGCGTAAAAATTACGGCAAGCTGACGCAAGAAATGCCACGATTTTCAGCTGATTCTTGCGCGGAGCGGAGGAAATATTTTTTCAAAAATTCACCAAAAATCTAAATATTTTGCTAGAGACTTTCCGTTTGTTGCAAAATGAAGGTAAATGATTGATTGTTACTCGAATGTAATAATTATGGCTTACGAATGCGTTTTTCGATCATTTCGGTCGAATGAAAGTTGACCGAACGTTAAAATTTTGTCAGTTATCGTGATTTCGCGAAAATATTAAAAACTGTGAAGAACTAAAGGAATGATTTATTTTTGTTGTATTCTACATGAAATTGCGCACATTTTGATGTATAACACTTTATGTAACGAATAATATGAAAGGGGCGTAAAAATTACGGCAAGCTGACGCAAGAAATGCCAGGATTTTCAGCTGATTCGCGCGCGGAGCGAAGGAAATTATTTTTCAAAAATTCACCAAAAATCTAAATATTTTGCTAGAGACTTTCCGTTTGTTGCAAAATGAAGGTAAATGATTGATTGTTACTCGAATGTAATAATTATGGCTTCCGAATGCATTTTTCGATTATTTCGGTCGAGTCAAAGTTGACCGAACGTTAAAATTTTGTCAGTTATCGTTATTTCGGCGAAAATATTAAAAACCTGTGAAGAGCTAAAGGAATGATTTATTTTTTGTTGTATTCTACATGAAATTGCACACATTTTGATGTATAACACTTTATGTAACGAATAATATGAAAGGGTGAAAAAATTACGGCAAGCAGACGCAAGAAATGCCAGGATTTTCAGCGGATTCCGCGTGCGGAGCGAAGGAAAATTTTCTTTTCAAAAATTCGCCAAAAATCTAAATATTGTGCTAGAGACTTTCCGTTTGTTGCAGAATGAAGGTAAATGATTGATTGTTACTCAAATGTAATAATTATGGCTTACGGATGCATTTTTCGATCATTTCGGTCGAGTCAAAGTTGACCGAAGGTTGATTTTTTCTATTTATCGTTATTTCGATGTAAATATTTAAAAACTGTGAAGAGCTAAAGGAATGATATATTTTTTGTTGTATTCTACATGAAATTGCGCACATTTTGATGTATAATACTTTATGTAACGAATAATGTGAAAGGGCAAAAAAATTACAGCAAGCTGACGCAAGAAATGCCACGATTTTCAGCTGATTCCGCGCGCGCGGAGCGGAGGAAATTATTTTTTTCAAAAATTCACCAAAAATCTAAATATTGTGCTAGAGACTTTCTGTTTGTTGCAAAATGAAGGTAAATGATTGATTGTTACTCGAATGTAATAATTATGGCTTACGAATGTGTTTTTCGATCATTTCGGTCGAGTCAAATTTGACCGAACGTTAAAATTTTGTCAGTTATCGTGATTTCGGCGAAAATATTAAAAACCTGTGAAGAACTAAAGGAATTATTTATTTTTTGTTGTATTCTACATGAAATTGCGCACATTTTGATGTATAACACTTTATGTAACGAATAATATGAAAGGGCGAAAAAATTACGGTAAGCATACGCAAGAAATGCCAGGATTTTCAGCGGATTCCGCGCGCGCGGAGCGAAGGAAAATTTTTTTCTTTTTAAATTCACCAAAAATCTAAATATTGTGCTAGAGACTTTCCGTTTGTTGCAAAATGAAGGTAAATCATTGATTGTTACTCGAATGTAATAATTATGGCTTACGGATGCGTTTTTCGATCATTTCGGTCGAGTCAAAGTTGACCGAAGGTTGATTTTTTTCTATTTATCGTTATTTCGATGTAAATATTTAAAAACTGTGAAGAGCTAAAGGAATGATATATTTTTTGTTGTATTCTACATGAAATTGCACACATTTTGATGTATAACACTTTATGTAACGAATAATATGAAAGGGTGAAAAAATTACGGCAAGCTGACGCAAGAAATGCCACGATTTTCAGCTGATTCCACATGCATGCGAGCGGAGGAAATTATTTTTTTCAAAAATTCACCAAAAATCTAAATATTGTGCTAGAGACTTTCCGTTTGTTGCAAAATGAAGGTAAATGATTGATTGTTACTCGAATGTAATAATTATGGCTTACTACGGATCGTTTTTCGATCGTTTGGTCGAGTCAAAGTTGACCAAAGGTTGATTTTTTCTATTTATCGTCATTTCGATGTAAATATTTAAAAACTGTGAAGAGCTAAAGGAATGATTTATTTTTTGTTGTATTCTACATGAAATTGCACACATTTTGATGTATAACACTTTATGTAACGAATAATATGAAACGGCGAAAAAATTACGGCAAGCTGACGCAAGAAATGACAGGATTTTCAGCGGAGTCCGCGCACGCGGAGCGGAGGAAATTTTTTTTTTTCAAAAATTCACCAAAAATCTAAATATTGTGCTAGAGACTTTCCGTTTGATGCAAAATGAAGGTAAAGGATTGAATATCACCAGAATATGAGATTTTTGCTTACAAAAGAGACCCAAGTAAAAAAAAAATATAAAATAGACAAAAGTAAAAAAAAATATATATATATATATATATATATATATATATATATATATATATATATATATATATATATATATATATATACATATATACATATACAATATAAATTATATTGTTTTTACTTTGTTATGAAAACATAACTAAAAGGAATGGTTGTGAAAAACTTTGTTTTTGCATAAAACGAAATTATACAAAACAGCAATGAATACAGATATATAAAAGCTTGTAATAAATATAAAACTAAAAATAAATTCAATGCAGAATACTCACTCGTAAATATAAAACTAAAAATAAATTTAATGCAGAATACTCACTTGTAAATATAAAACTAAAAAAAAAATAAATGCAGAATACTCACTCGTAATCCTGACTCTTCGTGCTGTTTCTTGTTTTCTCCCTCCTCCATTGAAGAGTCTTGCATTTTTTTCCTCCCGACATGACGGGGCACAAGCGGAGGAGGGAGACGCTCGCCCTTACTGCTGGTGGCCCGCCCTTCGGCGGCTCGCTGCGCCCTCCCGTGTCGCTCGGGCAGGCGCACTCCAATAAATAACCGCATTGTGGTACCTGCGGTTACACTCATCCAACCTGCAAAGTGCTACCTTGCAGGTGCGACACACGTACCGGCTGTCTCTCCTCTTGCCATTCATATGGCACACCCGGCACCGTTTCTGTCTGCCCCCTTCAATGAGCTCCAGTGTGTGATCTCCTGGCTGCAGCCGACACACAGGGTCGGCTACCCGACGGGACACTGGATCGATGCGGCGGCACCTTCAGGGGCGGCGGCATCTTCAGGGGAGGCGTCATCATCAGGGTCGGCGGCAGCAGGGGCGGCGCGCCGGCAGGATGAGGAATTATGATGTCGGGTATCTCACGACATCTGACCTTCCTCTCGGGGCAGAGCTGGAGCTCGGGGCAGGGGCGCCGTTGGAAGGCCACTCCTCCGGATCGAAGTTGATGAGGGCATTCCCAGCCACCTCAAGAAACTGGATGTGGGTCAACCTCCAAGCGTCCGAATTATACCCACAGTAAATGATGTAGGCATTCTGGAGGGCCAACTGAAGGAGGTATTTGAGGAGCTTCTGTGTCCACCTCCTGGTTCTCCTGGCGAAGGGATAATACTGGATGAGTTGATCACGAAACTCCTCATACGTAAGTAGGGCGTTGGCCCTGCTGGCGTGTCTTCTTCCGCTGGGTGATCTCCTCTTGGATGGGCTCATGACTCGTCGTAATCATGGGCACGAGTCGGACCCCCTTCCAACAGATGACGAAGACATCTCCCTTCCGCCGCCACTCTGTCTCTCCTCTTGCAAGATGTTGCGGGTGGCTAGCAAACCTCTTGAGGACATTCGGGGCCCCACGCACCAACCGAAGGGTACCACTGATGTGCACACCTGCTTCATACAGTTCCTGGGCAAGGGATACCGAGTTATAATAATTATCCATAAACAGGTGGTATCCCTGGTTACGGAAACGATTCACAAGACCGAAGACAGTGTCACGCAGCGTGGAGAAGACCCCAGAATACACCAAGAAGTCCACGACGTATCCAGTGTTGGCTTCCGTAATAAAAAATAACTTTACACCATACTTCTTTGGCTTCTTGGGTTGTACACTTTGATACTTAGACGCCCTTTGTATGGCATCATACCCTCATCCAAAGAAAGGTTCTTGAAGGAACCACGAGAGTCTGGCACCGTTCACGAATGAACTCCAACACTGGGCGGACTAAGATGAGGCGGTCGGGGGTTATTCGGGGTATAGCCCTTCGGTTGAAGGCGTTGAAATACCTGTCCAACGCCAGGAAACTATCACGGGACATAATGCCGCCACATTAGGCGTATCGAAAAAAAAAAATTCCGCCTCCAATATTGCCTGATGTCAGCAGCAGGCATCATCCCAAAGAATATGTGGAGCCCAAAAAGTGCGCCATGTCCGTGAGGTTGCAGCGCCCGCCAGCGGTGCGACAACGTCGTCCGCAATTCCTCATGGCAGTACCGGCGTAATCTACCGTCTCTCTGCAACCAGGAATTCAAGCAATTCCCGCGTCAGGAAAAGCTGAATGAACCCCAGTACCGTGAGAGGCACAGGGACGGTCAGTCCAGGTACTGCCGTGAATGGGTGCATGTTAGGTGGGGTGGGGTCCTCCGACCACCCCTCATCACTTTCGGACGAACGGCCTTCACCTGAGCTGCCGCGACGTTGCGACCTTCTACGGGTTTGCGCTCGCGCACGGGCACGTCTTCGCACTCTCACACTCCCAGCTGGGCCGTCTCCTTCACTTTCCCCATCACTTTCTGTTTCGTCCCCACCAGCCACAATCGAGTCATCCTCTTCCTCCTCCAACTCACTTTCTCCCTCGTAGGCACTAAACCCACTAAACTCTAATTCACTTTCCTGCTGAGGATCCCGTACGGACATTGGTGGCAAATATTCGTCATCGCTGACGTCAGGCGTTATGTCGTCATCGCTAGATGACCAACTACCACCGAAATCAGGACTTTCGACCTGCTCTCGATCGAGCTCCAACAAGTACTCATCAATGTCCTTTTGTTGGAGGCCTCCCAAATGTTTTCGGATGCCCCTCAGGACACCCCGATGCTTCCTAGGGGTTGTAAAAGGAACGGGATGTGGTCCTTGGTCGCCATAGGTCACACGTGGCCGAACAACACGCTGCTGAGAAGCTGGGTCACTCTGGTTGCTGGGTCCTTCTCCAGCATCCAAGTCCAAAACTCACCTCACACGCTCACTTCCGACAGGCAATATGCGCCTTTCACGCTCCTGGCGCCTGCGACATCTCAGCAAACGTTCTGTTGCAGCACGAATTCGCTAACACTCGCAAAAGTTCAGCAAAACACGTCTGCGTCAAAATATCGCTCCCGCAAGGCACTACTCTGATGCTCTCTGATACGAGATGGGGGAAATTCGCGCATGCGCGTCTGGGTGATGCTCAGAAACAAAACAACAGGCCTATATTGTAATTATTTTTCCGCGAATATTTAAAAAAAGCATTTTCAGTCGACGTTTGCAACGTCCACTCGGCATTCGACAGACAATTTTGGACGACGTTTAAAACGTCCAACAGGCGTTTAAGGGTTAAATACATTTTAGGAGGTACAGTATGAAAAAAGACAACACAAATGTACAATAGGTCCACATAATATAACAGGTTTGATGCAGGAAAAACCTGTTTTTGGTAGCTGCTGTGAGTCCTCAAAGGAGTTACACTCATGGTTCCTCCAGGGCTCCACAAGACAGACCAATCAGTTACTGTACAAAGAATTCTCTTACAGTTGGTCTTGGCCAGAGTAGTGCTTGTTGGCACAGCGATAGAATATGAAGGACTCAGGACACGAGGGCTATATCTACTGTTCTACAACGATTACTTAGGCTCTGTATCACACTTGCACAGATGTGGCAACAGCCTGATTTGGCCATCTTCATTGAATGCCAGGTCTGTGCCATGCCTTTTTGTCAGGGAAAGTGGGTGGGTTTGAGGACTCAGAGCGGTTACTAAAAACAGGTTTTTCCTACTTCAAAACCTGATTTAGTTTCCTGTAAAAGAAAACTATTGTGCTGGCTTTGTCTGTCCGTCCAAACTTTATTTTGTCCCCACTTTATTCTGTCCACACTTTTTTCTGTCTGCCCTCAGATCTTAAAAACTACTGAGGCTAGAGGCTGCATATTGGTATTTTGATCATACACCCTCCAATCACCAAACATACCAAATTGCAGCCCTCTAACCTCAGTAGTTTTTATTTTATTTAAGGTTAAAAGTTAGCCATAATCATGCTTCTGGCAATGATATAGGATAGGCGACCACCTGGCTGTGGTTAAAGTTTCATGGGTCACAGCTCATACAGCATTATACCAAGACAACCAAAAGATAGATCTATTTTCGGTGGCCTTGATTATATGCTGTAGCAGCTGTACAGAAAACTCAATTGCGCTGAAGAAACTTTGCCACATTTTTTATTTGTTTTTATAGCGTAGTCACTGTTTGTCTTCAAAGGAGCTTACAAAAGAAGTTGACAGTGACGAAATGGCTTAGCTCTTAATAAATAAATCCCAACAACCCAGATCAATTTTTGGTATGTATTATAGTAACAGGTTATTAACCATTTCCTGTATGTGTTATTCTTGTGGTTCGAAGGTGGTTTACCTAATTATGTCGAGTCTGGGTGTGGAATTATTGCACCTTTCCCAGCAGTATCTCAGCATGACCACCACTCTCATGCTCATGGCAATGCCTGTATAGTGTTTCAGGGATTTTTATTCAAGATAGAGTAACAGGTTACCAACAGTTTCTTTACTCTGGATACCCATTCACATCTGGCAACAAAGAAATGAGTGTCATTTGGCAATAAAGAAATGAGTGTCATTTATTTTTGTTGTTTGTCCACAAAATTCTTGAATCCAGGTTCCCAAAGCAGTTTTCTGAAATAAACTACTTCTCTAGTTGCTTCACAAAGAGCTGCTGTGACAGGAAAATTGCTGTTGGGAATATTTTCTTTTGGAAAGTTGCCAGTGGGTAAATTGCCATTTTGGGATACAGTAAACCCCCCATATTTGCGGTCTCACGATTCGCGGACTCACATATTCAGGGATTTCTCTATGGGACATATCTACCCATTATTCTAGGAAAATTTGTGTATTCGCGGTATTTTTCACTGAGAAATATTCACTAAATACTGTATTTTCATCTCATCTTCATGACTAAATGCTCTTTTTGCGATAAAACTATCAAAATACTCGGGTAATGCTCGAGTTACGATAATTCACCTTACGATAATTCGATTTTGCAGTGGGGTAAGCAATTAATACCGATACGACAATATTTATAAAATATTTTTAAATTTCGCGTGGGTGCAGGCAGCAGCGTAATCAGGCAGTGAGAGAGACCAAATTACAATAAACAACTTTTCCTCCATCTCTTTATCCCATCGACTAGTTAAAAAAGTAAAAGAGAATAACAGTATCGTTAGTAACGTTATACTCTTCCGTAAATGCGTACAGCCATAAACAACCGACCAAGAAACTGTTGTTTTGCTTATAACTGAATCGGATAACAACAGCCATTTACCTGGTATTTCAGCCATCGTACAGTAATAAACAATTACTGTAGGTTATGGCACAAATGACGTTAAGTAGAATAGGACTGATATATTTTTATTCGGTATGGATAAAGATCGTCAAGGAAATATACTGCTAAATTTAAGGTGCAAGTTGTAGCTGAAGCAAAGAAAACAATGTTCAAGCTGCTAATGACTATACAGGTTGACCATCACTAATCCGGCAATCAGTAGTCCGGAACAATCAGTAATCCAGCACAAATTTCGGCTAGAGTAATTTCTAATGTTTCCACACTAATTTTCAAATTTTCCGGGTCGCTGCGCTAACTCGCTCGCCGGCCACTTCGATTTGGTGGCGCAGTGTGCTGCATCAACAACTGGTAGCCTAGCCTACATTACACTGAACTTATACAAACATCAACATAACGAATGTACATCTTTTTCATGGATTTTTTAAAAAGTTATGCTTTACTACATTGTTTCCAATTGCGTATATTCTCATATTGCTTTTGTATTATAAATTGCGATCAATGTTTTGTTTTGGGAATCGATATCGCGGTGTTTATTTCACCACATTTAACTAAGTTCAAAGAGCTTTTCTTGCTTCTAGTTAGCGTAAATGAATATGGATACTTTATTTATTTGGGACACGGATATTTTTCGTTATATGAAGTGTTTTTAAGTTGAAATATAACTTAAATACGTCTCGTTGTGAAATTAATTTAGCTAATTTTTTTTTTTAATATATGACGTTTGCAGAAATCGCAGCTGGCCGTTTTGGGGGCATGTTTGTTTTGTGCAAAAAAATGAAGATTTCATTCGCTATTTTCTCTTGATTTCATCATAACACGAGCTTTACATATTTATCTTTTATCGGCGTGAAAACAGTGGTAATTTGTATTGTTTCATGCCCAGTAGTTTTGATTAAAATACATTCTCTCCAGTTTTATTTACGGTAGAGTTTCATCCATGTTGCCGGTGCACGATGATTTATAGTCATTAGCAGCTTGAACATTGTTTTCTCAGCTTCAGCTACAACTTACAGCTTAAAGTTACTGTAGCAGTATATTTCCCTGCCGATCTTTTCTCCAAAGCGAATAAGGGTATAGTGTAAAAAATATATCAGTCCTATTGTACAGTACTTAACGTCATTTGTAACATAACTACAGTGATTGTGTATTACCGTACGATGGTTGAAATACAAGCAAAACAGTTGTTATCCGATACGATTTTTAGCAGAACAACAGTTTCCCGTTTGGTTGTTTATGGCTTTACGCATTTACGCAAGAGTATAACGTTACTAACGATACTTTTATCGTTCTCTTTTACTTTTTTAACTAGCAGATGGAAAAAAAGAGATGGAGGAAAAGAAGTTTTTCTATTGTAAGTTGGTCTCTCTCGCTGCCTGATTGTACCTACTGCTTGCACCTGTGTGAAATCTAAAAATATTTCCTAAATATTTTCGTACCAGTATTAATTGCTAACCCCATCGTAAACTCGAAATATCGTAAGTCGAATTATCGTAACTCAAGCACTACCTGTATTTGATAATTGTCTTTATTAACCAACTTGCACTCATTTATGGGATATTTTAATTCTAAGATGAGGTGCTTAGCCACTGGGTTTCGTGTATTCTAGCCTAATAAATGGCTAATCCGGCACCCTCCAGGTCCCAATGATGCCGGATTAGTGATGGTCAACCTGTACTGTAAATTATCATGCATCAGCAACATGGATGAAACTTGATCATAGTTAAAATTGGAGAGAAAGTATTTAAATCAAAACTACTGGGCATGAAAGAACATATTTTTACGACGATAAACAATAGATTCGTAAAGCTTGCATTATGGTGAAATCAAGTGAAAATAGTGAACGGAATCTTGAAATTTTTTTGCACATAACAAACGCCCCCAAATGGCCATCATCATCTATTAACGAAAATAATAGGTAAATTAATTTCACAATGAGACGTATTTTAGTTATATTTTGACATAAAAACACTTTGTATAACGAAAAATAACCTTGCCCCATATAAATAAAGTATCTAGAGATACATTTACGCTAACTAGAAGCAAGAAGAGCACTCTGAACTGAGTTAAATGCAGTGAAATAAACACAGCGTAAACATTTCCAAACCAAAACATTGATTGCTATGATCGCAGCTTATAATACAAAAGCAATATAAGAATATATACAATATTATTGGATACAGTGAATTAAGGCATAACATTTTAAAAGATCCATGGAAAAGATGCATATTCATTTTGTTGACATTTGTATAATACGATATGTGAATATAGAGCAGAGTATAATGTAGGCTATGCTACCATGTATGTGTATAGTATACCATAGTGTGGACTAAGAAAATTCTTGTTTGTTATTCAGTTTCTCTTTGTATTGAATTATCATAAGTCACTTTGCATGAATCGCCAGAATTACCCAATATTAATAATTACTATACCGTGTAAGTAAAGAGTATATTTTATAGTGTAGGCTAGACTATCATATCTGTATACATGGTACCAAATACCCTAGTGTAGGCTAGGCTATGTTCGTGATGTGTTTTGCTATTTCTTACGTTTTTTCCAACAAACGATGGTTTTTTTTTTATTTGGAACCTAACCCCATCATAAGTAGGATAATACCTGTATAAGCATTTTTAGTTTGTTTTGTATGTGTGTTTGAACTATCAAAATAGGCAGTTCTAAGTGTTTTTAGAAGGGTTCTAAGTATTTGCGAGTTTAAGCTATTTTGGGGGGGGGGTTGTGGTATGCATCCCCCGCGAATACGAGGGTTTACTGTAATTGCCATGGAGAAAACTGCCAGGCAGAAAATTGCCATTTAAGATAATTGCCATGGAGAAAACAGGTGGAAAATTGCCATTTAATAAGTACAATTTATAAAGAAAAAAAGGATTGAAAGGAAAAACCAATACTATCAAAACTTTGTGAATTTATCTAAAAGTACTGTATCCATTTACTACTTACATACAATTTATAAACAATTATTTTAATTAAAAATCATTACAATCAAAACTATTTGAATTTATTGAAAAACTGTACTTGGAAATGTTGACACACCTAAAAATAATTACTTTCCATTGCCTGTTAACTTTTAAACGATCATCATACAAATTAGCAAGCATGTCTTTTAAGCTATGAACTACAAGGAGAAAATTGCCATTTTACTTTTAAACCATCATCTTACGAATTAGCAAACAAGTCTTGTCAATTTTCCAAACGAAGAAAGTCTTGCAGTAGCAACTACAAGGTCTGTTTAAAAAATACGTGGACTTTGAATTGTGCGGCTTCAGTTGGTTCTAGGGGAATCCACTTGGTGTCGCTAGGTTCGCACAGATCAGCTGATTACTATGCCATTTCCCAATTGCAGATATCTTCATTTGTGTATTAGCTACGCGGTTTTTAGTGAAGTGCAATTTTTTCATTTGGCGGATTTCAGAAAGAATGACATGAAGGAGACATGACTTGCTGTGAAATTTTGTGTTAAACTTGGAAAATCTGCGACTGAAACTTTTGCTATGCTTAACACGTCTTATGGTGATGTTGCTATGAGCGTACAGCATGTTTCAAGTGGCATGAGCATTTTAAGGATGGTCGACAGTCCATTGAAGATGATGAGCGTCTTGGACGTCCTTCCACGTCAACCGATGACCCAGATGTCGACAAAATCAACACCCTGGTGCGGGCAAATCGACGTCTGACTGTCTGGGAACTTGCTGAAGAGTCTGGGATATCAGTTGGATCTTGTTACGAGATTTTGACAAAATGATTGAAGATGCACCGCGTTCTTGTGAAACTTGTGCCACGCCTGATGATGGACGAACAAAAAGCCCATCGCGTCCAGGTTTGTCAGGAACTGCTTGATCGTTCAGAAGAAGATGAAAACTTCTTGTCCAGGATCATAACAGGTGATGAATCGTGGGTTTATGGTTTTGACATTGAAACGAAGGTGCAATCGTCCCAGTGGATGGGTGAAACATCCCCCAGACCCAAAAAAGCTCACCAAGTTTGATCCAAGGTCAAGGTGATGCTGACAGTTTTCTTCGATGCTAAGGGTGTTGTTCACCATGAGTACCTCCCTGAAGGCTCCACAGTGAACCAGACTTACTATATTGAAGTTCTGAAATGTCTGAGGGACGCCATGTGTCGCAAAAGGCCAGAAATGTTGAGGAGTGGCGACTGGTTTTTCCATCACGACAACACTCTAGCCCATTCAGCCCTCAGAACTCTTGAGTTTTTGGCCAAACACTCGATCACTGTTCTTCCCCACACCCCCTACTCACCTGACCTTGTCCTTGCGATTTTTTCTTGTTCCCCAAACTCAAAAGACCCTTGAAAGGAAGAAGATTTGAGACAATCCCTGAGATTAAGGCAAATGCGATGAAGGAGCTGAAGGACATTACAAAAGAAGCATACCAGGACTGTTTCAACAAGTGGAAACACCATTGGGATATTGGGATAAGTACATGCGTTGGGGAGGAGAGCACTTTGAAGGGGACCCAGATCTGTAACTTCTAAATAAAGTACATTTTGCTTTATGACATCAGTCCGCGTATTTTTTGAACAGACCTCGTACATCAACTGTCAGTATTCATAAAGTTTCTTCTGAATTTGCTGTTTTTAAATCTTTTTAGCCCATTATGGTGTCTGTGATAAAAAGTGAGAGAAGGAAAGACATTTTGGTCGATGATTTGCAATATATGTACCATCTGAATGGCAAGAATAAAAGTGGTACTGTGCTGTATTGGGAGTGCAAGAAAGAATATCTAAAGGTTGCAGAGCTAGAGTACACACGAACGGTAATTTTGAAATTTCAAAGAATGTAAATAACTGTATACACTCATCAAGCAAAGATGAAGTTGAAGCTAAACAGCTCAAAGAGATGTAAAACCTGAAGTTGCTTCTTCTCACCAATCAAGTCATTCCTTAGTGTCTGAATTTGCCACTGGTCTTGGCGAATGTGCGCATGAGTCGAAATATTAGGAATTGGAGACAGAGTTCAATTTCCCACCTGTCCCATCTAGTAGAAGTGGCTATGATATTCCATTGCAATTTCAAAATCTTTCTTCAGGAGCTGAATTTCATCAACATGACTCGAGAGTAAGTGATGGCGATAGAATATTGATCTTTGTTTTGAATGAAGGGCTGAAGGATCTTAAACAGTACAAAAATTGGGCAGTCGAAGGTACAATCAAGATTTCGCCAGAAATTTATTACCAAATTCTCACAGTTCACGTTCAGATAAAAAATGTAACAATTCCTCGAGTTTTTGTCCTTACGCCAAACAAAACATAGGCTACCTACATAACTGTTTACAACAAAATCAAGGAACTTGTTGGCAATACTCCTGAGCATGTAACAGGTGATTTTGAAGAAGCCTCTTTAAAGGCAGTAAAACATGTCTTTCCTAATGCTAATTATTATACACAAGTTTTTCACAGACACGCGAACATTTGTGAATACTGAGAAACCCTGCAAAGGTGTTTATGTTTAATTTTTTTTTTGTAATTTATAAGTTTTCAAGCTTTAATGTGTAAATTAAATAACATTAAATAATGAAAGTAACAATTTCTCTCTCTCTCTCTCTCTCTCTCTCTCTCTCTCTCTCTCTCTCTCTCTCTCTCTTACTGAGATGAGAGAATTTTTATGGTACATGCATATGTTTATTTGTTTTGTATGGTAAATAAATTTTTTACCTAATAATAAGTAATAATTTTCTAATAATAATAATAATTAATAATACTAATAATATGTAGCAAGCGGGGGTGTACAGTTGTCAAGTCGGTTATTCAGCAGTGTTTTGGTTTGTCCTAGGTTGGTGACAAAGTCGGACCTGGTGGCGTTGAGACCTTCTGGGCCTAATCGCTACTGGAATTTGGGAGTGGCTGTTATCTGGGATTATAAGTTGTTCAGGTAATCTGCCCTCTGTGTCCAATGCTGGCTGTCTCTCTCTCTCTCTCTCTCTCTCTCTCTCTCTCTCTCTCTCTCTCTCTCTCTCTCTCTCTCTCTCTCTCTCTCTCTCTCTCTCTCTCTCTCTCTCTCTCTCTCTCTCTCCGGTGTCTGTCGTCGGTTGGTTTCTTAAATTTCTCCATAAGATGGTAGGGAGAAATTCAGTTTCCTTCACCGTGTGGATGTTCGGCTTTTTTTTTCTAAAATATGTAAAGCTTCGAGAAGCCGTAGGCATCGGCGGTCTGTTGCCTGGTCGATGACTTTGGTATTCTTAACGAGTTCTTCTCTTTCGGGCCTTCTTTGGTGTTTTTGAGCATAATGATTAAAAATAGCCCCTTCTTGGAGGTGACAGGAGAGATGCTTGGAGAGTTTGGTAGTCGTCATCCCGATATAAGAGTGGTGGCATCTTTCCACCAGGCATGTGAATTCGTAGATAACACTACTTCTCTTCAAAGACATTTCTGGGTGCGCAGTAGCGATTAGGCCCAGAAGGTCTCACGCCTCCGGGCCCGATTTCATTACCAACCTAGGACCAACCGAAACACTGCTGAATAATAATAATTATAACAATATAACTGTAACTACAAAATCCTAAGTGATATGTATTTTAAACAAACAGTTTCCCTCATCTTCTGTGAGAAACTCGAAGGCAAAAGCTGTCAGACATGTCATTTAACATGACAAGAAGGGGGAGTGTTGCTGATTATTAGTGGTCAAAGGTTTCTTGTAAGTGTCTCTCTCTCTCTCTCTCTCTCTCTCTCTCTCTCTCTCTCTCTCTCTCTCTCTCTCTCTCTCTCTCTCTCTCTCTCATAGTTAGGCAACCTACGTATTACTGTTTCTCTGTATGTCTTTAACTGTACAGTAGATCATTTTAAATTGATCTAATTTTACCTGTACCGTTTACAAACTGTAGATGCTCTGTTCTAAAACATAGAGACATAGAGCATATAAGAACAAAGAGAAAGAGACATAATAAAGGGATTTTGACAGAGGAAAAATCTATTTCTGAGGAAGGTCCCGTGTCACCCGGTGAAATTCCATTACAGCACGAATTTCTAGGTATAACAATGCTAGATATACCAGAGAAAAAGAGCTTTCAGGAAAGCTGGGGTTACTACCCCCAGTCGACCGTCTTTTAGAAGACGTCGGTATAATGAAGGGTGAGTGAAATACCACTACCACGGAAATATACTCGAAAGATCTCTCCTTATCAAAACCCCGGAAAAGAGCGGTGAGCCGTTACAGCTCCCACACTCAACACCCGCCAGGACGGCGACACCAGCGCCACCTACTTCATTCCATGCTAGCACTAACCCCAGACTTGGCATGTGCAAAAGGGGGAGTACTAGACTAGACAGGGAGGGTCACCGGGTGACACGGGACCTTCCTCAGAAATAGATTTTTCCTCTGTCAAAATCCCTTTTCTGAGTTCAGTCCCGTGTCAGCCGGTGAAATAGTGATAGAGAATCATGCCAAGACTGCTACTACTGGAAAACAAGGGGGGTAACCTGAAGAAAAGGCAAAATTGTAACGAAAATAATTTTAATTAAAGAATCTCTTCCATGAAGCAAGAATACTTAAAAGTAAGGCAACTTAATTTTAAGGCACACCAAAAAAACTTAACACTACAAAACACTGGAGGTCTCCTGACTAATGGGAGAAAACCTCAAAAATCTTAAAATTACTTAAAAGTAGTGAAACATGAAATGTGCACAGAACAAGAAATACAACTTTAAAACTATATATGTAAACTTAGGCTTAAACATGTAAGAGGCAAGACTAATGAAAATAACACATACAATTATCCGGGGTACGTGGAGCCAACAAAAACTGTCCAGTACCCGCAAAGAAAAAACAATTATGGCTAATCAGGTTACAGTTTTCCATCATAAAATACAAACATATCAATATGAAGAGCTAGGCAGTGAGGCATAAACTACCAGGAAAACAAGCAGAGAAGCAAATGAGGTAGGCGGGCGGGGGGAAAAGGAAAGGATATAATTATTTAATGTGGGAGATGACACTTCCCACTGCTACAGTAGAATATTTCAGGGCTTGAGTGATTTTTAAATAGTGGCGTTTAAACACTAGAGGTGATTTCCAACCCGTATATTTTGATAACTCTGAAAAGTCCATATTATGAAAATAATTAGTAGAAGTAGCCACTGCTCGAATATCATGAACTTTAGGAACTGAGTCTGGGTTGGCTTGTTTAATGAAATACAGAATCTGTTGTCTTATACCATTAAGGAAAGAGTACCACCTTTCTCCCTGATAAAAAGAGGACCCGACTTACTCTGTGGAGTTCTTGAGAGATAAGATTTAAGAGTATGGACTGGACATAAAGATTGATCTTGAGGAAGGGCACCACCTTCCAAGGAGACCACCTGTCCTGTGGGTCTTCGTTTTTAGCTAAAAAACTAGGGTCAGGGAGAGGAGGACTTCTCCGGATGGGAGGAAGTTAACAAAATTATCACCTCTAGTGAGAGCTGACAGCTCTGAAATTCTAGCACCTGAAGCCAAACTAAGTAAAAATAAGGTTTTCCTTAACAGATCTTGATAAGAGCAATTTAAGTTATCCAACTCTGACGCTAATTTAAGGACGTCATTGAGAAACCAAGTAACCGAATGTGGACGTGATACTGGTCTCAGACGAGCGCATGCTCTGGGGATGGATGAAAAATAAGAATCTGTAAGGTCAATTTTAAAGCTGTAAAGAAACACTTTCTTCAATGCCGACTTGACTGTGGTAATAGTGGCCGGAGCCAGGCCTTTCTCAAACAGTGACCTAAAGAAGGAAACTCCTAAATTAGTCGTCATAATTTTGGCTTCAGATGCTTTCAGGAAGGAGGCTAACTTTTTGACTGCTGAGTCATATTGCCTAATAGTAGAATCTCTTTTATCTGATTCTAAAAACAGAGTGTTGACAGGGTCAATGTTTGCTCCTTTTGAGCAGCGAACTTTATAAAGTCCATAAAGCTAGGGCATCTTGAATCCTTGAGGAAGCTGACACAGTCTTGGTTTGTACTGTCTGGGTCAGAATGGGCTTGGGAATCTGAAGACTCCATAAGCCCAGTTCCTGAAGGAGAGGGAACCAATTGCTCTTCGGCCAATAGGGGCTACCAGAGCTGGTTGACCTTTGAATGTCCTTAGTTTGTGTAAAACTTTCAGCAGCAAATTTATTGGAGGGAACAGATAAATTCTCTCCCAATTGTTCCAATCTACTGTCATTGCGTCTGTGGCGTAACGCCTGAGGGTCCAGGTTGGGGGCCACGTAACAGGGGAGCTTGAAGTTGCTCTCTGTTGCGAACAGATCCACTTGGAGTCCCGGGACCCGGCGGCAAATCCACTGAAAGATTCCGCATCCAGGGACCACTCCGTCTCCAACGGAGTAGTCCTGGACAGGGAATCCGCCACCACGTTCGGACACCTGCTAGGTGGGTGGCTGACAGGTGCCAACCGTGCTTGTTCGCCAGGGAGAAGATAGCTACCATTACTTGGTTTACTCGACCTGATTTGGAGCCGCCCCTGTTGATGCAATGAACCACCACTGCGCTGTCTAACACCAACCTGATATGAATCCGATTGGGAGGGCGGATTTTCTTCAGAGTCAGAAAGACCGCCATGGCTTCCAGGGTGTTTATATGGAACTGCTGAAACATTGTGGACCACGTTCCCTGTGCTTTTGTTTTGGTGAATATCCCCCAGCCGCTTAGAGAAGCGTCTGTGTGGATAACTAGTGCCGGAGGGGGAAACTGAAGTGGGACTGTTTTGGACAGGCCCTTGACTGTGGTCCAAGGCGCAGCCTTGTCTTTAAGATCCGAGGGATAGAGGAGACCCTGTCCCTGAGCTTGGTGTTTGCTCGGCTCCGCCACACCCTGTTTATGTCCTTTAATTTGGCTTTCAAGAGCAGGTCTGTTACTGAAGCAAATTGAGAGACCCGAGGACCCTTTCCTGGGACCGGCGGGATGCTGACTGATTTTTGAGAAACCTCTTGGTGAGAGATGCTATCTCTTTCCTCTTGGAAGGAGGGAGAGATAACGTGTGGGAGGACAGGTCCCACTGAAGACCCAGCCATTGAAACCGAGACTCGAGTCAGGCGGGACTTCTCCCTGTTCAGCTGAAAACCCAATGACTCTAGGAAATTGGTGACTATGGACGTGGCTTCCTGACACTCCGGCACAGTTGGAGCCCAGATTATCCAGTCGTCCAGGTACGCTGCTAGGGAGATTCCTTGGGACCGGAGCTGCTGTACTACCGTATCCGCCAGCTTGGTGAATATCCTGGGTGCAATGTTCAGACCGAAGGGCATGACCCTGAAGGAGTAGGCTTGGTTCCCGAGTCTGAAACCGAGGAACTGAGAGAAGTTCGGCGCGCAACTGGGACGTGATAATAAGCGTCTGAAAGATCGATAGAGGTGGTGACGGCTCCACGCGGAAGTAGAGTCCGGACCTGAGCTACCGTAAGCATGCGAAACTTGTCGCATTTTATGTAGAGATTTAGACGCGACAGATCCAGGATCACTCTTAGCTGATCGGAGCCTTTTTTGGGAACAGTGAATAGCCTGCCTTGAAATTTTAGGTGCCTTGCTTTCTTTATTGCTCATTTGTTGAGCAATCCTTTTACATAATCCTGTAGGATTGATGTGGGTGGCTGGTAAAATCTGTTTGAGGAGGAGGATTCTTGATCCAGCTCCACCCCAGCCCCTTGGACACAATGCTGTGTGCCCAAGGGCTGAAGGTCCATTGGTCCCTGAACCAATACAGGCGACCGCCTACCTGCGTTTTCTCAGTGGGAGGGAGCGGGTTTGTTCCCTCTACCACGTCCTCTCCCCCTTGGGGTGGTGTTAGACTTTCCTCTGTAGGGGGCCTTGCCCCTTCCTCCCCTTGCCACCCTGTTGAGGCCGTGAAAAAATCCACGGCCTTCATATGTAGGGTTGTATGCTGGTGAGGACACATAGGAGGGCACCGCTGGTTGAACCAAAACATACTGCTGGGGTTGGGACTTAGAGGTAGATGGCTGGGCCACTGCTGAGACCGGGGACGGCTTGAACCATCGCCTGATGAGGCCTCTTATGTCTCCTGAACCTTTTTCCTCCTCTCGTCTGGGGCCGGCCGATTCTGGGGTCTTGCGCTTATAAGTGGGAATTCCCCACCGAGCGCGAAGACTCTGATTGGCCCGTGTAGCTTCGGACATGACGGATGTAACCTCTCCTTCAGGGAAGAGGTTAGGTCCCCAGATTGAACTTTTAATGAGCTTGTTAGGCTCGTGGCAGATTGTAGCGTCAGCAAAAATAAATTTTCTACATTCCAGCCTAGCCATAACAAACTCATGCAAGTCTAACTGGAAGGACGCCAGGAAAGACTTAGCCAGGACCTGGAAAAGGGCTCGTCCGAGCAGGAGAGCGGCAGTAGCCTCGGTAAGACAGCCGGAGCTCAAGGACCGGGCTAACTTAGTCCGGGTCTCAAACTCCGCCTTTAACAATGATTCCGGCAGCTTAGGGAGTTGCTCGCTAAACTGCGTGGAAGCGCAAAGAGGGTCCAGCTTGCCTACAGTGAAAGTGGACGGGCGTCCACCAGAACTCATTACTTCCTGGGAATACCAGGAAGTAGGGTCTGTTTCCCTCAATTGAGGAAAGGGGTTCCCATCGAGGCATGCTCGGGTCGTGGCCAGAGCAATTTTGTCCATACAAGGAGTGGGAAGATCTTCACCTAGGGTGAACATCGTGAAATTGCCCTTGAAAGGGGTCAATTTTGTGTTCACTGCCTGCCACTCCGTCAGAGTGCGCAGGAGAGCCGACTGGGCTTGGTCTCTAGGGATGATGACAGTTTCCCTAGGAACCTTGTCTGATCGAATCCAGGCTTCTTCGGTAAGCCTCACGAAGCCAGGATAAGGGGGCAAGAGATCGGGGGGGAAGAACTCCAACTCCTCCAACCGTCTCGTGCCCAGACCGTCTAAGGTGAGTTTGCCATCATGTTGGATGGCCCGGAGTGCGAACCGCCAAGGGTTTCCGACATCAAACGGCGGGAGGTCCGCAGTGTCGGGGATAGAGTACTGTGGTTCGGCTTTAGGTTGGGTGAGCCAAACCTTCCAGTACACTGTCATAAGTGGCAAACTTTTCAGAGATCTTCTCAAATCTCGAGTCTAGATCCTGCGTAAACTGTTTGTACAGTTCAGTGGCAAAGGGCTGTGCGTCAAAAAGAGGCTGGGGAGGAGGGCTTGGTTTTGCAGCCTCTTACTCGCGCCCTTGCCGGAGGAGCTAGACTTACTCCCGGAGGCTACCGGTCCTGGGACCTTAGCCTTCGACGGGGAAGGGCAATGCCTTCTTAGAAGCCGAGGACTTATAGCCCTTCGCCTTCCATGAAGTCTTCAACTTGGGGATAGCAGACGGAGCTCTATCACCCAAGGAGGAAGACTTCACAAAACCTGAAAAGATGACATAGATGAATCAGGGGAGTTAAACAAAGAGGGGCCCGCCCCAACATCCTCACTTACCTCTCCACTTACCACCTGGTCCTGCTCCGTATTCATAGGTTCCAAGTCGAGATTTAGTGCGGCAACATCCTCCGAGACCTCGGCGTACAAAATGTCCACTTGAGGTGGCTGGGTCGCATCAAGGATCTGCTGGATAATAGGGGTGGCAAGTTCTTCCGAACACTGCGGCCGCCACCCGTGCGCGCGGGGTAAAGCAGGTCCTCAACCTGGCGTCGAGGACGTAGGGCTTCCCTGACGGAACATTTCTGCCAAACCCAGCCACCCAGGCCCGGAGGGATTCCAAGGCAGACTTCTTGGAATTTTCATCCGCCTGCAAGGAAACCTGTGGTTAGTCAGGAATGCAAAGACCGACGGAGGATATAACCAACATAACGCAATGAGGAGCATGGACCGGAGGAAAGAAGACTTTCACTTACCGACTCGTCTTGGATGGTTGAGGAGAGAGCGAAGCAAACCTCACAGCCATCGGGGTGCCAAACAACCAGGTCGTCAGCCGGACCACACAACCAGCGTGGGTCCGGCACACTACGTGCCCGTAGGGTTGTTGAAGGGAGGCGGTACACCCTGGCTCCTCACAGCGAACAGTCTGTAAAGGTAACAGTACATGAACCTCACACTCTAAGCAAAATAAAGCCGGCAAGGCCGGAAACTCAACTACAACCGGAATACTCCGGTGTAGAAGAAACTACCAATTTAAACTGGGCCAATAAGCTTTAAATGCATCAGAGTGGAAGTTTAAGGATTCATACCCCGGAGGACTCCGGGGAATGAAGGAACGAGAAACCAGGAACCAACCATAAGGGCTGCCAGAAAATTAACGGCGGAGCCCCCAGGTGTGGGACCGGAATCACGTATATGGTAGAACAAAATAATAATAATCACAATAAACAAAATTAACAATGATGGTAACCCTCCGGGGTCTGTATGCTAGCATTACATAGAACCATCTCACACCTATCTCCCCGCCGGAGAAACAAATGGGTAAAGGAACAATGTTCATAACATACGGTGGGCCACACCTAAACCCAAACTATCGTGAGCCCGATGGGGAGACGAGAGGCGAGACAGGATCCGAACACGCTCGAGCAAACGAACCACCCACCCCACCACAGCGAAGCTGGGGACGTCATGGGAGGGAGCGAATCCCTCAACCAATAGGAGAAGTCCCTGACTCGGAGAAAAACGCCATCTAGCGTCACCCGCACGAGTCGCAAGGCTGAGGGGGTAGTGGGGAGGAGTAGGCTACCAGAAGGGGAGAGGAGACAAGGAGAACATGATACCCGCTCAACTGCAACCTTCCTTCCCAAGGAACTTGGAAGGGAAGCCTACTCCAGGGAGCTACACAGCCCAAAGCCCAACATCTCCTAGGCGTAGCCTAATAAATCCAAACCTAGCATAGGTTAGGAGGGAGAGAGGGGTGCAAAAGGAGAGGAGTAACCAACAGGGAGAGAAATTTTGTGCCGAGAGCCAGCAGGGAACGAGCAGGGGATAAGAAGGCGACTAGCCTAGAGGAACACACATCCAAAGAACTCGATTCCTCCAAATGGGGGAAGAGGACTAAGGGGCTCACTCTGACCCTCAAACGGACCCTGAGGAACAGCAACAAAACTCCCTCAACCTGATCTCCGCACCCAGGGCAAGAGATGGAGCCCACACTACGACCATCATACAAAAACAATAAAATAAAAATACGTTCACAGGAAGTGTAGCCTACCTCGAGAGTAATTCAAAATATTTATTAGGCTCATCAGAGGCAAACTACACAACCAAAAACAAAAAACAAATAAAACTAAAAACATTAACCTAAATTAAGAGCACCATCTTCAAGAATAACATAATAGCCTATGAGACTAAATGAAAAGGAACCCGACCTGGTGGGGGTACAGGATGGGGCAACTAACAAAGGCCTATGCAAAACAAAAACTAAAGTGGAGGGAGAGCCACCGCACGGAACCACCAGGAAGGAATTCAAGGGCAAAAATCTAAATATATATAGCGACTGGGAGAAAACTCCGACCGAAAGAACAGAAGGAGTCGCCTCGCGCTCGCCATGGCTGATAGGGGACGCCGTGGCGTCATACGAAGATCCCAATATTTATGAAAATACGAGACCAAAACAGCCAACAATAGATCAAAAGCCCCACAAGAAGATGGTACTTAACTTAGAGATGGAAAAGGTGCTCGAAGCCATCGTAGATGAAGAAAAAATAAATCCAAAATAGGGACGAGCACACAAAAAAGCGAACATTATCACGTGCTAGAAAATGGAATAAAGTAGGTGGCGCTGGTGTCGCCGTCCTGGCGGGTGTTGAGTGTGGGAGCTGTAACGGCTCACCGCTCTTTTACGGGGGTTTTGATAAGGAGAGATCTTTCGAGTATATTTCCGTGGTAGTGGTATTTCACTCACCCTTCATTATACCGACGTCTTCTAAAAGACGGTCGACTGGGGGTAGTAACCCCAGCTTTCCTGAAAGCTCTTTTTCTCTGGTATATCTAGCATTGTTATACCTAGAAATTCGTGCTGTAATGGAATTTCACCGGGTGACACGGGACTGAACTCAGAAAAGAAGTTTCTAAAATCGAGGTTGAAAAGACTTCTAAAAATGGATTGGTGGAATGGGGGGAGAGAAATATAGTATACTAATCTTCACACTCAACTATATTCTTACGTTAACCATTTATTTCTTTTTTTAAGGGTAATGTATTAAGCTAACTTTTAAATGAAATTACAGGTAACTTTAATTTCACTTAAAAGCTAGTTTAATACTGAATTTCCTGCTTTTGATATCTAATGTAAGAATAACTCTCTCTCTCTCTCTCTCTCTCTCTCTCTCTCTCTCTCTCTCTCTCTCTCTCTCTCTCTAATGTTATTGTCTCTGCCCATAATAATTCATAAATACTGTAATTCACCTTGATATTTCAAGTAAGGACAATATCTCTCTCTCTCTCTCTCTCTCTCTCTCTCTCTCTCTCTCTCTCTCTCTCTCTCTCTGTAATAATTGATCTCTAATTCTCTCTCTCTCTCTTAATAATTGATAAATAATTTCACTCTCTTAAGTAAGGACAACTTCTCTCTCTCTCTCTCTCTCTCTCTCTCTCTCATAGTTAGTGCTCACACATTTTTACTAATTATTTCTCTGTACGTGTTTACCTGTACAGTAGATAGTTTAAATCAAGCTAACTTTTAAATGAAATTACAGTAACTTTAATTTTATTTAAAACTTAGTTTATTACTGGATTTCCATCTTTTAATATCTAACGCAAGAATAATTCTCTCTCTCTCTCTCTCTCTCTCTCTCTCTCTCTCTCTCTCTCTCTCTCTCTCTCTCTCTCTCTCTCTCTCTCTCTCTCTCTCTCTCTCTCTCTCTCTCTCTCTCCATAATAATTGATAAATAATTTCACTCTCTTAAGTAAGGACAACCCTTTCTCTCTCTCTCTCTCTCTCTCGTTCATAGTTAGCGCTCACGCATTTTACAACTTATTATTTCTCTGTACGTCTTTACCTGTACAGTAGATAGTTCAAATTGATCTAATTTTACCCGTACCGTCTATGAAACGTAAATGCGCTGGTGTGGCAAATACATTCTAGAACGCAGACATAATAACTAATAGTTGTATTAGTCAAAATAAAAAATACTGTTTGTTCACGAAAAAGCATTTCAGAACAAAGAGAAAGAAACGTAGAATAAAGAAGTTATTACAGAGAGGTTGAGAAGACTTCTAAAAATAGATTGGTCGGAAGGGGAGAGAGACAGAAATTCTCTTCCAACTCTCTATTTGTATGTGAACCATTAAGCTAACTTTTAAATGAAATTACAGTAACTTTAAACGGTAAAAATAAGCATTTGTTAGCATTTTTAGAGACCTTGCCAAAACTTACACGAAAATTCACCTTGCGTGAGGGGTTCTGGAACCTAACCTCGTGTAAGTTCAGGGTATGACTGTATATGGAAATTAATCAGTGCTCCAAAAAGTGAGGAAGGTTTGGCTTTTGCAAAAAGAATCCAACTGCAAATAGGTGATACACATCCTATGCACAAAAAGTAGATACATACACATTCGACTTGGCAACTTTATTTCAAATTATGACAGTAATAATAAAATGTTGCATTTAAGGGGCATCACATACAGTATGCATAATTTTTAGGGGTGTCAACATTCCCAAGTAAAGTTTTTCAATAAATTCAAGTAAAGTTTTGATTGTGATGATTTTTAATTCAAATAGTTATTTTATAAATTGTATATGAGTAGTAAATGGATACTTTTAAATAAATTTGCATAAAGTTTTGATAGTAATGGTATTTTCCTTTGTCTTTTTTTTTTCTTTATAAATTGTACTTATTAAATGGCAAATTTACACCTGGCAGTTTTCTCCATGGCAGTTATCCCACAATGGTAATTTTCCCATAATGGCAATTTACCCACGGGAAATATTCCCAATGGTAATTTTCAGAGCTGCACACACTGCTTCATTTGTTGATAGTGTAGTATTTACTGCTTCCTGCTTCTCCATGATATTGGTCCACTTGCTAGATTTATTACAAATCCAGTGATGGATTTTCTTCTGCATCCATCCATGCTGGTAGGCATTTTTAAGTTGTCTGGTAGCAAATGGCTAAATCTTGAGTTGTCTTGAGATATTGTAGCAGATGTTTTGCAATCTTCAGATCTTGTTTGTAAGGTTCTTGATTTTTCTGGCTCAGTGCTCTGGTGGCAAAACCAATGTTAGGCCTAGTGCAGTTTACTAGGTGTAATGTTCCTCTGTTTTCTGTTGCACTACATTTTTCATCTTCTAGGACTTTTTGTCTAAAATTTAGGGCTAATGCAGTTGACAACCCTCTTTATCCACACATAAAAACAAGCCTAATTATTACAGTAAATTGTGTGACTAATAAAATATTGAAAACAAGCCGAATTAGTCTGTTATCACAAACTTATGAGAAATTGCTTACAATGTGTCGGCAGTTAGCCTATAAGTGAAGCTCACATCATCACGCAGTACCTCCTTCCCAAGCATACGTAACCCACACCTGATGTCTTAGATTATATGAGGACTGTTTTGCCCTTAGGAAACATTTATTTATTCTCTAAATAATAAAAAAAAAATTCATCTGCCTCTTAGCCATTTGCAGTGAGGTGATGTAAACAAAGTTGTAGCGCCGCCCCGGTGGCCTGTCGCGGTAACACATATATAAACAACTATACAGCTGACCAGAGAGGAGACAGGAGTCTGGGTACAGGTTTCCATAAAGTAACGTTGTTTATTTATGGTAAATTTCATATGGAGTCCAAACCCATGGCTGAAAAACAAAAAAGGCAATGTTATAACAAAATTTAAACTAGAATCATATATTTTTCTCTACAAAATCACTTTTAAAAATATCTTTCAATAAATGTATGATGAAACATACCAAAATTATTTTTTTCACAAAATATCCCTGTAAAATAGGCGTGTCTTATACGAGGATGTATCTTATATGCCGGCAAATACAGTATATTTTATATTTATGTATACAGTCGTCCCTCGTCTATTGTGGGGGTTAGGTTCTAGAACCCTCTGCGATAGGCAAAAATCCACAAAGTAGCAGCCTTATATTTATTTTATTATTTACTGTATATGTATATATTTTAAGGCTGTATAAACCGTCCCCACACTCTTATAAACCTTTCCCACACTGTTATGAAGACGTCCTATGCACTTAAACGCTGTCTATTCTCTTGAACCTATGTAATAGTTCATGGAACAGAGCATCAACAGTGATAAAAATTCTCGCGTATGTACATGTTACAGTGATTTACTAATTTTCATATATTAATGTGAACACATTAACCTTCTAACGCCGAGCCTCTATTTACAAAAGTGTCTGTCGTATGCCAGCGGCGTTCGGGAGTTAGCGCCGAAGCGGAAAAAAAGTTTTTTTCAAAAAATCACAGCACGCTAGTTTTTAAGATTAAGAGTTCATTTTTGACTCCTTTTTTTTGTCATTGCCTGAAGTTTAGTATGCAACCATCAGAAATGAAAAAAAATATCATTATCATATATAAGTTAAAAGAGAAGAAGATATAAATATTGAAATATATGACAGTGCGAATAAAAAATTTCATATATAATTGTATACAAATTGCGCTGTGAGCAAAACGGTTAAAGCTAATGAGTTATTTTTTTTCTTTATATTGTACACTAAATTGCAATGATTTTGGTATATAACAAATTGTAAAACGATCAAAGGAACACAGAGAAAATATCACAAAATGATGCATGAATTCGTAACGCGCGGACGTAAAAAAGTTTTTTTCAAAAATTCACCATAAATCGAAATGTTGTGCTAGAGACTTCCCGTTTGTTGCAAAATGAAGGTAATTGATTGAATATTACTAGACTGTAAGTGTTTTAGCTTACAATTGCAGTTTTCGACCATTACGGTCGAGTTAAAGTTGACCGAAAGTAGAATTTTTTCTATTTATCATTATTTATATGAAAGTATTTCAAAACTGATAAAAGGTACAACCATGAGTTATTTTTTGTTGTATTCTACATGAAATTGCGCACATTTCCATATATAAAACTTTATGTAACGACTAAAATAAAACAATGCAAACATTACGACAAAGTGACGAAAGAATTTCTGAGATGTTCCGCCGAGTTACCGCGCGGACGTAAGGAAAATTTTTTTTTAAAAATTCACCGTAAATCAAAATATTGTGCTAGAGACTTCCAGTTTGTTGCAAAATGAAGGTACATGATTGAATATTACTAGAATGTAAGAGTTTAGTTTACAATTGCGTTTTTCGATCATTTCGGTCGAGTTAAAGTTGACCGAAGGTTGAAATTTTGGCACTTATCATGATTTATATGAAAATATTTCAAAACTGATAAAGGATACAACCATGAGTTATTTTCTGTTGTATTCTACATGAAATTGCCCAAATTTTCATATATAAAACTTTATGTAACGACTAATATAAAACGGTGCAAACATTACGACAAAGTGACGAAAGAATTTCCGAGATGTTCGGCCGAGTTACCGCGTGTGGACATAAGGAAAAAAATTTTTTTTTTTTTCTTCTTCAAAGATTCACCATATAAATCGAAATATTGTGCTAGAGACTTCCAGTTTGTTGCAAAATGAAGGTACATGATTGAATCTTACTAGAATGTAAGAGTTTCAGCTTACAAATTCGTTTTTTGACCATTTCGGTCGAGTTAAAGTTGACCGAAGGTTGAAATTTTGGCACTCATCGTGATTTATATGGAAATATTTCAAAACTGATAAAAACTACAACCATGGGTTATTTTCTGTTTTATTCTACATGAAATTGTGCACATTTCCATATATAAAACTTTATGTAACAACTAATATAAACCGGTGCAAGCATTACGACAAAGTGATGAAAGAATTTCTGAGATGTTCGGCAGAGTTACCGCGCACAGACGTAAGGGAAAAGTTTTTTCAAAAATTCACCATAAATCGAAATATTGTGCTAGAGACTTCCAATTTGTTGCAAAATTAAGGTACATGACTGAATATTACTAGAATGTAAGAGTTTTAGCTTACAGTTGCGTTTTTTTACCATTTCAGTCGAGTTAAAGTTGACCGAAGGTTGAAATTTTGGCACTTATTGTGATTTATATGAAAATATGTCAAAATTGGTAAAAGTTACAACTGTGAGTTATTTTTTGTTGTATTCTACATGAAATTGTGCACATTTTCATATATAAAACTTTATGTAATGGCTAATAGAAAACGGTGCAAAAATTACGACTAAGTGACTAAGGAACTTCTGAGATTTTCAGCAGAGTTAGTGCGTGCGGACGTAAGGAAAAAGTTTTTTTTAAAAATTCACCATAAATCGAAATATTGTGCTAGAGACTTCTCGTTTCTTTCAAAATGAAGGTAAATGATTGAATATTACTAGAGTGTAAGAGTTTTAGCTTACAATTGCTTTTTTCGACCATTTCGGCCGAGTCAAAGTTGACCGAAGGTTGAAATTTTGGCACTTATTGTGATTTATATGAAAATATTTCAAAACTGATAAAAGCTACAACCATGAGTTATTTTTTGTTGTATTCTACATGAAATTGCACACATTTTCATATATAAAAATTTATGTAACAGCTAATAGAAAACGGTGCAAAAATTATGACAATGTGACTAAAGAATTTCTAAGAATTTCAGCAGAGTTAGAGCGGACGTAGGGAAAAAGTTTTTTCAAAAATTCACCATAAATCGAAATATTGTGCTAGAGACTTCTCGTTTGTTGCAAAATGAAGGTAAATGATTGAATATTACTAGAATGTAAGAGTTTTAGCTTACAATTGCATTTTTCGACCATTTCGGTCAAGTCAATGTTGACTGAAGGTTGAAATTTGGCACTTATCTTGATTTATATGAAAATGTCAAAATTGATAAAAGCTACAACCATGAGTTATTTTTTGTTGTATTCTACATGAAATTGCGCACATTTTCATTTATAAAACCTTATGTAACGGCTAATAGAAAATGGTGCAAAAATTACGACAAAGTGACTAAAGAATTTCTGAGATTTTCAGCAGTTAGCTGATGCTTTCTTTTGGGAGAAGAAAGAAATTCGCGCATGTGCAGCTGGGTCACGCTTGTAAACAAAACAACAGCGTGATCTGTGAACTCCCAGCATCCCTCAAGGCGTGTGATTTAAAATTTTTCGCAAATGAGGCCTATAAGTATTTTTCCGTGAATATTTAAGAAAACTTTTTGTACTCTACGTATTTTACGTCCACTCGGCACCTGACAGACAACTTTTGTCGACGTAAAATACGTCCAGTCGGTGTTAAAGGGTTAAGCAATTGGAGGGTTAATAGGAAATGTGGTATTGAATCTGTGTGCTGTGTCCGTTCTGAAATAAGTTGGGTGCCTGCATTACAATAACACACAACTAGAATTCCCTCACGTAATCCACAATATTTAATGATATCTCCAGGTTACACAACCAGTACAGTATTAGGTATTAGGTGTTTATAATTATGTTTTTCATGATTTTCTTAATTTTCATCCTGGAAACAACAGTGAACTGTAGGTAACTGAGTGATAGAACATTGCAGGTGCATTTCAGATTTAAAACTTGCTACTCTCAAGAAATAATGCATCTCATTTTTTAATCATTTGGGATGCCAAAAAGAATAAATTTTAGCTCTTATTGATGTCTTGAAATTCAGGACGCAAGCATGGATTTGGACTAAGCTTTCTGAATTTTGCTCAAGTAGGAGATTGCCCGATCACACAAAAATTTTACTTTAGAATGTTATATAAATTTAATGACTGAAGGAAATCTTATTCAGAAACAGATACCATGTAATTCTTTGCAACAGTGTTTTATTAAGTATTGGACAATTCATTCCACGCCTTCAAGAATGCTAGCAATATTGGGGTGGCAGAAATAGTTTTGCTGGGTTTCTGCTCATCTTGATGTGGCAGAAAATAAAAAAGTAGACTTTGTAGCTGTGGAGGCAGTAAACGTTAGTATTAAAAATAATTTCCTTGTGTTTGTGAAAGAGATGTACCTAGTAATTTGCTTAATAATTACAGATGCAGATGCATGGACGCTAAAGAAAACTATTGAAAAAATATCAAATTCCACACATCACAGGAAATATATAGAATAGATCAAGAATATCAGTATTTGCAGCTTGAAGATTTGCCATGCAGGGCCAATGCATAGTTTTCTGATTAGTGAAGACTTTAGGCCCTTTATGTCTGGTACTTCTGATAGATATTTTAGGATTGTTTGTCAAAAATAGTTAAGAAGTGAAGGAGACATTTTTTAAATTGCAAAGATAGAAGTGATGGTTATTGACTTTCAAAATATTTTTCATCCTGCTTGTAATGAAAAATATTCTTGAGGGAAGTAAAATTTTAAGTAAGATTGCAATCACATTCCCAAGTTTTCAGATAAATGGATTCATAGTTTATTTTACTATGTTGAGTGTGATCATATGAAAGTTTTTTGTGATTAACAGCACACTCGTGAGGGAAATCTTCCTCAACAAATTGGAACTGCACCCTAGCTTATAAAATTGTACACCTTGACTAAGGGTAACTAGGAAATAGTTGCAATATGAGGGTAACATCATCCTGTCCTTTATTCTAATTTCAAAGGGGTCTAATTTGTCCAGGAGCAGGTAAGTACAGTAGTACAGTATGCTGATTTAAACAGTCATTTTTAAATACATAGCTATTAGTTTCATTTATTCGCAGTAGCTTAAATTCAAATTTCGCGGTAGCGACACTGATGTTCTGTGTAGGTGACTAGTTTCGCCCCCCAACAAGATAGGAATGACTTAGCAGAGAATCATCAGTCTGGTATTAACATCAGGTGTTGGTAGCCGTTTTTCTTTTTTTGCCGGTTATTTAACCGGACTTTGTTGTTTAAGCTGAAAGTCGAGTAGCTACAGCCGAAAGCTTTCAGGATGAGTTTTTCCCCCTGTTTTGTTGTTACTAAATGGAGTCTGGTATATCAGTTTTTCATTTTTACAGTGAAAATTGCTGTTAATTGTTTAACTACGTTGCCAAGTGGCTTACTATAATGTAAACATTGGTTCGTTGTCAAGCCGATATTTACATTCACTATTGAACTGATTTTTTCAATGCTACAGTAGTGAATTTACAATCTTTGGTTTTACTCACCTGTACGACAAGTAATGTAATAATGTAAAGTGTTGCCAAGTAACGTGATAAAGTAAACTTTGCATTCACTACGATGAGTAATGTAGTAATGTAAAGTGTTGCCAAGTAATGTGATAAAGTAAACTTTGTATTCGCTTCCATCTTTATCGAGTAGTGTAATAAAACGTAAACATTGCTTTCGCTACAAGACTGATAATGATATACTATATCTCCGTAAGTCTCAAATAATGTTTGTTAGTAGTTGAGATTTGTCTATATGATGGTACTTCAAGAATTAAGCAAAATCATCTTATTATACTTTGCTTTGCAGACAACCGAAAAAGTTTTTTTGGGCAGAACGTAGTAGGAGAGAATTGTGCTTATTTGGGTTGCACTGGGCTTTCGAAAGAATTGGCGTTCTTGACAGCTGAAGATCAGCTCCAAGTGCCCAGGAACACTCACCAGCTCCAGATTTCTTAGCTTACGAACTACTAGCTTGTTTGACACCCAATTGCCTGGCGCCATTTACACCTGGGAGCACCCAGTGCCCGGCAAAGCACCCAGTGCGATCTGAGCAATCAGTGGGATCTTAGCGCCCAGTGCATCCAAGTGCCCAGTGGATCTGAGCACCCAGCGGATCCAAGTGCCCAGTGGATCCAAGCGGCCCAGGGATCCAAGTGTAGTCTGGCGCCTACTCCCCATCCATTTTTTCTCTCCTACTACTAGCCCTCTTAATTTTTTCATATTGCTCCTGTGCCTGGCTCCCTTGCTTCCTTCCCATGCCATTACCAGTCTTGTGTCTGGGTTAACAGAAGTTAACCTTGGAATAGTGAAGTGTTGTGCAGTGGAGGAGGTGTCTACTCGTCCCCCAATGCTCCTAGAAAGAAAGTCCCCGTCAGACTCCCCTAAAACTGGGAGGAGGCATACTAGGAGACCAAGGGAGGTCGGGGGTTACAGCCTGTTCCTGGTCCCAGTTATCAACAGACAGCCATTGGAAAGGCGTTTTACTGGATGTGTAGTGGAGGATGTGGCTATCCGGCCCTATGGATCTCCTAAACTCAGTCCCTGTCAGACTCCCCTAAACCCAGGAGGAGGCATACTGTCGGTACATGAGGGTCCGAAGGGGTTTTTACCCCTCGGTAGTTGCTCCTCAGTCAGTCCTGCTGCCTGCAGGTCTCGACAGATAGCCATTGGAAAGGCATCCATTGGGATGTGCTTTCTTTGTCCTCTAGTGATATGGATCCCAGTATGGACAATAGACATCAACGGTGTTGTTTCAGGATCCCAGTGTGAACAGACATGGATTCCAGTGTAGACAAGGGGTGTTGACGTTTTTCGGGCGTATCTTGACCTTTGAAGAGGCATATCTTCCAGCTGTGGGGCACCAGTAATTGGTGCCAAACACTCTCTCAATCTGAGTGCCTAGCAGTGTCAGAGTGGATGGTGTCTAAGCGCCCAGTGTCCGAAGCATCCACTTAGATCAAAGCATACAGAGGGATCTGATGGCTCTAAGCATCCAGTGGGCTCTGTTGGATCCACATGGCCAGTGGGATCTGATGGGTCCAAGTGTCCAGCAGGATATGATGGATCCAAGTGTACAGTGGGATTCGAGCACCCAGTGGGATCTGATGGATCCAAGTGTCACGTGGGATCTGATGGATCCAAGTGTCACGTGGGATCTGATGGATTCAAGTGTCCATTGGGATCTGATGGATCCAAGTGTCCAGTGGGATCTGATGGATCCAAGTGTCCAACAGTGGGATCTGATGGATCCAAGTGTCCAACAGTGGGATCTGATGGATCCAAGTGTCTGGTGGGATCCGATGGATCTAAGCATCCAATGGGATCCAAGGGATCCAAGTGTAGAGTGGGATCCAAGGGATCCTAGCGTGTAGTGGGATCCAAGGGATCTGAGCGCCAACCTGCTGTGTCCGGCACCAGTTCCTCTTTGGTTCAGTGCCCGAATTTTAAGAACACACTGTTGTCCTGTCTTGTGCACCACTTCCCATTGAGCTGGGACCAAGTCTACCTCCGGACAAGACTTCTGGGTCAGAGTTGTTGAGTTGCTGAAGGAAGCTCCCTCTTTGGGGTATTTCCTAGTCATCCAAACATCTGTCAAGGTTGGAGAATTGGCTTTCATTTAAAAGGAGCAAGACAAGTGTCTTTTATCTTTCGTCACTCTAGTGTCTTGACGGATCTAGACTTTCCCGTCAAGATTGTTAGAAGTCCTAATTTTCTGGACTGACATGAGGAGCACTGGCCAGAGTCCTCCTGTCGACTCTCAGCATCTCTTGGATTTTTTAGTTTTTCCATCTGCCAAGAATCCTTGTTTTCAGACGGCCCGAGGGTTTTACCATCATTTACCCCCTTCATGCCCGGAACATTAGTAGTGAGCCTACTCTAGCTCTGGCACCCAAGAGATGTTGGCCAGATTGGACAGACCTAAGTGCTTCCTCAGATTTTACTTCAGTTCCAAGGTTTCGGGCGACTGAACCCTGTAAGCTTCTTGGCTCTTCACTCAGCTGAAGATCTGCATATTGACAGTTGCTGTTATCTGCTTCCTGTCAATAGTTAAAGCTATCTTCTATTTCTGGGCTGCACTAGAGCACTCATCATTATATCTCTAGTATTCGGCGGCCATCTCCGTTCTCTTGGCACAAGCTCACAGGGCCCAGGTTCTTATGGTTATGGAATTTTTCTCGGCGTACAGTTCTGCACGTCTTTGTTCTGTACGAGGGTATTGTTGAGTGCACGCTAACTGTTATCAAGTTCATTTTTTGTTGAATCTGCAAGGATTTTGACGTTTTCTCTTGGCTGTCATAAAGTCCGCAGAGTTGGCAGCTTGTTCGCACGGTTGTCTGTGGTTCTGCACGTCCTTCTACTTGTTTCTTTTTTGGCTGCGAGTCTGCATGATCACCAATGTGAAACATACCCACAGCGGATAGAGAACAAACCAGATAGCCTTGTCCTTTAATCTTCACGGCTATTGAATGGATTTTGGAGGTGCAGGAAGCACCCTTCCTTGTCCTTGCCAGATGTCGGCCTCCTGGCAGCACAAGTTTTCTCTGGAGCCCTTGTTCTTATATTGTCTGAACTTAATCTTTAGGAAAGGAAGTTCCTTCATCTGTGAACCTAGTCCTGGATTTCTTTTCAATGCTTCAGTTATGGGTTGGGGAGCATTCTTAAGAAACCGGGGTTTTTTCCTGGGCATGGTCCCTGGAAAGACAGATCCTTCACTTCTTTCTCATAGAGCTGGAAGTTTCTTCACATAATTTCAGTGCTTTTTTACCTTATTGCACTCCTAGACTGTGGTAACCATTCAGACTAGACCACAGTTCTAATGTTTTAAGTAAGCAAGGCTCTACCCCACGTCTCCCCACTTCTGTAGGAAGAGACCTGTTTTTGTAGACAGATCAGTCTGGTCTTCCAGTCACTTTGTCTGTTCATAGAACTAAGCCCTATCAGATGTATTGAGACATCAGAAGAGGACTGTCGATCCCCCGGTTGCTGGGATCTGTGGAATCTGTGGGACAGACCTGTCTTGGACCTGTTTGCCCTTTCAAGGGGTCTTCATTTTCCTCCTTTTGTGGTCCATACCAACCCTATAGCATGTGCAGCAGACCTCATGCTATAGACAAATCTGTTGGACTACCTCTCTTCTCGCCCTTCATCACGGTCAAGAAGGAGCGACACAATCTTCGTGCTAACTCCAAGTTACGTTGTCCACTTACCCAATTCTGGCTCATATCATGGTTCCTGAATGTGCTCGGTTGTGGGAGGACAACCTCGCTTCAAGAGATCTTCCAAGGTAGTCAGATCTTTCCATGACATACTCCAGACTGTCCGGAGGATTATCATTGAAGATTTTTTTAGATGTATTGTAGAGACCATTGCAAGACATATAAGTCAATCTTCTCTTGTCTTCTTCTAGACCTGGGGATCAGCTTTCCGAAGCCAGTATCTCATGCCCTACGTCTCCTCTGCGAGATGTCCATGTTCCTTTTACAATTACCCCATTAAGGGGTATCGAACTATGCATAAACTATGCATAACTCATGTATAAGCATGGAGACCTAGTTCGTTGGCATCCATATCTTAATTTCCTTTGAAGTTCCTGACATGCCCAAGCAAGGAAGGGGACGTGGGCGCGCTGCTCTCTTGGTACTAACAATAGCCTGGCACCAGCTTTGGCTATGACGTCGACTTTTGTTCTGAGCAATCAGTAGCGCTCACTAGCTCTGAGGAAGACTAAAGTTTTCTATCCAGTTTGAATGTTCAGGTTCGAAGGTCATCCAGAACCTATGGTGTAATAGCAAGAACTACCTTCTTCCTCTTGAGTAGAACTCCTGGTAGCAACTGCACTAGCTCCAGCTCATTCTCTGAGAGCCAGAAGCGCTCACTGGCTCTGAGGAGGAATTTAGAGAGCTTTGCCCTGCTTGATGGTATGGTATTGCCTAAAAAGCCATCCATAATCCAGGGAGTTACGACAAGAGCTCATTTCGTTCTCTGATTAGAACTTCTTGCCCTTTATCCTAATGGACTTTATCTTCTGAGACATGCTCAGATTTAGGAGAAGCATTTTCCTCCTCCTAATGAAAGCCAGAGATGTCAGAACAGCCTGTACCCCATCAGCTTTCAGACACCTTATATCCCTTACGTCTATTCGACAGTCAACCTAGTGGTAGTATGATCGTTCTTCGCTTTTCATTTTGAGGGAGTTTAAACAATGTTTTAAAAACTTGGCAGTACCTTGCGATTTTGTTACTGGCATGGTATCACAGAAGGAAGCAAAGGAATTTCTCCTACTGCCTATTCACCTTGTAGTGAAGGGTCAAATTTTGGGGAGCCAGGCAGGATACAGTACACCCGGAGCACCCAGCACTCTTAGTGAATGGGTTTAGGTCGTACTTTGGTGTAGGTGACAACATAATCTGGTTGTTTTTGTTATGGTACTGTGCCCAGGGCAAGGGCGCCTTTAAAGTTCTGCTAGCCATCGGATAATTCCTTGACTACATAACTTCCACTGGTGCTTTGGTAGCGATCGGAGTACTCCTCCACTACAAAGCTCCCTCTTTAGTAGAGGCGACCCTCAGCTTTACCGCCACACTAATACAACCAGAGGCAGTTTATACTGCAGGCTCTCCTAGCTAACAAGGAACGACAAGCATTGTTTTCAATGCTAGCAACTTTTCTATTTCAAATTTATTACATTACTTAATGTTTTAGAGTAGAATATGTCCATGTATCCCACCACCTGTCAATGTGGGATTCAGCTATGTAATTACTTGGTAAGTTACTTATATAGAAATTACATTTTACATTTTATATATACTTACTAAGTAATTACATGATTGGAGCCCTCCTCCTCCCCTCTGATGGACATAAGCATAAACAGACTGCGGATTCTCTGCTAAGTCATTCCTGACTATCTCATTAGGGGGTTAGACTAGTCACCTACACAGAACATCGGTGTCCCTACTACAAAATTTAAATTGAAGCTACTGCGAATAAATGAAACTAATAGCTTTGTAATTACTTGGTAAGTATATATAAAACTTTATTTTATTATATAAATGTCTCTTTTTTATTATAAGAATAGTTTGTATGCCTGGGGCTGCCTTATAGGACAAATATTTTACTCTGTATTTCTGTAGATTGATGGGAAAATATGTGCTGCATCTGAAATTAAAAGTGACACATATGAAGTCCAGTCTGATCACATCCCATCAAATTCAGCAGCATTGGAGTCAAGTGAAATTCAGCCACAGTGTTTGCAGTACAATGAAGATGGTTCAACAAAGTCACCTTATTATCAGCATGATCCAAATATTGCTTTCATTCCCACACCACCACCATCTGCTACTCAGGTAAATTTTACAGCTGTGTTACTTATTGTGATCCTATTACATGCAAACTTGATTCAGTAGACCTCTTGAACTACCTAACAATAATAATAATAATAATAACAATAGTAATATAATAATTAGTATACCTATTTTTTAAGAGTAACAGCAGTAAATTGTAGGTAGTGAACTCCATGTTTAGATGTAGACTTGTTGTCATTTTTTTGTAAGTATGCAAATTAAAGGTACCTTGATCTGAGCTTTGGTACAGCATGTAGTGCCCTCAGAGTCTAGACTTCCTGTCTGAATCCCCAATCATTACCATCATTTTTATGATATGGGTACTGTATTAGTATTGCCACTGCTGTTACTTATTTCATACTTAAGCTTGTTAACCCTTAAATGCAGAGCCTCTATTTACAAAAGTGTCTGTCGTATGCCGGCGTCGTTCGGGAGTTAGCGCTGAAGCGGAAAAAAAGTTTTTTAAAAAAATCACAGCACGCTTAGTTTTTAAGATTAAGAGTTCATTTTTGGCTCCTTTTTTCTCATTGCCTGAAGTTTAGTATGCAACCATCAGAAATGAAAAAATATCATTATCATATATAAATATTGGAATATATGACAGCACAAAAAAAAATTTTCATATATAATTATATACAAATCGCGCTGTGAGCAAAACGGTTAAAGCTAATGAGTTATTTTTTTTCATTGTATTGTACACTAAATTGCGATGATTTTGGTATATAACAAATTGTAAAACGATCAAAGCAACACAGAGAAAATATTATCACAAAGTGATGCATGAATTCGTAAAGCGCGGACGTAAAAACAAGTTTTTTTCTAAAATTCACCATAAATCGAAATATTGTGCTAGAGACTTCCCGTTTATTGCAAAATGAGGGTAATTGATTGAATATTACTAGACTGTAAGTGTTTTACCTTACAATTGCAGTCTTCGACCATTTCGGTCGAGTTAAATATGACCGAAGGTCGAATTTTATCTATCATGATTTATATGAAAATATTTCAAAACTGATAAAAGCTACAACCATGAGTTATTTTTTGTTGTATTCTACATGATATTGCGGACATTTTCATGTATAACACTTTATGTAAGGCCTAATATAAAATGGTGCGAAAATTACGACAAGCTGACTAAAGAAATTCTGAGATTTTCAGCCGAGTTACCGCGCACGGAGGTAAGGAAAAAGTTTTTTTAAAAAATTCACCATAAATCAAAATATTGTGTTAGAGACTTCCCGTTTGTTGCAAAATGAAGGTAAATGATTGAATGTTACTAGAATGTAAGAGTTTTAGCTTACAATTGCGTTTTTTTACCATTTCGGGCGAGTCAAAGTTGACCGAAGGTTGAAATTTTGGCACTTATTGTGATTTATATGAAAATATTTCAAAACTGATAAAAGCTACAACCATGAGTTATTTTTTGTTGTATTTTACATGAAATTGCGCACATTTTCATATATGAAAATATATGTAACGGCTAATATAAAACAGTGCAAAAATTATGACAAAGTGACGAAAGAATTTCTGAGATTTTCAGCCGAGTTACTGCGCGTGGACATAAGGAAAAAGTTTTTTTCAAAAATTCACCATAAATCAAAATATTGTGCTAGAGACTTCCAATTTGTTGCAAAATGAAGGTAAGTGATTGAATATTACTAGAATGTAAGAGTTTTAGCTTATAATTGCATTTTTCGACCATTTCGGTCGAGTCAAGTTGACCGAAGGTTGAAATTTTGGCACTTATTGTGATTTATATGAAAATATTTCCAAACTGATAAAAGCTACAACCATGGGTTATTTGTTGTATTTTACATGAAATTGCACATATTTTCATATATAAAACTTTATGTAATGGCTAATATAAAACGGTGCAAACATTATGACAAAGTGGTGAAAGAATTTCTGAGATTTTCGGCCGAGTTACTGTGCACGGACATAAGGAAAAAGTTTTTTTAAAAAATTCACCATAAATCGAAATATTGTGCTAGAGACTTCCAATTTGTTGCCAAATGAAGGTAAATGATTGAATATTACTAGAATGTAAGAGTTTTAGCTCACAATTGCATTTTTCGACCATGTCGGTCGAGTGTCAAAGTTGACCGAAGGTTGAAATTTTGGCACTTATTGTGATTTATATGAAAATATTTCCAAACTGATAAAAGCTACAACCCTGGGTTGTTTTTTTGTTGTATTTTACATGAAATTGTGCACATTTTCATATATAAAACTTTATGCAACGGCTAATATGAAACGGTGCAAAAATTACGACAAAGTGACGAAAGAATTTCTGAGATTTTCGGCCGAGTTACCGTGCAGATGTAAGGAAAAAGTTTTTTCAAAAATTCACTATAAATCGAAATATTGTGCTAGAGACTTCCAATTTGTTGCAAAATGAAGGTAAATGATTGAATATTACTAGAATGTAAGAGTTTTAGCTTACAATTGCGTTTTTCGACCATTTCGGTCGAGTCAAAGTTGACCGAAGGTTGAAATTTTGGCACTTTTCGTGATTTATATGAAAATATTTCCAAACTGATAAAAGCTAAAAGCTAGAACCATGGATTGTTTGTTTGTTGTATTTTACATGAAATTGTGCACATTTTCATATATAAAACTTTATGCAACGGCTAATATAAAACCGTGCATAATTACGACAAAGTGACGAAAGAATTTCTGAGATGCATCGCTGATGCTCTAGTGCGAGAAGAAAGAAATTCACGCATGCAAGGCTGGGTAACGCTTGTAAACAAAACAACAGTGTGATCCGTGAACTCCCAGCATTCCTCAAGGCGCGTGATTTAAAATCTTTCGCAAACTAGGCCTATAACTATTTTTCCGCGAATATTTAAAAAAAAATTTTGTAGTCGATGTACCGTACATCCACTCGGCACCCTACAGACAATTTAGTCGACGTACGATACGTCCAGTCGACATTTAAGGGTTACTGAAAAACCCCCAACTGTGAGCCAGATTGAACTTATCTTATATGAACGCACCACCATGATCTGCTATTTGGTAAAAGTTGATTGTTAATACCCAAGCTGCAACCTTAGTTGGAAAAGTAGATTGTTATAATTTTTTATGACATGGGTACATTATTAGTATTGCTGCTGCTATTATTTATTTTATACATAAGCTTGTTCATCAAAATCCCCCAGATGTTAGCCAGTTTGAACCTAGCTTATATGAGTTTACCACCATGACCTGCTACTAGGTAAAGGTTAATACCCAAGCTACAACCCTAGTTGAGAAAGCAGATAGTTATAAGCACAAGGTCCCAGTATGGAAATTAGCCCATTATGGAAAAAGACATTGAGCAGAAAATAGTGCTGTGATAAAAAGAAAAACATTAAAAAAGTAAAATAAATTTGATAAATAAACAAGTCAACTATGAAGTGAGACTAATATCTGGTTGCTCAACCGAAAAAGTTTATGTACCAAATTTGAACTTTCTGAAGTTCTAGCAATTTGTCTACAGGATTAGGAACAATTTTCCATGGTTTTGTCAGAGTAGGAATAAAACTTAAAGAAAACTTTTCAGAAGAAAAGGCAAGGCTGTTGCAATTAACGGTATAACTAGTACTACACGGTGGGTGGATAGTTTTGGAAGAACTGATTGCAGAGAGTGGTTAGAACAGTGAGATAACTGATTGGAATGGAATATAAAATTTAGGCAAAAGGCCAAGCACTGGGACCTATGAGGTCATTCAGTGCTGAAAGGGAATTGAGAGTAAAAAGGTTTTAAAGATGTAACAGGAGGAAAACCCCACAGTTGCACTATCAAACAATTGTTAGAAGGTGGAAAGTACGATGGGTTAGAAGGTGGAAAGTACGATGGATGGAAGAGAATATAAATGGAGGTACAATAAAATGAATGAAAGGGGCTAAAGGAATGCTGCAAAGAACCTTAATGCTTATAGTGCACCACATAAGGCGCACTGACAGCGCTACCCCCATAAGGGGAGTGAGCTAATTGAACATCAGCTCCTGATTTCTACTGAGATCATAGATGATACAGTTAATTAAACTAATGATTTGTGAATGGATCTTTGAAGTGAGTGTGCTGCTGAAGATGAAACTGGAGAACACTATTCAAAACATGGCAAAATAAAAACATTTCTTATGGATACCAGTTTTTTTCTGCCGTTAAGATAATCCACATATATTTTTCAAAATAAAATATATAAGAAACAGTATCAGAAGATTGTCCCAAGCCTATAGTATTAAAAATCATGCTTTGGGTTTTGTTAGGATGTAACTTTATTCTACTTGATTGTATCATACACTGATTTGAGCAAAATCTCAAATTCATCAACCACTTGTCTATGGTCTGGGGATGGGATTGACGTAAAGAGAGCAGCTTCATTTGCATAAGCAAGAAGCATGTTTTCAGTGCCTAACCACATATTGTGCATATGTAATATTAATAGTAGTGGGACTTGAACACTACCCTAAAGAACAGCAGTTACAGTTCTGTAATCTTGTAGTCCCCATCAACAGCTACCATGAACAGTCTGTTGGTTAAAAATTCAGTGATAGAACAGTACTAAGAAATGGTCCACTAACTCCTATCTAAAGTTGAAAACAAGGGCTCCATAATTTACACACTCATAAGCTGTACTAAAGTCAGGACCAGTCATTTGAATTTTATGACAAAATCTATGGATTTCTATGTGAATGGAAATTAAAAGAACATCACAAGCCCCCAGGCCCTTGTGAAAACCAAGCTGCAAACTAGGAAACAGATGATTACATTGATCATAGGACTTTAGGTAATATGAGGCTTATAGATATTGGGCATTAACTGGCTTGAATAGAGGTACCATAACCACAGATACCCAGTGGGGTAGCATCACCAATTGTCCAGTAAGTGTGAAAACGGGGGGTTACTATGTTCTTACACATACAAGCTTCATTTTACATGAAACCCTTCCATTGGTCTGGGTGAGCTACCTAGTAATAACAATAAAATGTGTTTACATACATTTTTTAGTTTAGTTTAGTTTAGTGATGTGCCTAGAGTTGTGGCTGGCTGTTTAAACCCTGCTTTTATTACTGTCATTTTTTATGATTGTACCTTCCTACATTATGAACCCCAAGCATACAGTCTGTTGATAGTTAGTGCTAAAATAACTGTAAAATGGTGATTAAAAATATCACCCTCCCCAAGGCTTACCTGATGTATGCACAATATTTTTTCTAAACTTGAAATTCTGTCTTTAGGGAATGAAGATGATTAATTGTTTCAGTGATGTATCTAGGGATTGTAGATAATAATTTATCATTTCAGGGATGCATTGGGTATGTGGTAATGTGTTTGTCTTTTTTCATGTTGCAATGACAGTAAATATTTATCATTGTAATTAGCAGCTTTTCCGCCTGCATTGCACTCCTATTGACATAAACTAGTATATGTGGCTGATGAGCCTTAGCCCTCTGTGAAAATTATTATTCAGAAGTTTCAAAATTGTTTTCAGAACAAACCTTGGTGTTTAAGATGAAATATTTTTACATATTTTGTTGTTATCACTCTTTGTGTGATTCCATTTGTTTGCTTTGTTGGGTTAAATTATAAATAAAGTTGTTCTACATCTCAGTCATGTACACTTTCTGCCTGAATTTTCCTTTGTTGCCTCATTTCCATGATTTCATGGGCTTTTCATCTGGTCTTAATTTGCTATCTCTGTGCCCTAAGTAAATGTGAGTGATTGCTCAACCCAGTTCATTACCATTGAATTTACTGCTTGTTCTTTGCACTCAAATTATGCCATTATAATGCAGTTCTCTTTTTCACACCATTACCACCTCTGTTCACCAGTACACCAGCCCTCTGACCCATTGTTTCCAGAGATCTTTATATCGAGCTCTCTCATCCCAATCATTTATTTTACATTGATATCTCACTTCATGGCTTCAGATTAGTGCAGAAGTGGAGAAATACACAGGGAAGGGAAAAGTTTAAACTTTTCCTTTCCCTGTGTATTTCTCTATAAAATGATTATTTTGGAATTTGATTGCCACTTAAGATGACATTCACTGGAGCCTCTTTCTTACTTATAGGGGCATAGATGATGTTAGTTAACCTTATTCAGGACCACCTCATGTCACTGATAGTCCAGAATATCCAAAGGATCTTTTTTCAGCAGTGGCAGTGAAGCTGTTAAGTCTTATCAGACTAGTGTGCAATATCAGAAAACTATACAAAATATGAAAAAAATAGTTTGTCAATTCCTTGCCTTCCAGGGAATAATCCCTTTCCTGATGCTCTCCTTGCTACGTAACAACATCTTTCATAAAATTAATGGTGCTTCTGCTTATTTGTAAGTATCTTCCTTAGGTCATTGCACCATGTGCAAAACAATAGCAGCTTTAGCAAAAATCAGATCTGTTGCTGTAAACTTAATTTGTCTTGACCTGAGATAAAATTATCTTTATCCATGTAAAAGACCAGTAGGTGCTGGCCTCATTATTTTCAGTTATGATGCAACAAATAGGAAAACATGTTTTGTGAAGTGGTGCCAGTATACATCCTTGTTTCATACCACAATTTACAACAGACTCGTCGAACTCTTCTCCATACCCTTATGGAATGAATTTACAATATTGAAAGATTATTGAAAGAATGTTTAAAGAAATAAAGAAAAGGCCATTATAGTTGCGTTGAGTTTTTATATTTTTCTATTTGCTGTTTGAATTTCTTTTCATGCTGGGCAAATAAAAAATTAAGTCTCCAAAGTTTACTTGCCTTATGAGAATGTTTAGAGTATACTCTTCTACTTATATACTGTTTATGATACAATATGTAGACTGAATTGTAGCACAGGCATATTGTTCATCAGTTGATACTTTGGCCTTGTAAACACTCTTGGCAAGTAATTTATGAGGTGGTATAAGTGCATTAACTCAGCCCAGGTGGGAGGGGGTTGTAATCTTTGTTCAGCATCTTTATTTGGAAAGTGTTGTCATGGTGTTGGGGGGCAGGGGAGATGGGCAGTTCCAGTTCTATAGGTAGTAGAGGAAAGAATGAAGATGTCAGTCTTTGTGTTCATTGTTATTTGCAATTTCTTTTTATGCTGAACCTCTTATAGAGTAACAGTTGGCAGAGTGCAAAATTTCAACTGATCTTAATAATTCAGGGCAGCCCAAGCTGTTCTGGAGTTTTTCCATTAATTGGTGGTTGTCATACCAATGTTTAAGTGAGGGCATTATCTGTTTTGGCATTTGAATTGTTGTGATAATCTGTCTTTTGAAATATTCGGTAGGAGGGATTGGATTAGTTGTAAGAAGATCTGCTGTTTGGTGCTTCTATAATGGATGATGAATGCAGCCTTGGTGGTGTGAAGGGTGACAGTGACTTTGTTCTTTGTTAGCTTTTCAAGGGCAGATTTATCTTGATGGTAACATTGATGTATATAGCCTCTATAGAACAGCTTTACTGCTTCTTCAATGCCATTTTTTCATGTACTTGGTTAGGGTTGATTTTAATTATGTTTGTATATATGTGAGAAATCATCGTCAACAAGACATTGGGTTGGTCCACCAATTTTCCTATTAGTTTCCTTCCTCGTAGCACAGTGAGAGGGCTCTCCTTAAGTGCCCCTCTTTGGTGTGGGTCACTTTTTGGCCCAAGGGAGGGAACTGCCTCAGATCTCCTCTCACAGTTGAAATGGAGGAAACCTTAAATATCCATTGGAGGATCTCTAGATTGTCTTCAGATTTCATCCTGATGAAGGTGTCATCAATGTATGTGCTAATGGTAGATAGATGGGGTTGGGATCTAGTTGAAAGCTTTCTAGAGTGCAGTACTTGTATAGAAGTTAGCAAATAGGATTCCTAATGGATACCTCATCATTAAATTATCAGTGTGTGGGAGAGGTGGCCCATGTGCATGAGAAGGGATCTTTCCAAGATTTTATGATATTCCTTGGTGTTAATGAGGACCAAAACAACAGCTTTGTTTGCATAGCGGATTGTGAGGCATGGTTCTGCTTAAATCTCATAATTGCTTCTTGTAGCTCCTTGATCATAGTGGTACTTAGGTAGGATGTTGCTTTGGCAAGAAGCAGTTGGAGGGAATCACTCGACCTGTTCTTGCCAGCATCCCTGAGAGAGTGAATTTGATCAAGGAGGACTGACCTGTCAACCTCTCTACCCTCAGGTGGGGTTTCTTGATAGTATGTGGGGGCCATGGCTGGTAAGGTCTCTTTGTTGTCTGTAATTTGGTACTATACTGTTGAGGAAAACAAGCTTCTTGAGGACTGTCTTCTCATGTTCAAGATAGTTTTTTTCCTGTTGGCGGAGAAGGGCGTCTTGTTAGTGGATAGAAGCTATCCAGTCATGCTGCAGTTCTTGAAATATTTATTACAGTATTTGGAATGAATCCTTAAAGATAGCATATATCTTCGTGCCATTCGGTTTGATTGGCATTCAAAATAAAAGAAATAATGCTTGGCTAACCCACTAGGACTGTCTCTGTAATCACCTGTTTCCCTTCAGGTGGCATTGGAATGCTTACATTCTTGTCAGAATTATAGCCCTTTGTTGGCCGAGTTGGTTGAGCTTCAGACCGTCATTCGATGGACCGGAGTTCGATTCCCGCCGCCGGCTGATGAAGAGTTAGAGGAATTTATTTCTGGTGATAGAAATTCATTTCTCGCTATAATGTGGTTCGGATTCCACAATAAGCTGTAGGTCCCGTTGCTAAGTAACCAATTGGTTCTTAGCCACGTAAAATAAGTCTAATCCTTCGGGCCAGCCCTAGGAGAGCTGTTAATCAGCTCAGTGGTCTGGTAAAACTAAGCTATACTTTTACTTTTTACTTGTCAGAATTCTTCTTGCCATATCCTTTTACAGACATTCTGAATCAGTGTTAGTGATAATTTTTACTATTTCTGGCTGATTTTCTCATGTACGTTATTGTGCTTGTTTTCAGTAGTCACATTATGTTATCTATAGCAGGCAGAGATGAAAGCATTAGGCTGCATAGGAGCAAGTTCTGTGTAAACCAAGTGTATCAGTTGTGCTTGATGGCCGCATGTGTGTTAGGCTAACTATTGAGGTATGAGTGTGGTTTTCTTCTTCTTTTGAAGAAAATAAGGAGTGACCTGATGAGAGGGTGAATAACTTTGTTAAATATTGCAAGATATAACAGGCCGATAGATTACGCAGGCAATTTGTTAGGGCAGGTCTTGAACCTACTCAGACTTTTCCTTTTTCTACTGATGTTGCTTCTCCTGCATTGCTTGATAGGTTAATTCCTCTCTTACTTTTTCTTCTCTGCCTTCTTATGCTCCCTATGTGGTTCAGTAGAAAAATAGCACATAATTGAGAAATATTCGTGTATTGGTTAGAAATTTGACCATATATATTAGGATGAAGATCACAGTCCCCCATTGTGATCGACTTTTTAGGTTTCCCCTGCAAGAGAGGTGTCGGAGCCTTGGTGTCTGTCTGTAGCCCGCCGTCTGGACTGCCCTATGTCTGTTGGGTTCTCTGTGAACAGGGTACCATTGTGTGTCTTGGGGCCAAGGTCTGTGCCCTTTGCCACTTCTGTCAACCATCTTGTGCCTTGAATCTGATGTGTTATCTGAAGGATTTATATGGTAGAGTTTAGTGCTCGCATATACCAGCTCACGTATCATCATCTTATTTTTGGAGAGAATGATAGTGATGAAAGTGAACTGTTGGAGTTATTTAGGGATTATAGACATATTACGTTAACTTTTGCAGTTTCTGGGCTGCACATCAATTCTTCTCTTGTCATCATTTACTCTCCCAGTATCATACCCATTTCATATGTTAACCCCACCCCTCTTACTCAGTTTCCCCTCTATTGCCTCGTACTTGTCACCTTCTGACAAATGTTCCTATTTGTACAATATCCTCTTCCTTTTCCACCACTTATTTATATAGATTAAGCTAACCTTGTGGTAGAATGGGCTCTTGCTTCTTGGCAGTAGCCTCTGAAAGTGATGTGCAGATGGTTCCAGCTGTCATTCACGTTTGATAATGACATCATGCGAGAACCCTCTGCATTCTCCCACCCAGTCGTCACTCTCTCAGCCGTCTGGTACTTCCCAACAGCATTCTGTGACGTCATTGCTGCAGTCCCTGCTATGTCTCCCCTGGCGTTTATCGCCTCGCCATCCTTGTCATAGATTTGCCATTTTCTACCATCTCAGTTCTTCCTTTAGACTTAAGGGGTTTCAACAATGATTAGGTTGATTCTTTAGTTTTAAGCATTGCATAGTTTGCATTCTTTTGCTTTCACTCCCTTTTACCAAAGATGAATCAGTTGACCGACACTCTTTTGTATGCTTCTACCACAGTTCCTGTTTAAACAAATAAGTTAACACTGCTTATGGTAAGGCATGTTATCAAGAAAAGTTGATGCATTTTGGAAAAGGGATTTGGAGACAAAACAGAAAGCTAGTAAACAATTTAAAGTCAAATAGCTCTGCACATAACGCACCACTGTGCACGCAACAGTGTTTGTGGAGTGAGCACTTAGAAACTAACCAACCAACAGGGATGATGTGGTGCCGTGTTGCTGGCTTAATCTGAAAAAACAACTGAGGCAATCATGGAAGCTCATCACTTAAAGTTGGTTCTCGGGATGCCATTGCATAGGTTCCCACTTTTATGAAGTTGCTTAGAGCTGTGTTAGGACTTCGATAAGATACAGTATCATTTTTTCACCTTCCTCAGTTCAACATTTAAGTTTTGAGTTCTTGCCCCAAGGAAGCAAAGACTTCTCTCATCAGTATGGTACTTTGGCTTAACTGTGAGGTGGAAGTACTTTTGAATTTGGTATTTTGTTCTTAGCATGATAGCTTGATTACTATGAGTATATATATATATATATATATATATATATATATATATATATATATATATATATATATATATATATATATATGATTATTATCATTTATATATATATATATATATATATATATATATATATATATATATATATATATATATATATATATATATATATATATATATATATATATATATATATATATATATATATAATTATTATCACTTTTATATATATATATATGTATATATATATATATATATATATATATATATATATATATATATATATATATATATATATATATATATATATATATATATATATATATATATATATGTCTATTTATCACATCACCGTGATTCATATACAATCAGAAAGCTACAAACGTCCTTTAATATCCAATTCACTCTACCTCGGAAATAATATATTTTCATATATGTTACCGAAGGAATTTTTTTAAGTTGATAATAAGTCCACCGTCCGTGGGATCGAACCAGCGACGGACGAGGAATCAGGACTACAGTGACGCACTAACGAAATCGGCCACAAGAGAGGTATATATACATATACATATACATATACATACATACATACAGTCTCAGTGGGTTGGGTGGGCGGTGCCTACGTATTTTTCTGAATATGCGAGCCTCCCTCTGAAGATGACAGGCACTGTCAGGTGACATCTGGCAACCCACTCCTCTCTCCCTGAGAGGAGTAGAAGTTCCCAGTAGCTGCTGGTCAATTATAGTGGATTATTTACCCAATTTTTTTGTCCGCATGGACTCATGATTTTGCTGTTATTTAGCCCCTGTTTAGTGCTTTTTTTTCTTATAATGAGCCGCAATAAGTTCTTGTCAAGTGAGAAAATAAGTCAGATAATCGCTCTACATATGGTGGGTAAAAAAGTTCAAAGGTGGCAGTTCAGAGGAACTACCTACACATGCGCCTCGCACCCATTGTTGATCTGAGGTAAGTCTTAGGAAGAAACTGATAAAGAGAGAGGTTGATAATAATCCCAGGATCACTGCCCGTATCTTCAAGGAAGAAAATCCTGATTTACTTGGGGAAGTGAGTGAAAGAACCATTCGTACCTGTGTTAGCAAGACTCGGATTTCATGAACGTGCTGCCAGACGTTGCCCCTTAGTGACCCTTAGATAAAGGAAAAATTGAGGCACTTTTTGTAAGAGACAGATTGAGTGGGAGGAGGACAGATGGAAGAGTGTTTTGGGGACTGATGAAGCCACATTTAGTGTGACATGCAACAGGTGGGGAAAGGTTAAGAGGAGGGATGGCAGTAATCCATATGACCCCAAATTCGTGGAGCACACTGTAAAATACCCCCAGTATTTGATGGTATGGGGATGTTTTTCGTTCTATGGTACGGGAAAACTTATCATACTGCCTAAGAATCAGTCAATGAACAAGGAAAAGTATTTTGAACTCCTTGTTGATCATCTGGAAAAATGTTTTGAGGTCACCCAAAGTGACTTTTTACAACATACTGCAAAATTAATCAAGGATTACCTGGATTTTTGTGGCATCAATTATTCTAAAGACTGGCCAGGTAATTCCTCAGACTTAAACTCCACAGAGAACTTGTGGGGGATCATGAAAGCCCAGTTACGCAACCGTGACATGTCCTCCATCCCCAAGCTTGAGGTTGCAATACAGGACATCTGAGACAATCTTGACCCAGAATTGCTAAAGAACATAATTGCCCTTTCCATCCCACGACATCTCAAAGCTGTCATAAAAGCCAAAGGAGGCTCAACAAAGTATTAGATGGTGGTAAGTACAGTGTTTCATATATATTTTTGATTTACCTTCCAGTTTTTTTTTCCTCACTGAGTACCCAATCAACCGAGACTGTACATATATATATTCTTAAAAAATCGAAGTATAGTAGATGCACGTGACTTCAGTGTGTAAGCGAATTCCACAGGAAAATGACAGGCAGAAGTTCAGTACCAAGTGCTTTCACATTTATTAACACATCATCTGGGCACAGATGAGACACAGATGAAAAGAAGGTTACAAAGTAAACAAAAAAGAACAAGAATACCAGATGGTCAGTTGTCAAAGGGTAATAAACAGAAAGGTAATCCAGGATAATCTGGGATCAAGTAGTCACAAACTAAAACATAGACCTAACTGTAAGAGATACGAAAATTTAGCCATACAAAATCCAAAAACATGAATAAAATTGAATACAGATGGTTAATTGCCAAGGGGGTAATAAACAAAAGGGTAATCTAGGAAAATCTGGGATCACGCTGTCACAAACTAGAACCAAGTACTTAACCATCAGAGATGCAGAATCTTACCCATTCAAATTGCAGAAACATGTATAAAACTGAATACTAATTTTGCTTGTATTTATCAACAACATTTTTTAATAATGAAGGCATCAAGTTTAAACAAATCAAGACTTAAATTTAGAACACTTTCATTAATTGACTTGATAAAACAAGATGTAATGATTTTCCTTTTAACTGTGTTGTTGCACGGGACTAAATAGGATGATCTAAATCACATATGTACGAATAATGCATTTGATATTTGGCCAGTTCCCACAGAATATTGGTGTTGTTTGATTCGTTGTGAAAGTGATTTTCAAGTTTGCCCATAATATATTTTATCACATTTTTTACAAGGAAATTCAGAGATGCAGCCAGAAACATCTCTAGGAGAATTTTTTATTACTAAACTCTTAACATTAAAATTACTGAAAACAACATTATGTTGAAAAGCTTTAAAATTCTAGGAATTTGTAAAACCTCTCATCATACGGTAATTTGAGAATATTATGCTTGCTGAATTCAAGTTTATTATTATTAGTTAAATAAAATGTTTTCCTGGCTCTTTTCCATGCTACGTCTGCAAAGGTCCTTGGGTATTTAAGTTTCAAAGCAATATCATAAATAGTTTTGACCTCAGCATCAATGAACTGCGGGCTACAAACGTGTAAAGCCCTTAGGAACATTCCAGAAAAGACAGAGAATTTAACATTTTTGATGATGAATGGAATAATAATGAACAAAAGAGGCAATGTTAGTTGATTTTCGAAAGACTGAAAAGGTGAAGTTTTTATCATGTCTGTGGACAGTTACATCAAGAAAATTCAAATTACAGTTTCTTTCTTCCTCTACGGTAAATTTTATAGAAGGGACTAAGTTATTTAGCTTAACCAGAAATTCCTGGAGATTTTTGTGAACTGGCCTATCCACATAGATACAGAAAGTTATTATCCACATACCTATACCATATAACTTTTTGGGGAAAGTTCTTATATATAGGTATATTTAATTTATATATATATATATATATATATATATATATATATATATATATATATTATATATATAAATATATATATATAGTTATATATAAATATACAACTTCTTGAGTTAGGTTCCAGAACCCTCGCACAGGGTGAATTTTCGCGTAAGTTTGGCATGGTCTCTAAAAATGCTAATAAATGCTTATTTCTAAAGTTTAAACACTAAATATGACTGTAATCATGCTCCCAAATTATTAAGTTAACCCTTAAACGCCGACTGGACGTATCGTACGTCGACTAAAATTGTCTGTTGGGTGCCGAGTGGACGTACCGTACGTCGACTACAAAAAATTTCAACCTTCGGTCAACTTTGACTTGACCGAAATGGTCGAAAAACGCAATTGTAAGCTAAAACTCTTACATTCTAGTAATATTCAATCATTTACCTTCATTTTGCAACAAATTGGAAGTCTCTAGCACAATATTTCGATTTATGGTGAATTTTTGAAAAAAACTTTTTCCTTACGTCCGCGCGGTAACTTGGCCGAAAATTTTGGAAATTCTTTCGTCATTTTGTCGTAATGTTTGCACTGGTTTATATTAGTTGTTACATAAAGTTTTATATATGGAAATGTGGGCAATTTCATGTAGAATACAACAGAAAATAACTCATGGTTGTAGCTTCTATCAGTTTTGAAATATTTCCATATAAATCACGATAAGTGCCAAAGTTTCAACCTTTGGTCAACTTTAACTCGACCGAAATGGTAAAAAAACACAATTGTAAGCTAAAACTCTTACATTCTAGTAATATTCAGTCATGTACCTTCATTTTGCAACAAATTGGAAGTCTCTAGCACAATATTTTGATTTATGGTGAATTTTTGAAAAAACTTTTCCCTTACGTCCACGCGCGGTAACTCTGCCGAACATCTCAGAAGTTCTTTCGTCACTTTGTCGTAATGTTTGCACCGGTTTATATTAGTCGTTACATAAATTTTTATATATGGAAATGTGGGCAATTTCATGTAGAATACAACAGAAAATAACTCATGGTTGTAGCTTTTATCAGTTTTGAAATATTTCCATATAAATCAAGATAAGTGCCAAAATTTCAACCTTTGGTCAACTTTAACTCGACCGAAATGGTAAAAAAACGCAATTGTAAGCTAAAACTCTTACATTCTAGTAATATTCAATCATGTACCTTCATTTTGCAATAAATTGGAAGTCTCTAGCACAATATTTCGATTTATGGTGAATTTAAAAAAAAAACTTTTTCCTTACGTCCACGCGGTAACTCGGCCGAACATCTCAGAAATTCTTTCGTCACTTTGTCGTAATGTTTGCACCATTTTATATTAGTCGTTACATAAAGTTTTACATGTGAAAATGTGTGCAATTTCATGTAGAATACAACAGAAAATAACTCATGGTTGTGTCTTTTATCAGTTTTGAAATATTTTCATATAAACCATGATAAGTGCCAAAATTTCAACCTTCGGTCAACTTTAACTCGACCGAAATGGTCGAAAAACGCAATTGTACGCTAAAACTCTTACATTCTAGTAATATTCAATCATTTACCTTCATTTGGCAACAAATTGGAAGTCTCTAGCACAATATTTCGATTTATGGTGAATTTTTGAAAAAACTTTTTCCTTACGTCCGCTCGGTAACTCGGCCGAACATCTCAGAAATTCTTTCGTCACTTTGTCGTAATGTTTGCACCGTTTTATTTTAGTCGTTACATAAAGTTTTATATATGGAAATGTGCGCAATATCATTTAGAATACAACAGAAAATAACTCATGGTTGTACCTTTTATCAGTTTGGAAATATTTTCATATAAATCACGATAAATAGAAAAAATTCTACTTTTGGTCAACTTTAACTCCACCGAAATGGTCGAAAACTGCAATTGTAAGCTAAAACACTTACAGTCTAGTAATATTCAATCAATTACCTTCATTTTGCAACAAACGGGAAGTCTCTAGCACAATATTTCGATTTATGGTGAATTTTTGAAAAAAACGTTTTTTTTTACGTCCGCCCGTTACGAATTCATGCATCATTTTGTGATAATATTTTCTCTGTGTTGCTTTGATCGTTTTACAATATGTTATATACCAAAATCATTGCAATTTAGTGTACAATACAAAGAAAAAAAAAACTCGGTAGCTTTAACTGTTTTGCTCACAGCGCGATTTGTATACAATTATATATGAAATTTTTTTTTGCGCTGTTATATATTTCAATATTTATATATGATAATGATATTTTTTTATTTCTGATGGTTGCATACTAAACTTCAGACAATGACAAAAAAATGGAGCCAAAAATGAACTCTTAATCTTAAAAACTAAGCGTGCTGTGATTTGTTTAAAAAAACTTTTTTTCCGCTTCAGCGCTAACTCCCGACCGCCACCGGCATACGACAGACACTTTTGTAAATAGAGACTCGGCGTTAGAGGGTTAACTTTTAAATAAAATTAAAGTTACTGTAATTTCATTCAAAAGTTAGCTTAATACATTACCCTTAATAAAGAGAAATAAATGGTTGACATAAAAACTGAGATTTGGAAGAGAATCTCTCTCTCTCTCTCTCTCTCTCTCTCTCTCTCTCTCTCTCTCTCTCTCTCTCTCTCTCTCTCTCTCTCTCTCTCTCTCCCCTTCCAACTGATCTATTTTTAGAATCATCTCAACCTCTTTTTAACAACTTCTTTATTCTGCTTCTTTTTCTCTTTGTGAAATGCTTTTTCATGAACAAACAGTGTTTTATATTTTGACTAATACATAATAGATAGAGACATAATACATAGACATATAATACTAATATTATGTCTCTATGTTTTGGAATGTATTTGCAACACTAGCGCATTTACACTTCGTAGTCGATACAGGTCAAATTAGATCAATTTAAACTATCTACTGTACAGGTAAAGACGTACAGAGAATTAATAAGTTGTAAAAATGTGTGAGCGCTAACTATGGACGAGAGAGAGAGAAAGATAAGATTGTCCTTACTTAAGAGAGTGAAATTATTTATCAATTATTACGGAGACTGAGAGAGTAACACGAGAGAGAGATACCAAAAGATGGAAATTCAGTATTAAACTAACTTTTAAATGAAATTGAAGTTACTGTATTTTCATTTAAAAGTTAGCTTAATACATTACCCTTAAAAAAAGAAATAAATGGTTAACATAAGAATATAGGAGAGTGTAACTCTTTCCCCCATTCCACCGATCTATTTTTAGAAGTCTTCTCAACCTCGTTTTTAAAATCTTCTTTATTCTGTCTCTTTCTCTTTGTTCTGAAATGCTCTATGTCTCTATGTTTTAGAACGGCGAATTTACAGTTTGTAAACGTTACAGGTAGATTTAGATCTATTTAAAATTATCTACTATACAGTTAAAGACATACAGAGAAACAGTACTGTAGTACATAGATTGGCTAACTTTGAACCAGAGAGAGAGAGAGAGAGAGAGAGAACAGTTGTCCTTACTTAGTGAAATTTTTTATGAATTATTACAGACAGAGAGAGAGAGAATTACAAGAAACATTTGACCACTGATCAGCAACACTCCCCTTCTTATTATGTTAAATGATATGTTTGACAGCTTTCACCTTCGACCTTCTAACAAAAGATGAGGGAAGAATTTGTTTCTTTAAAATAATACGAATTTTGTAATTACAGTTTTTTTTATTATTATTATTATTATTATTATTATTATATATTTAATTTTATTAATCTAATTAATGTTTCAAAATTAGTATTTGTTATTAGATAAAAAGTTTATTTATACAAATAAACATACCTGTATACATGTACCATAAAAATTCTCTCATCTCACTAAAAGAGAGAGATAGAAAAATTATTACTTTTGATAATATTTAATGTATTTAATTTACACATAAAAGCTTGAAAACTTATAAATTACATAAAAAATTAAACATAAACACACTTGCAGGGTTTCTCAGTGTTCGCAAATGTTTGCGTGTCTGTGAAAAACTCGTGTATGACCATTAGTTAGGTTCCAATGAAAAATTCGTATGTGTGAATTGCAACTCAAATCACGCAAATTTGGGATATTTCTGTGTGTGTGTGTGTATATATATATATATATATATATATATATATATATATATATATATATATATATATATATATATACATATATATGCATATATATGCATACATACATGCATACATATATAGTTGGACAACCTAGATGTGTATGCCTTCCCCCCATTCAGCCAACTTCAGAAGGTCATAAATAGGTTGTTCATGTCCCAAGGTCCAAGAATTACTCTCGTAGCTTCCAAGTGGCCCCAATGGAATGGTGCAGACCTCCTCCACTCACTCTGCTGAAGCAAGAACACAATGGCCGATTTCATCAGGCAGTGGTTTCCCTCCATCTTCATGGGTGGAGGCTATCCAGCAACTCTTTAGAAAGAAAGGTTTTTCTGGAGAAGTTGCTGCTGTTATTGCCAGCCCCCTCAGGCCCTCTTACCTCAGTCTGTACCAAGGAAAATGGAAGGTATTCCTTCATTGGTGCAGTGGGAGGGATCTCCATCCCCTCATAACATCTTTGAGGGATGTGGTGGAGTTCCCTCTCTTCTTGCATCAGGAGAAGCACCTTTCCGTGTCTGTAATTAAAGGTTATAGAGCAGTCCTTGCCCTAGCATTCAAACCTTGGGGCATAGACCTTTCAACATCATGGGAGCTGTCAGACATGATCAGAAACTTTGAAAAAGTTGCTTCCCTTAGGAATTGAAACCCCTGGAATGGAGCGTCACCAAGGTTCTGGTTTCCCTGAGCAAACTGTGCCCTATAAACTGCTCAGAAGTTTGTCAGACTGGGACTTTACCCTGAAAGTGGTTTTCTGTTGGCATTGGTGTTAATGAAGAGAGTGGGGGAACTTCATGTCCTCTCATATGACATTACCTACACCAATGAGTAAAAAGCCACAATAATGTGAATAAGAGACTATATTTTTCCAAAATACAAAAAGGATAAAACAGGGGAGCTTTCAGCTGTTTTGTCTTTTTAAGTATTTTTATTTTAGTTGGCTGAAGAGGACCGTTGTGCAAACAGTCGAAAGCTCCCCCGTTTTATCCTTTTTGTATTTTGGAAAAAGTCTCTTATTTACATTATTGAGGCTTTTTACTCATTATTTGTGAACACAATATAGTGATGCGCCACAGATTACCCACACCCATAGGTGGACATTGATGGGCTTCACCTTACATCCAGAGTTTGTGAAGACCTAGAACCCCTCCACACATGACCCAAGGTTTAATGGTTTTTCCATTCCCTCATTAAAGGACTTTGTGGGGAACAAAAAGAACAAAATGTTTTTATACCCAGTCAGAGCCCTGAGGGCCTTTCTTAAACATACAGCTCCCCAAAGACCAGCCTGTCAGAGACTTCTCTCAAGTACAGGTCAGGAGAAGTGAGAGATTTAAAAGAACACTATCTCCTTCTGGCTGAGATAGGTGATTGTGAGGGCATAATGCTTGGACTACAGCAAAGATCTGGCCCCAACCAAAGTCAGGGCTCACAACATCATAGGAGTAGGACCGTAGGTGGTATTTAGGAAAAACCACTCTGTCGGTCAGATCCTCCGTGCCAGGGTCTGGAAGAGGCAGACAACGTTTACCTTTTTCTACCTCAAGAATATAGCACACAAGTCCTCCGATACCTTCACCTTGGGCCCTGTAGTGATGGGACAGCAGGTCATATAATGATGTAGAACCCTACGGGAGCTCTGTCAGGAGAGTAAGATCACTGGCAACATCATGAGGAATGGGGGTGAGTACGGTATATACAGCATACACCTCTTGCATGCCCTTGGGGTATTGAGAGGGAACACTCCCACATTTACCTGAGAGAGCATCGTCGTCCTTCAGGTGAGGCTCCATACAGTTGATCTCCGGTATTCGCAGGGGATAGGGACCACAACCACCCTACGAATAGCTAAAGTCCTTGAATACTTGGCACCCACACAAAAAATGTTTATAACTGCCTATTTTAATCATTCAAACACCAGCTATACCTTAAACTATCATCCTAAAGCACTTTAATATCATTTTAATATTTCAGTATCATATGCATTAAAAATACATTTTATTGATATTTTGCTGTTTACATTTATATTATTTGAAAATTAGTAAAAATTTTTATCATAAAAAATGTATTTAGTCACGAAAATAACCAGTAATCTGTGAATATTGCTGTACGAAAAATCCTCAAATAGGCAAATTTTCCATGAATAATTTGGAGATAGGTTCCACAGAAAAATCTGCAAATAGGTAAAGCCACAAATCCTGAACCGCGAATAGTCGGGGGTCAACTGTATGTGAAAGCATAGTTCGTATGTATATTGGAACAAATACCAAATTAAAAAGAAAATTGTATTATTCCTAACATATGAATCTACGCTGTCATATAGGTAAAATTACCCTCCTCGTACCGCCCCACGTAGTTTCAATCTCTCACTCCTTCTAGGAGGATGAGCATAGCAGTGTACGGGCTGACTCACACAATGGAAGAGGGTAGGTCGATCCAGGTCACACCACGTAACCCAGTCATAATGTTAGGATTTCATTTTTCAGAGATGATTCAATAATAGCTGAAGATAAGTAAGCACAGATTACTCCATATATGAAAGCTTAGGTTTCTATGTTGGGAAAAATACAAATTTCTTTTTAATTTGGAATTTTTTTATACTTATGGAATCACAGTGAAAAAAAGCAGGCTTTAAACAAGTCGACAATTGTAACACTACTCATAATAAGTGTGTGTTAGTTATGATAACTAACATTTGCAAACGGCTGTTTCTCAATTTGGTTGTTTATGTCAGTACTTGTTTATTCCAGGGTTTTGCATACAGTAGTAAGTGGTTGTTGAATATAAGAAATAGTAATGAATAATCACACAAGCCACTCGTTTAGTAGGGCTGGTTGAATGTATGATGATTTGCACTTAACCTACTGAACTTATGCTCCTAGGCCTATTTTGCACATAATCTACTGAACTTTTGCTCCTAGGCCTATTAATTACTCAAAAGCTAACTTACATATGCCTTAGCAGGGAAATCTATGGAAACTGGAACAGGCAGAGGATGCCTAGCCCAGTATTATATACAAAAAAAAAAAAACCTGCACATTAACCTTTTATATCCCAAATTATTTGGGGGAGGATTTTGATGTAATTTTTATGAAATTATTGCTATAAAGAACTAGGGATTATGAAATTTAGTCACTGAAATACTTTATATTTCCTTTTAAGCTAGAAATTAGGTGTCCTCAAAAGAGGACACTGGGACAATGTAATATACATTACTTAACTGAAGGCACAACAAAATAAGTATTACATACAAAACTAAATGCACTTTTGAGAGCATAACAGGCTATATCAACAAACAAGTCCATTGAAATGAAAGTGTACATTTACTGGTAGTAAACAGCGAAACAATCTGTGCAAAGTAACATTGCGTTTGACACAGTAGGTTCGGGATACCTTGCAACAAGGCTTTCTTTAGCAACGTCTTTGTTGTTTTCTCTTTGTGATTATATGGCCCTTTCCATCATACCGTATGTCAGATGTGCTCATTTTTTGCCTTATTCTCCCGCTTGCATCGCCTAACTTCAGGTATGGTACACACATTGCTCCTCTGAAACTTATCAAGTTAAGTTGCTCCTTTCCTTCATGTAGGAACCTGTGGATAATCCATGCTATACCAAAACCATGTCCATTATGTAACTGAAAAAGGGCCAGTACCACTTCTTTCCCAGTAAAGGTGTTGCTTATTTTCCTAACGGCCAGTCATGGTGATCAACACCACCCATATAGGCATTGTAATTGTCGAGAACATTTGACTAAGGAACATCACCCTGTAGGGGCTTTTTATTTTGACAGTTGGCGAAGGATGTTGGGAACAGATTCAGAGGTTAAAGAAAACTCTTTACCTATCCTACTTTATTAACCTTACTACAACAACCATCAAAAGAACCTTAACCTAATTTATAAATCTTAATATAGCAACGACCAGCAAAACTTATCCTAATTTATATCTTAATACTGCAACGACCATCAAAAGGACCTTAACCTAAATCATCACTCTTAATCTACAACGACCATCAAAAAGAACCTTAACCTAAATCATCAATCATAATCTACAATGACCATCAAAAAGAACCTTAACCTAATTCATCAGTCTTAATCTACAACAACCACCAAAAAAGAATTAGTTAATTCATTAACCTTGATTTACAACAACCATCAAGAAGAACCTTGACCTAAATCATCAGTCGTAATCTGCAACGACCACCAAAGAGCCTTGACCTAATTCATCAGTCTCAATCTACAACAACCATCAGAAAAAAGAATCAAGTTAATTCATCAACCTTAATCTACAATGACCACCAAAAAGACCCTTAACCTAATTCATCAGTCTCAGTCTACAATTCTCCCACAAGTATCAAAAGAACCCCAACCTAATTCATCAATCCCAATACTACAGTTTTACCCCTTAGACTTCTTCAGATTGGGAGTTAGCTTGCTTAACATCAGCCAGTAGGCTATTATTTCGTTGATATCCTTCTTCCTACTAGAGAGATCAACACCTAGCTTTTGTTCCAACTGCTGTCAAACTTTCTTTTCTGAAAGTGTGTTGAGATCGGCACCTTATAGGATTTAGCGTTGTGTATGGAGGAATGGGGAGAAGGATGGCCAGCCCAAATGTTTTTGTTTCTGCAATCTGGCAGTTTTGCATTCTGTTCCTTATCACTTCTCCTTCATATACCTTCCTCTGTTTGCAATGGCTCTTCTAGTTGTCTCTTTGGGTTAATTCTTTCGCTATCGTTTCATCGCCCTTTCATAGTATTCTACTCCAATGTCCTCCTCTGAAGGAAAATCTCTGTTCTTACGTTTGTGCCTCTTTGATCTCTTGCTCCACAGTTTAGGTGAAGGGGAGCTCCTCACTCTACACTAACCCACTCAAGCAAACTGCAAGTAAAAAAAGAAAAAAGACAACATGAAAACTTACATCAGATATTCACAACAAAAACACATAAAATAAACATAATAGAAAAACAAATATTCAATCACACAAACCCAAACTTCTAAATGCCACCACAACCCATTGATTTTATATCACTTTGTCATCTCTTTACCTTTTTAATAGGTTCAACAGTATCATAGTTTCTTCCAACCCATACACACTTGTTTTCAGACCATCATACATGAAGAATTTCTTCGATGGTGTCATAAGTCCTAGGAGCCTCTCTTCTTTATCATATAATTTACTGGTTTCAGTGGGCAGTGACTTAGCCTGTTTTCTCGGACTGTTCCAGTTGCTGGGTATTCAAGATTCTGAAGATGAACAAGTAAATCATATCCTTTGAAAAAGTTATCAAAGAAAACTGTTTGTGAATTCTTACCACAGTACAAATCAGAATTATAGCAATAACCAGAAGCCCCACATAAAGCCTAGAGTTCATAACCAAACTTGATTGGTTTACCTCAGTTGAATTGCTTCAGAGAATTACAGTATGGCCATAATATTTTACAGTCATTTCGTCTGCCGTGATGCATTCTGCAAATATACCAAACTGCTGAAATTTTTCTGTGACCAGTGAAATAAGAAATCTAACCTTGATCGTAGCTTCCTCATTATTGCAAAAGTGTATCACTTTTTAGAAGCTGATACTGATTTCTTGACTTAGCATTTTTGATGATTTTCATCACTAGACCAATAACCTCTCTCAGAAGGCATTTTGTGGTATCCAAAAAACAATAGAATCCCAGTAAATATCTTCAGTTCCTCTACACTGTATGTAAAATCACATTTTTTTTTTACATAAAACTACATAGCAAGCTATTCTTTGACTGCATGCTAAAAAATACAAGGGGTCATAAACTTTTCAAAAAGTTCCAGTGGTGACAAAGTCTCCAGGGTTTCTCTCATCTTCTCTGAGTGTTCACTAAAATGTTGAGAACTTTGTCTTACCTAAGTCTATTTGGGATTTTGATGTTTCCACACAGGTTCTGAGGCACAAATTTTTCTTTTTCTGGATGCTGGAGCAGACTTTTCAATGCCTGTATCGAATTTCTGTGGGAACACTTTCTCCACATGAACTTCCATGAATCCAGCACATCTCGGACAGATCTCACCTCTAGATAGTTATCATACTCCCGGCAGATGTGTATTCTCAGATGTCTTGAGTAGAAATAATATAGCAGTAGATGTTGCAACTTGTTGGAACCTCTACAGTCGCCTGCCTGTTTTGACTTGAATGATCATGTATGACATGTTATTATCATAGTGTCCTCATTTAACTGGCATTTTCAATATTTGTTGCCTGTCAGCGTACTCAGTTCTATGAATTTATTCTTAATTCACATGACAAAAACCTCTAAATAATATAGGGAAGGAAAAATTTATTGGATTTCATGTTTTTTTTATACAGCATTTTGACAAGATCTTTGACTCATAATAGTGTACCTCAGATAAACATTAATTTTGTAATTTATAGATCAAAATGCACTAAATTTATAATATTAACATTTGTATTGATATCATAATTAACTTATTAATAAAGTAATATTTTATTAGCTGTCCTCAAATGAGGGCACTGGGATATAACTGGTTAAGCAATATCCTTATACGATCTACTGAAAATGCATCACTCACATATACACAGTATATGCAGTGAAATCATGTTTTGGGACAAAATGTTAAGGATTGTATGAAACATGAGATGTGATGATGCACGAGTATATACAAAAATTAAATTTTTTTATGTTATATATTTTTGAGTTGTACAGAATGTTTTTGCTGGAAATGAAATGCGCTTGTGTGTTTAGGAGCAACTTTCAGTTCTGAAATCCAAAAACCAAAACAGCTTGCCCAGAGGGTTTCAGATAAGAGATTGTGAAGCTGTACTTATCTTTCTAGGTTCCAGGGGTCTAGTTGTGACCGGGTAATGCCAGTGTCTTGAAAATGTGCATTCCAGATTACTGTGTATTTATAATTCATATTTTGTATATATATATATAAAATGTGCATTCAGATAATCAAATATATTATATATATATATTTATAATTATATATACATATATATATATATATATATATATATATATATATATATATTATATATATATATATATATATATATATATATATATATATATATATATATATATATATATATATATATATATATATATACTACATACATATTGGAACTATGGAAAGCATTCTGTTTTCTATTCATTTATTAAGATGCTGACATTTTGTATCACTTGATACATCTTCCAGGCTGGAACAGCGATTAAAATAAACAGTATTTGTGTATAAAAGATATACACATGATATGCTTATTTACACCATATTAGCGGTTAGAAAACAGAACAAGGGAAAAGACCAAAAGCAGAGGCAAGAAGTGCAAAACACCTACCCACAGTGGTAACGTAAAGCAGACTAACAAGAAATGCAGAACAGGTAGGTGATTTGCGCTTCTTGCCTCTGCTTTTGGTTTTTCCCCTTGTTCTGTTTCTTAACTGCTAATATGTGTAAATATAAGTATATAATGTGTATATATCTTATCTTTCATACGCAAATACTGCTTATTTTAATTGCTATTTCAGCCTGGAAGATGTATCAGGCGATATGAAACGTCGGCATCTTAATAAATGAATAGAAAACAGAATCCCTTTCCATAGCAACATCATGTCTACTGTCTGAGTGTCTGCTCCCACCTTCATATACATACATACATACATACATAAATATATATATATATATATATATATATATATATATATATATATATATATATATATATATATATATATATATATATATATATATATATATATATATATATATATATATATATATATATATATATAGGCAGTCCCGGTTATTGGCGATCCAGTTTTATGGCGCTTGTCTAGCGGCGGCGATAAGTGGATTTTCGACATGATTCCTGGTTATTGGCGCTGATCCTTGGTTATTGGCAGCACTGATCCCTGGTTATCAGCATCGATAACCGAGGATCGGCGCTACTTTCGCCGATTTTCTGTTGTTGGCGATTTTCAGTTATCGTCACGCTGTAGGGAACGGAACCCTGCTGATAACCGGGGACTGCCTGTGTGTGTGTATATATATATATATATATATATATATATATATATATATATATATATATATATATATATATATATATATATATATATATATATATATATATATATATACTGTGTACATACCCTGAACTTATGCGAGGTTAGGTTCCGGAGCCTCTCGTGCAAGGTGAATTTTCGCGTAAGTTTGGCATGGTCTTTAAAAATGCTAATAAATATGTAGAATCTACTGGTCACTTTTACCAGACACATATGTAATTCTAATAGCCACAATGCCCTCTTGACTTCTCGAATTCTTCGCGCTTTTTTGGATATGCTTGTAACTACGAAGCCGTGACATCCAAACACAAGAAATTGAAGAGACTTGTGATTTGCCGGTCGCGGGAGACGAACCCGATTCACCTTAACCACAAGGAGGTCACGTTGCCGACCTGACCACGAGGAGGATAAAAGTCTATTACCTGTCGTACATATATATACCTGTCATTTTCAGATATATTTATTAGAGCTGGGATAGACCCATCCTCACCATCGTAGCCAAGTGGGCAATCGTTTTTATTGCTTTTTTTAGGCTGAAATATATATGTAGAATCTACTGGTCACTTTTACCAGATACATATGTAATTCTAATAGCCACAATGCCCTCTTAACTTCTCGAATTCGTTGCGCTTTTTTTGGATATGCTTGTAACTACAAAGCCGTGACATCCAAACACAAGAAATTGAAGAGACTTGTGATTTGCTGGTCGCGGGAGACGAACCTGGGTCACCTTAACCACAAGGAGGTCACGTTGCCGACCTGACCACGAGAAGGATAAAAGTCTATTACCTGTTGTACATATATATACCTGTCATTTTCAGATATATTTATTAGAGCTGGAATAGACCCATCCTCACCATCGTAGCCAAGTGGGCAATCGTTTTTATTGCTTTTTTAGGCTGAAATATATATGTATTTCTTGTGTTTGGATGTCACGGCTTTGTAGTTACAAGCATATCCAAAAAAGCGCGAAGAATTCGAGAAGTTAAGAGGGCATTGTGACTATTAGAATTACATGCTAATAAATGCTTATTTCCAGAGTTTAAGTACTAAATATGACCCTTATCATGCTCCCAAAGTATTAAGCTAACTTTTAAATGAACTAAAGTTAGTGTAATGTTATTTAAAATTTAGCTTATTACCCTTAAAAAAGAAATACAGTAAATGGTTGACATAAAAATTGAGTACTGCACAGTTTCATAATAGCGCATTTACAGTAGGTGTACATATATTAATGTTACCCCTAATTCATGGGATGCCATTTTCTTTTTCACTTAAGAGTAAAAGCTGTTTTCTATGCATCACTAAGTAAACTTCATAACAAAGGTACAATTTCAATAAAATAACAAAAACATGTACATAATGTTCGTAGAAGGTAATACAGTACAGGTAAAATTCAGTCAGTTTAAAATTATATACTGCACAGGTAATGACGTCAGAGAAATAATAAGTTGTAAAAATATGTTTGAGCGCTAATTACGAATGGGAGAGAGAGAGAGGGTAACTGTGCTGCTTTTGTATCGTATTTATGCGCAAATATATAAATACAAATTGTCCATTCTGATTTTACACTTAAAAACTCGAAAATTTATAAAATAGTACTTAAAAATTAAACAAACTTTTTGTGGGGGTATCATCTTTGAAAAGTGCAGTAACTTTGTGAATGGGTATCACATCTTGTAAAAGTACACCAACTGAACATGCTGTAATTACATGCACATACAGATTGCACCAGCACTTTTCTCCAAGGTTAACAAAGTAATTTTCAAAGAATGATACTGTACTTATAAAACTCTTAGTTACATCTCTGATATTACATTAATGAATTCACTTTATCAAACGAGCGACTGAACAACCTCATCTCAAGGTCATGTAAAGTCCTAGTGAAAAGACTTTGCGAATGGACATAATACTTGTATGATATTTATGTACAAAAATATAAATATATATTTTCCATATCGATTTTACAGTTAAAAGCATGAAAACTTATAAATGTACTTCAAACATTAAACAAGCATTTTCTGCAGGGGTATCATCTTTGAAAAGTGCAGTAACTTTCCAAATGGGTATCGCATCTTGTAAAAGTACACTAACTGAATGTGCTGAAATTACCTTTGCATCATATTTATGCATGTACAGAAATAAAAATAATACATTTTTCATACAGATTTTACACATAAAAGCATGAAATGCATTTTTCATACAGATTTTACACATAAAACTATGAAATGCATTTTACATACAGATTTTACACAAAAACATGAAAACTTGTAAATTACTTCAAAAATTAAACATAACCACTTCTGCAGGGTTTCTCGAGAATTTCATGTCTGTGAAAAAATCGCGTATGCCAGTTAGTTAGGTTCCAGTGAAAAGTTCGTGTGTCTGTGAATTCGTGCAACTCGAATCGTGTAAGATCGAGGTATTATGTTATATATATATATATACACACATATATACTCGTATATATATACATATAATATAGATATAGATATATTGTTGAATGTAAATGTTATTTAATGCTGTACATGTATATGTTGTACTGTAATTATGATGGACACCATATCAATTTAATACTCCTTTTTCTTGTGTTTTCTTTAAAGCACCAAATGGTTGGTTCTCCATTACCTCAGAATCAACCTTTCTATACAGTGACTTACCCTTCATATGCCAGTCCAAATTTTTTGCAGGTAAGTTGATATTGTTTTCATTGGTGTCAGTTTTTTTAGCAATGGGCCATTTCCCCTTACATTCACTACCACAATTGTTCTCTGCTGAATCAAGAGATAAAGTTAGAGCTTTACAGTGAAAAAACAATAATTAGACCCTAACCTTTATAAATGAGTGTGAATAAAAGTACGAAAGCTCTGACCCCCTTCTTTACTGTTTCACTTATGACTTGTAAACAATTAAGTCTGTGGGAAGTTGCAGTGACTTGAGCACTTAAGTGTATAAATGTTTATACCTTTTTTTTTTGTTTAAAGATGCAAAGCTCCAACAGTTTGCAGCTAAATCATTTTTTTATGCAATGGCAAAAAAAAAATCCCCAAAAATAATTTTTATGTAGGTTGAATGGTGGGTAGAAATTATGAGATATGAAAAAATTTTGGACTTTTCCCCCCAAAAAAATTTACTAAAAAAACTATTGGTGATAAAGTCAGTGTTTTTTTATATCCATAGCACACCCAGATAAATCACCTAGTTATTGGAATGCAAAAAGTTGTAATTATAGCAAGGAAAGTATGAAAAAATGAATTAGAAAGTAAGAAAAGTGCCAGTCACCCACATGATATGTACAGTAAACCTTTTTGCGTTCAAGGTAGACTGCTCAGTTTTGTTTCATTTTGCGCCTGAATGATTGTTTTATACAATGGTATGAAAAAATCTCCCCAAAAATAACTTCATTTAGTTGAAATAATGAGCAGAAATTATGTCATTCAAGAAAATTTTGCATTTTTCTCCCAAAAGAAATTTGCCAAAAAAAAAAAAAAATATGATAAAGTTGTTGTCATAAATCCATAGTACTGTATACCCGGATAAATTATCTAGTTGTTGCAAAGCAAAATGTTGTAATTATAGCAAGGAAAATATGAAAAAATTGGAAAATTGTCTCACGTTTTCCATTAGAAAAGCGCCAGTCACCCATGTGATGCATGCAGAAAAACTGTTTATACCTTGTTTTGTTCAGTGACGTGTATCTCCGACAATTTTCAAGGTCAACTGCTTAATTTTGTTTCTATTTGAAGCTAAATAATTGCCCTATACAATAGTATAAGAAAACCCAAAATAACTCTATGTAGTTGAAATAATGAGTAGAAATTATGGTACACAAGAAAATTTTGCATTTCCCCTAGAAAAAAAATTGCTAAAAAAAGGACTTGCAATAAAGTTCTCTGGTTTGTGCATGTTACTCCCAGATAAATGACCTAGTTACTGAAATGCAAAATGTAATTATAGCAAGGAAAATATGAAAAAATGAATGACAGATTTGCTTCATGAGTTCCATAAAGAAAGTGGCACGACACACACACACATAGATAAATTATGTAATTATAGAATAAAAATCAAAAGCTATACAAAATAAAAATGAAATAAATAAACATACATTTTACATATAAAAAAATATCAGGAACTCACCAAAAATTATATCACTTAGCTGCAGGTTTGTGCAATTCCTTCAAGCTGTGCTTACAAAAGCAACGAGATGTAATGTCCATACCCAAGTAAAAGCAGCCCAGAAATGTCTTATTGCAACAGCTGAAGGAATAGCAAAGGGGTGGTTATGGTTACTGGCCATGTCCCCTTCCTTTAATACATTGACCATTACTTATGAAGGATGTGGTACCTCTTGAAGCAGTCCCCCCTGATGCAGAGTGCCACCTGGCACTCGATACACTGATATGAGGTGTCCCTCTGTATGCCACTCTTGTAGCATGCACAGTAGCGTTTCTGTCTTCCTGCTGGCATTAGCTGTTTGAGGACATGATGGAGCGATGATGTCTTCAGATGTCCAGCAGGATCCAAGATCTTTGGCCTCCTCTTGGGGGAAAGTGTTTCCTTGATGAGATTGCCATCAGAATCTTTATCATTATCATCATTTCCCTCGGACTCAACAGGCTCAGTAGGGTCAACAGAAGGGCGGGCATGGTGGGCAAGAGGTTGATAGTACTCCAGCTGATCAATAGGCAGCGAAGGAGCATGAGGCAGTTCAGTGCCACCAGCGAGCCATTCTGTGATGAAGTGGAGCTGTGCAGTGCCATCATGTGGAATTCCATCTGAATCAGCTTCTGCACATCCGTGCTTTACTTCAGGGAAAGTACATGAGCATTCTGCAGCAACATCTGGACCAGATAAAGTACAGTAACAACTTATTTGTCCACTTGGTACTCCTCCAGGTGAAGCTGTAGTAGTTGATCATCTGATCAAATCTATCAACTCCTCTCATGTATTTGATGTTCCATCGTATTACACATGGACATTGCAAGGTGGTTGATTGCAAGGATAACTTGTCCTGCTTCTGTACTCGCTTATGATACACATACTCATATACTTCCACACCATCAGTATTCATGATCATAGTCACGAGCCGAGTGTCCTACCAACGCATCATGAAGGTATGTCCTTTGCAGTGGTAATCCATTGTGTTTTGAGGCACCGTATAACATGCAAATGCTTTCAGGGGCGTTGATACTCCTATTGTCAGCTGCAAAGTGCCAGTAGTGTGTTTGCCATGCTCCAAAAGTTCCTCAGACAGGGCAACAAAATTATAAAAAACTTTTATGAAGACATGGTGTCTTTTATTCAGATATGGTGCCAAAAGTCCAAACACAGTATCATGGAGTGTGTGTGACACACTACGATAAATGTGAAAGTCCAGTACCTATCTGCTCTCAGCCTCACACGAAAAATTAAATTTGATATCATACTTAACAGTTTTCTGGAGGTTATAAACTTTTATTAACCCTTAAACGCCGAGCCTCTATTTACAAAAACGTCTCCCGTATGCTGGCAGCGTTCGGGAGCTAGCGCCGAAGTGGAAAATTTTTTTTTTCAAAACATCACAGCACTCTTAGTTTTTAAGATTAAGAGTTCATTTTTGGCTCCCTTTTTTCTCATTGCCTGAAGTTTAGTATGCAACCATCAGAAATGAAAAAAAATATCATTATCATATATAAATATTGAAATATATGACAGCGCAAAAAAAAATTTTCATATATAATTGTATAAAAATCGAGCTGTGAGCAAAACGGTTAAAGCTAATGAGTTATTTTTTTTTTTTCGTTGTATTGTAGACTAAATTGCGATGATTTTGGTATATAACAAATTGTAAAACGATCAAAGCAACACAGAGAAAATATTATCACAAAATGATGCATGAATTTGTAACGCGCGGACATAAAAAAAAGTTTTTTTAAAAAGTTCACCATAAATCGAAATATTGTGCTAGAGACTTCATGTTTGTTGCAAAATGAAGGTAATTGATTGAATATTACTAGACTGTAAGTGTTTTAGCTTACAATTGCAGTTTTCAACCATTTCGGTCGAGTTAAAGTTGACCGAAGGTTGAATTTTTTCTATTTATCGTGATTTATATGAAAATATTTCAAAACTGATAAAAGCTACAACCATGAGTTATTTATTGTTGTATTCTACATGAAATTGCGCACATTTTCATATATAAAACTTTATGTAATGGCTAATATAAAATGGTGCAAACATTACGACAAAGTGACCAAAGAATTTTTGAGATGTTCGGCCGAGTTACCACACGGAGGTAAGGAAAAAGTTTTTTCAAAAATTCACCATAAATCAAAATATTGTGCTAGAGACTTCCCGTTTGTTGCAAAATGAAGGTAAATGATTGGATATTACTAAAATTTAAGAGTTTTAGCTTACAATTGCCTTTTTCGACCATTTCGGTCGAGTCAGAGTTGACCAAAGATTGAAATTTTGGCACTTATCATGATTTATATGAAAGTATTTCAAAACTGATAAAAGCTACAACCATGAGTTATTTTTTGTTGTATTCTACATGAAATTGCACACGTTTTCATATATAAAACTTTATGTAACGACTAATATAAAATGGTGCAAACATTACGACAAAGTGACTAAAGAATTTCTGAGATGTTCGGCCGAGTTACCACGCGCAGACATAAGGAAAAAGTTTTTTTTTTTTTTTTTTTTTTTTTTTTTTTTTCCAAAAATTCACCATAAATCGAAATATTGTGCCAGAGACTTCCAATTTGTTGAAAAATGAAGGTAAATGATTGAATATTACTAGAATGTAAGAGTTTTAGCTTACAATTGCATTTTTCGACCATTTCGGTCGAGTCAAAGTTGACCGAAGGTTGAAAATTTGGCACTTATCATGATTTATATGAAAATATTTCAAAACTGATGAAAGCTACAACCATGAGTTATTTTTTGTTGTATTCTACATGAAATTGCACACATTTTCATATATAAAACTTTATGTAACAACTAATATAAGACGGTGCAAACATTACGACAAAGTGACGAAAGAATTTCCGAGATGTCTGGCCGAGTTACCGCGCGGACGTAAGGAAAAAGTTTTTTCCAAAAATTCACCATAAATCAAAATATTGTGCTAGAGACTTCCAATTTGTTGCCAAATGAAGGTAAATGATTGAATATTACTAGAATGTAAGAGTTTTAGCGTACAATTGTGTTTTTCGACCATTTCGGTTGAGTCAAAGTTGACCGAAGGTTGAAATTTTTTGTAGTTGACGTACGGTACGTCCACTCGTCACCCGACAGACAATTTGAGTCGACTTACGATACGTCCAGTCGGTGTTTAAGGGTTAATTAGCATTTTTTTAAAAACTATCTCCATGTCGAAAAATTATCATCAAATCATATAGTTGAATTCAGCATCATCTGCTTTTTTATTTCTTGTCACTTAATGGTACTTGTAGCTAAGCTCGGACTTTTCTTAATATGTATTTAAATAATCAATTTATACATATTCACTGTGGTACATTCAAAAGTTCACGGGGCAGTAGAGTAGTACCCCTAAGTAGGAATTGAATTTGGGACCAATACCAAGGAAAATTACTGTCGATACCACTGAGACATAGAAGTAAATATTGAAAGGGCAGTAAGAAAAAGAACAACAATCTCCTGAATGAAGTAGAAAAAAATTGCTGTACAGTAGAATCTTATGATATGGGCATAAGGCCTGAAGTACTTTTGTACAGCAACTTCAGTCCTGACAAAGAAAATGGATTTGTGGGTAGAGTGTAATGGGAAGATCATATTATAAATGAGAAAGTTATGAGGATCTATTGTGTTCAGAGGCTGCAGAGTAGACCAGGGTCTCAAAGAACAGTTAGGTAGGAAAAATAATAGAGATGGAAGTAGGAAGACAAATACCAATAGGAATGTTCAGGAAATTGCCAAAAAAAGGTTTTAAGTGAAGATGGGAATATGGGCAGGAAGTGTACAGCAGAAAATGGTGATGATAATGACCTAGATTTTAACCTACTAGATGAAATATAATCTGGTGAGTGCTGCTGTTCAAGTTTGTCACCATTTACTTAATTCGTTTTGGCAGATGTTTTATTGATGGATCCCCATCATGACTAAGCCTTCTAATTTTTCTGCGTTTAGGGCTAGCACTGCTTTGGGTTGCCGCAGGTGACTAGGATATTGTAAGCATGCATTAACTTGAAGGGTTGTATTCCATGCGAGAGGCTGTCTTAGATTTTATTGTACTATGACATTAACTTTTGGTTTTTCACACCATGCCACTGGATGACTTTCTTGTGCTCCATAAACTTACAGGTTTCTATATCATGCCAGAGGTTGCCTTTTTTTTTTTTTTTTTTTTTTTTTACAAAGGCATTAAATTATATAAGAGTTGATAGGTGACCTTCAGGAGCATCTGATTCTGTTGATGTCTAGGAGACATCTTTCACATCCATGGTTAGAGTATGTTGAAACTAGCTAGTACTTGGATAAGTGACCTCCTAGAAACTTCAGATGTTGTTGGCGCCTAGGAGACATCTTTCGCATCCATGATGCAAGTTTGAGTTTACAGCTTCCCATCGTTCTGCCTGGTTTGTTGGGAGATCAACCTGATTCGTTGGGAGATCAGCAGCTCCTCCAAACTAAGTTCAGACAACTTGTTTTTGGTTCCTACTCAGTAAGGACGTGGTGTCCAGGAGCTCCATTTCTTTTGACTTGGCATAGTCACACTCCCCCAGTTAGGAGTGGGAGATGTAAGTATTAGCTGCTGCTGCTGCAGTTACCAGTTGTTCCACAACCTGAGAGGGAGCTAATGGATTATAAGACAGTTTCAGGCATCTCAGGGTCCAAACAGGCACTCCTTTGATAGCAACGACACCAAGGTAGTGCCTATGGTTACACTATCCAGAGATTTTTCATTCTTTTTAGACTTTCAAGAGTCTCAGGATCCAAAGATAGACAGTCCTTGGTGTAATAGCAACACCACCACAGTAGTGCCATGGTCAACAAAAGGTCCTAGTGTCCTTTCATCTACTCTACTGCAGTGCAGGTATACGAGTAGACAGAAGAACATTCAGTACAGTGGCCAACGAGACATCCCAAGCAAGATGGACATAATTACAATAATTCATTCGATGAAGTCAGTAGATAAGGACAGTTGATCTTGGCACCTTGACTTCTGGAAATTTGTTCAACCTCTGAAGAAGCTTGATCATAGTCCTTCTTTTCTTGACTTACTGAAGTTGGCACCATTCTGCTCTGTCTTTTCGCACCCTTGAATAAAGCAAGACATCTTTAGTATCCATTTACATATGGAAGCTTACACCGTCTGTCATTCTACATGTTTCGAAGGTGATCAGTGAGATGGATCATTCCACTTCTGTGGTCCTGTGGTTCCAATGACAGTATAACATCTATGTTGCCTCCATAAAGACTAGACTTTCAGCCCAGTGCCAACAACTCGTTCGTTAGCTTTGTGTTGGCCAAGAAATGGTGTCCAAGTTATCATTCCTCTGACTAGTGGGATGATCAAACAAGTGTACCCGCAACTTCTTGTAGGACATCAGAACATTACGGGCCAGATCTCTCAAGGCCAGGGCTGTCCATCACAATCAGAAAGAACCTGTTGGTCAAGTACTAGGGTGGAATGTAATTGTGCAGATCACATTCATCTCCTTTTACCTTGGGACATTGCCCATAGCTCCTTGGATCCTGTGGTGGATGGTCGATAAGTCGTGTAGTTCACCCAGCTCTTGAGGTACCTGCTGCATATCGCCTAAGGTGTGTGACTGCATGGAAGTGTGTGTGGGACTGGCCTCCTCCCTTTCTCCTGTCTTCCTTCCTCTTTCAGTGGGCAGAGGAACAGTGAACAAGCCATCACGTGCTGGATGGGCATTCATACAAGTGATCTAGATGACTGAGTATCCTATCTATAATCTAGCTCCATTTGGATTAGTAGATGCAAATCCTTCCTTCTCTTTAGCAAGGGGAGAGAGGGGCTAACTATGAGCAAACAAGTTGGTTATTCTTAGCTTTATAGTGTCCAACACTGTGGGTTCCTCCAAACCTTTTCAATTCAATGATATTACATTCCTTTAATTCGAAATGTCCAGAAGTCTGACGATTGAACATCTCTCTTGTTCAGTAGATCAGAGGTATGGTCTCCTTCCTTTGCTCTTTCATGACCAGGAAGAGAGTACCCAGGTGAGCCGAGCTACCAGTCAGTTCAAAGATTTACTCAGAATCCTCCCTCCAAAAGTCAGTCTCCCATATGTAAAGACCGAGGGTTTGTTTTTGTGCAGGAACAAATGACAAATTTTTAAAGTAATTTGTGCTTTTCCTAACATACAAACATGAGGTCTTTACATAAAGGGCCCACCTCTTACCACCCCTCATTCTCTTACCTGGGCCATAAGGTAAACTGTGTAGAATTCAATGCGCACCGACTTGGTGGGCAGTGCTTCTGCCCCTACCATTGGTAACTGTTACCATAACCACCATGCAAAAGTTTAATGGCTGGATTTTCAGCTCACTGAAAGTTAGTCTCATATGTAAAGACCTCAGGTTTGTATGTTAGAAAAAATACAAACTACTATTAAAATTTGTCGTTTTGTATACAAAGGCATTAACTTGTGTAAAAGTTGCCTTTTCCTCATACAAAGACATTAACTTGCATTTTTTTGCACCTAAGCAGAGGTTGCTTTTTTTCTATAAAGGCATTAACTTTTGTAGAAGTTTATTTTTTTATACAAAGGCAGTAACTCATAGGTTTTTACTCTGCAACCAGAGGATGCCCTTGTTTTCCAAAAGTATTAAGTTACAAGCTTTTACACCATGCCTCGCCAGCAAATTCCTTTTTTTTTTTTTTTTTTTTTTTTTTTTTTTTTTTTTCAAAGGCTCTAATTTATGTCTTGGGACTGGCACTGAGTTGCTCTCTCTCTCTCTCTCTCTCTCTCTCTCTCTCTCTCTCTCTCTCTCTCTCTCTCTCTCTCTCTCTCTCTCTCTCTCTCTCTCTCACACACACAGACACACACACACACACACACACACACACACACACACACACAGGGCTAGGATTCCTTAATCTAGTCACCCTGGTACCCCCACCTGAAGTCCAGCAAATGATATCAAATGATCGCCCCCCAAAAAATCCAGGAAGTTCTAGTAGCTGATCTAATTGTCCTGATGCTCTCTCCAAAACTCACTTCCTATGTTGCTTGCTGTTTTGGTAGCTTCTACTTGAAGTATTCCTGCACATGCAGCTACTAAACTGCTGTTGATCTGGTCATGGACACTTCACGTGTTCCTGTGTCAAGTGGTTCTTGCCCTTCCTCTTTTCTTGGTTATAACTGTTGTACCCATAGCAGAATATATATCTCATGTATAGCCTGCTGTGTCTGCTGAATTAGCTTTTCTGATAATAACTTTGATGTATGTTGCTGCATATGTAGCTTCTGCAGTGCTTGCTGTCCCCTTTAGCTGCAGTTTCCTGGCAAGTTCCACTAGACATTTTGGTTTTTGCATTGCTCCTGCTATGCCAAAGATGTCTCTGATGTCCTTTCCAGTCTTGTCTTGAAGTTGTTGCTTGTTATTTCAATTTTTGGTACTTGAGCCATTACTTCAGCTGCTGTTTTGGTCAAGCCAGTATCCAAACTTGTTCTGACACTTTTTTTTCCATGACAAGGACATCTGCTTTGTCTCCACTTGTGTGTCGGTTGAAGTTACTCCTCCAAATGTTATTGCTCCAACTGTAATTGAATTGTTGGCTGCATGATCTCTTACAGTTTCTGGTCAGGTAGCTCTTGCTGTGCATATTTTTGGGGCTGGAACACGCCCCTCTTTTTAGCTCCAGTCATTGTTAACAGTGTTTTATGTGGTTCCCTTCAAATATGGTGGAGCAGACAAAGGTAAAACCTTTCCTTTTTTTCACAAAGGCTTTTTTCCTGGGATCCTGGTGATCTATGGGGTTTTGTGTTCCATGTGTTGCCATCTAATCAACAATGATTGTCATTGTGGTGAGTGATCTTTAATTTTGATAAGTTGTGAACTTGTCTCTACCAGGACTTGTGGCAAGGGGATGGGTACATGAAAGGAGCCTACTTCAGGGGTAGCCCATGCTGTAGGAGAATATACCTGTGGTCATGTAACTTCATTCACTGATGGAGTTGTCTGTTTAAGTTAAAGAAGTCTCAGACAATGTAGGAGTTGGCTTTATATCCAGAAGTATGATCTTCTGTTAGATGTTCATCCTTTGGCAACTTCATTGTCCAAAACATTCAGATGCAGTACAAGGGCCAAAAGATTCTTCATCTAAGCACCTACAGCAGAACTTTTGGGCTCCTTACCAATAGGAAGTCATGGATAGACAGCAGAACTTGAGAGGCTGTGATCTCCAAGTGGCTGGCCCAAATGCTTTCTCCATTCTGTGTCTTTGATCTTTGTCCCTGCAAGTTCTCTTGGAAGAAGAAACTGTGAAACAACTATTTTCGTCATTTGCCACACTGTCACTTGTGTGGACAGACAAATAAGAGAGATTTCCAAGTGATTTCCTGGCCTTTGGCATTGGTAAGGGGGGGGGGGTGTTACTGGGTATTTTTGATGGATAAAGTGGTCATAGTTGGAGCCTCTAGCTCTAGGCTTGCATCTCATCCTCAGCCTCCAGCCTCAGTATACTAGTAGTGGGAGTCAGTGAGACAAGGGTGAGTATCTTGCTAGTATTTTTGGACATCTAGGATGTTTAATGCCACATCCAGATAGTACATATAACTGTGAGGAAATACTTTCAATTCCCATGACAAGGATGGTATTCCAGTACCACCCCCTGTGCTTTAGCCTGGCAACTACTCAGCAGGTCTATAACCAGGCTTTGTCTCTAGCAGCAGGCTGGATGCACTGCCCTGCCAAAAGGGTTTGGACGTAACTGGAAAATTGATTAGCACTAATGTAGACAAAAGCAAGCTTTCAGCAAGACTGGGTCCATCACTGCAGCTTGGAACAGTACCTGGGCCTGCAGCTCAGTTGGAGGAAATCAGCTTGTTCCCTTCTATGATGGTGACGTACTTTGAGGTTGAGTTTGACACTGACAGCACTTGGGGCTCATTCAGCAGACATAATACTGAGACTACTTGCAGTGGTACAGGAGTATCTGCATTAGCAAAGTCTCCCTGCCAGGCAGTGGTAGTCTCTGCTTGAACACCAGTCTTTCAGGAGTTGGGTCATTTCAGGAAGTCCTTGGAGTTGCAACTTTCAAGGTTTAGATATTGTGACTTGTGCATATTGCTCATTCCATCATCATCTCGGGAATAATTCCACTGTTCTCCAGTGGTGCAGAACTAGGTCACCTGAGAGTTGCAGTTATCCTGTTCCAGTAGCTGCAGAACTACTTTTCATCATAATTGCATTGACACAAGGTGAGAGAGCATTCCTCCTTGGTCAGCAGGTGAGAATGACATGGTTGGAAATTGTCAAGAAGCAGCACATCAGCTTAGAGTTTTCAGTTATTTGTTCATACAGGCAAATTCATACCTCAGTACCTAGGGGGAATATTCTCTGAACCCCTCTCTGAGTCAGGATGGAGATCATCAGTTGAACAAAGGTCAGTGAAGTTGAGATTCTCCCAAGGTTTGTGCTAGGAAGACTAAGCATCATCAGTCACCCTCAGCAGCCAATAAGCCAAGTGCCAAGCTTAACAGGTAGAAGAGCCTTTCCTAGAGACCAGCATCACAAGGAATGAAGTTCCTGCAGTTGCTGCATCCAAGCTATAGGTTGATAGTGGCTTTCTCAGATGTTCACCGTTTCATCATATCTGAAATAATTCCAGTGTTCCCAAGTGGTGCAGGACCAAGGGTACCTTATAGCAAATGTTCCTTTTGTCCTTAGAGTTTGGGAACTACTGTCATCATGGTTGCATCAGTAAGCAGCCTGTCATCTTGCAGAAATTAACAGATTTTCCAATTTTTTGTGGTGTTCATATAGGTAAATTCAGCAGTGTTTTTCCTGACAGCTACTTCACCACAACCTACCTCAAGAAAAGTCATCCCAAGGTTTGTGCTATGAGGACAAAACACTAGTGCAGTTAGCCTCGGCATATTCACAGCTAGGTATCATGCCATACAGTTGGGAGAGCCTTGATGTGTATAACTTTGCATTATTCCATCCAATCGGGGAGATGCTGATAAAATTTGGAACCTCCAACTGCAACAAGAAGATGATGGCGGTTGCTGTACTGCAGTCTCAGCTCAACTGGTTGTTGGACTGTAAGTGGCTACTACCAGACCATTCCAGGACTTTACCAACCAGGAGGAAACTCTGGAAGGAGCCACTTTTCAGCAATCCATTCCATACAAAAATGCTATCAGTATAGTTATTCAAGGAGAAGAGAGTGACCCTATCTCAGTTTCTGAAACTCAGCTGCATGAAATTTATTTTGCCTAAGAACCTCTGGTGACCCATCCAGCCCATTGTTTTCCTCATAGGTCAATGCAGTTGCCCAACAGGACCTTTTTTTAGCCTTACAAGTCTTACCAGGGCCTTCTGTGAACCAGTTAAAAGATCATGTCTTAGCCATCCTTCAGTGAATTCAGCTGGAGTGCCATCAGAAGTATGTAAGTGAGCTATATGCTTTTGCAGGAAGTCGTAATCTCTGGAGTTGTCTTCAGTCAGCTTGTCTTCAGCTCTTGACTTTTTCCCATCGAGATGGCCAGTAGTCAAAGTTACACCACTTTCCTGTTTGCCAGCCATGCTTTGGTGCCTCATTTTGCAGAGGGCTTCTTTTTTGTTTTTTCCCAGTGTGAGCCTTTTATCACTTCTGAAGAAGGCATACGGAGTGAATGGTTCCACTCTTCTTGTCCATGAAGCGGGAGAGTAGCAGGTCTCCAAAAATATGGAGTCCCTCTGGCTAAGGCAGTATGCTCTATAGGTGTGTACAGTGGTGTCTGCCAGTAAGACTGGCCAAATTTGAGGGACTGCTTATGAGAGCAAGCCCTCATAACTTCCATTGCCTTCTATAGGAATGCTAAATTCACTGGCATTGTAAGTGAAGATACGTGGAGAAATCAGTCAGCTCACTAATTTCACATGTGAGACATTAGGCTCATGGAGTGTGGCTGTTGTGTTCCCATCCATTCTCAGGAGACTTGATTTCCCAGGCTATACACTTCTGTGTTTTATCTGAATAGTTGGTTGATCTTTGTGCCTTACCAAAGTGTCACCAAGTGCATTCTGTTGCCTAGTGGTTCACTAGACTCATGGGACCTTTACAAGACCTGGGACTATCAACCTCTTGAACGCTCACTCAGGTAGCAATTCTGGCTAATTATGAATGCAATCTAATGAAATAAAACTAACTTTTCTTATAAAGACATCAGTTATAAAGTAATACCCAGCCCCATCTTTCTCATTGAGATTTTTTTTTTTTTTTTTTTTTTTTTGTGAAAAAATGAGGAAGGCATTTATTACCAGCAGTGGATTGGAGATGTACATGTATGAAGTTGTTAGTGATTCTGCAATCCCTGTCTTCAAGATATCAGAAGATACATGTCTGAAGTAAATAAAGAATTAATTTTACAAAAACTTTATAGTGTTGGAATTGTTGGGAGAGGGAAGTGATTGCCAGTGACTTCTTAGGTGTATTTTAATTATTTTATATTCCTTGCTCAAGCCTCCCTGATTATGTTTTAGATACATGTTAAATCTTATACTGTCATCAGCTAGAGAAAATGTGAATAAAATTTAATGGAAATTAGTTGATATTTAAATGTGTACAAAACTCTCATAAGTTTTACTGATGTTCAGGTAAAAAGTGCAAAGTGATTAAATAAATTCTGAAGTGTTTGAAAGGTAACAAAAATACTTTACTTTTTGTTTGACTTTATCCCCTGACTTAACAAAGAACATTTAAATATGTATTTACCCTTTAACGTGTTCTTGAGGCTAGAGGTAGTATGTGTACCTATAAAGCATTGTCTCTGAAACTCATTGACAACTGCTAAGAGAACTGATCCCCAATTGTCATCAATGGAAACAAAGGCTAAATTTACTTGTTTTATTTAGGTTACATGATCAAGTTTGCATAATTTAAGTTTCATATTGACAGTAGTTCATTCATCATCCTGGAAGCGTGCATCCCTCATTGGGGATTACCACCTAGTGTGCCTTGATCAGTCTGCAGATGGTATTAAATGCTTTTTGGTGCTTCAGTATGATTCCCAGCTGCATTACTTTGATTTCATCCCACTTAGAAGCCCAACTTCTGTTAAAGTTACCTTGATCCATAGTCACCTCACACTCACAGGAGCTGGCTGGGTTTGTGCTGGAAATCTTTATTTATTTGGATATGATTGTTGTATGTATATTAGGAAGAAAAGATATGTATCCTGTACCTCAGTTTTGGCCCAAAAATCTTATGTGACCCTTCCCTGTTTTATGACCCTTTGGTAAAAAATTCAGATGCTAACTTTCCTACATAAAGTGCACTACAAGAATGAAATTATTGTTACCAAGCCAATGTAATAACCTTCAAACCTACATGTTGAAACCTTAAGTAAATATTGTCTTGCAGAGAAAATGTTTTTGTTATAATATTAGTTACCAAAAGAAATATGCAAAAATTTGGACAGTTTTAGTGAAACTGGTTGGAAAAAAATGTATAAATAATAGTTGCAATGTATAAATAATAGTTACATGTTATATCTTATGATAGAGATAGATTTTTTTTATCAAGGTTAAGTAGCTGATGTGTTGCAATGTTACATGGACCAAGGTTTCAAGGTTAATTCCATGGCTGCCTTGTATCAGTGGGGGAAAGGTGCCATAACCCAAATTTGATATTGCTTTATATAAAATAACTAGATGGATTTGTTAAACTACAGTTTAATAAAAACAAAAGCTGGTACTTACACCTTTGTAGCTTGCAATATTAACTGCCAATAATTCTGTTTTTATAGAGCATGAAAACATATGGATATTTATTTTAAGGTTCGTTTTTTCGTAGGTGATAACTCCAATACCACAAACTGAAGGGAGTTTAACTCCTTCAGAGCACACACCACCTCCGGCCTCTGCACATTGCCAACCTGAAAACTTAGATGGAAGCATGCATGGTAGGTTTATCACAGTGCTTGGTATAGTATGTTATTCTGTTATCTTAAGATTGATTTTATTTCAGTGGAAGATCATTATAAGTGTTAGGTATAAAGTGTATGTTGAATCTCTTAATAAATTTTGAATTGTGATTATTTGGTATACAGTTTTTTACACTAGACTCCCTTGTAATCGGTATTGCAACAACTTTAACTCAAGCAGCTGGCACTTTTTCTCCAACAGTCATTAAACCATGAATGTGTAGAGGGAGAGAGAAAATATTTACTACTTTGTAAAGAAATGACAAATACATTTGCTTTTTGCCATGCCATCGGCAGCTCTTCTCTTTTCCTTCTTAATTAGAGAAACAAAGCTACTGTAGGCTCTAGTTATAATTCTGTTTTCTGTGTGGGTGCGTGTGTGTGCAAACAAAATGAAAACTAAAAACAAAATTGTAAATCAAAGATTAGAAATTTACCATATTTCCTGGGGTCAGAAATGTCAGATTTCGAAGCTGCACCCTTATTTTGGCTAAAAAAAAAAAAAAAAAAAAATAAATTCTGGTGGCAACACTCATAAGTTGATTGCCTTGTTTTGTGTGCTGTGCACATTCAGCTGTCTCAGTACATTGAGGAAGTGTGACTGGCTGGTATAGCATATTGGTTTTTGCAATATTTTCATCTCCTCGATTTTGATATTAAATAGGCTTTTTTGAAGTTGACTTACCAGGTAAATGAAAACCTTGAACAGATCACAAAGTAACATGTACAATATAAACTCTTCAGGCACATTGCATGTGTTGATATACATGTACGGTATGTGTGTGTGTGTGTGAATACATACACATATGAGTAATGTTGAGATGAACTATGCACTTGCTGCATATTTGCTTGCCTTTCTCTTTCTCTTTGTTTGTCTTTATAAAAAAATAGACAATTTTGACAGAGAAGAGAGTGACAGAGAATATTATGTCTTAGATTTTTGAGAGAGAGAGAGAGAGAAAATGATGATTCAAGATGCTTGTTATAGAATTTGAGGAAGGGTCCTTTTATGCAATCAGCAAATTCAAATAACCAGCAACCCTTTGGTCCCAAGGATGCCAGTTATGAGGGATTTTACTGTATCTGGAATTGATATTGCATTATGTTTAAGAGCTTCGTTATTCCAGTAATGTTCTACTTAATGCTGCTTATATTTCAGGTCCAAACAATGAACTCATGAAGGTGAACCAAGGATTATCATCTGTTATGGTATGTATATTGAGGTACCTGTCTTGAAAAACTTTTATAATAATTTTAGTGAGTAATTTAATTCCTTGAAAGTTACTTCCATTTCCTTTTGATTCTCAAAGGCTACAAAGAGAGATTCTCCAGACATTCACCCTATTGCAAGCAGTAAATTTTTCCATATATAGAGTATTACAGAACTTAATTGTTAGTTATGCATTATTTAGAACTTGATTGGTTTACTAACACTGTCAGATTTTTGTTTTGAGTCACAGTCAGACATTTATATCAGGCATGCTGTGATTTTTGTCCAGCTCGATTTTAACCTTCAGACTCTCTCTCTCTCTCTCTCTCTCTCTCTCTCTCTCTCTCTCTCTCTCTCTCTCTCTCTCTCTCTCTCTCTCTCTCTCTCTCTCTCTCTCTCTCTCTCTCTCTCTCTCTCTCTCTCTCTCTCTCTCTCTCTCTCTCTCTCTCTCAGGATGTTTGAGAGATGTTACATGCTCACTTGAGTCATATGAGAGACAAAATCATGTTCATGTGAAAACACACAAGCCTTAGGTACCCTTTCACTTTACTTATGAGTTAACTGTACACCAAAATTTATTAACTGAAAAAACTTGCACTTATTAGCTGGCCCTTGACCATGCTCCTTCATAAGGTTTGTAGATGATTTTCTTCAAGATAAATTACAATACTTTTCATAGGGGATTCCGATTCAAGGTTTTTTCCTAAGTAGTCTTAAGTGAATGAAGATATCCATACAATTTAGTTGATTTTTTGTAGGTCAAGATAAGCATTATAAGCTGAGTAAGAGTAACTTAGTAAGTACTGTAGATGCTTTGTTTCATCAAGTGTTAGCAATCATATTTTGCACCATGCTATTTGAATAAATTTATTTGGTAATATTCAAGTCACATGAATGGTCCATAACATAGCCCTTGACCATGCTCCTTCATAAGGCTTGTAGATGATTACAATACAGGCAGTCCCCGGTTTACGACGGGGTTCTGTTTTTCTGCCGCGTCGTAAACCGAAAATAGTCTTAAACCGAAAAATCGTCGAAAATCGTCAAAATTCCTAAGAAAACCTTACTTTTAATGCTTTGGGTGTAATGAAAACGATGTAAACTGATTTTTATTGAGTTTTTCATAAAAAAAAACTCCAAATTTTGATTATTCTGCCGTTTTGGAGCCATATTTCTTCCATCGGATCAGGGAACAATGCGTCATAACCTCGGAACATGCGTCGTAAACTGGGAAATAATTTCTAATGAATATATTTGAAAAGAGTCGCAACCTTGGAACGTCGTAAGCCAGACCTGTCGTAAACTGGGGACTGCCTGTACTGTCCATAGGGGATTCCAGTTCATGGTTTTTTCTTAAGTATTCTAAGTGAATGAAGATATCCATAGAATTTAGTTGATTTTCTGTTGGTCAAGATAAGCATTATAAGCTGAGTAAGAGTAACTTAGTGAGTACTGTACATGCTTTGTATCATCAAATGTGAGCAGTCATACTTCGCACCATGCTATTTGAACAAATTTTGCAGGAAAATATTCAAGTCGCATGAATGGTTCATTGGATTTCCGGGGGGAAAGTACTGTATCTATGTGTCCCATTGCAACTAGTATATATTTGTCCATAAATATACTCGAACTGTTGCTATTTTTATTTATTTATTATGATATAATTTCAGCTGTAATAGTAACAACAAAATATTGGAAAGAACATATGTAACTGATAAAATTAGCTGGTATTTTTACAAGTGTCTCGACAAAGAGGCCATGTGCAGGTTGAGAAAGATTCACTTTTGGCATCCTGTGGTAGGTACTGAAAATTTTTAGAATTTTTCTTATACCATGTTCATTTGCATATCTTCCTTTCTGTGTTTTTTTTTGGGGGGGAACCCTAAAGTTTGCCCAGCCTTAGGGTTTTGTTAATGTATATTTAGCTCAGCATGTGATGGTTAATCATATACAAACTCATATTCATGTTCCAAATGTTCTCAAGTCTTGATCGTCAAACAGAAGAAAGAGTCTCACCACATGAGCTATCTTTGTCCTTAGGTGTTTCTCACCTGCCTTCCTCACTTTTTGTGAACCTTCTGTGCATTTAGAGATTGTTCCAAGCTTCTCTTCAGATAATTGGATTCAGTTTTCATTCATTTTCTTTTCAGCACTTAATTCCTTGTAGCCATATCATTTTATCAGTTTTCTCCATTTTAGTGAGTGATTGACATGTTGTTACTCGAAGGTAATTTTCTTGCCAGCTTCCCATAAAAATTCAGGTTAATTTATTTACCTGTTATTGAATTTTCCCCTTTCTTGATAGTGTATATTTAGTCTTCTCAACTTAATCCTTAGAGTCACTTATTCCATATTGAGTTTTAGCAGATTTTTTTTATGGACAGATACCCTGTCAGACTTAACCCTCACCTTCCCAATTTATCAGGGATTGGGATTGGCACTGCACATGGCTGGCTTGCCCACCCAGTGGCAGATTATAATTACATTTACCAAATTACATAATTTGGTAAATCTTATTATTTCTGTTTTGTCTTGTATTTACTCTGGTAATTTTTGGTACTTAGTATTGTAACAGCTACTGCTCAAGTTTTACAGTAGTAAACAGAAGAGATAAGTGTAATTACCTCTTATTTGTTACATGCAAAGTACAGGTATTAATATTTATTTTTTATTTTTATTAATCTGCATTAGTGTTTTTGTTTTCACACATCATTCAAGTATTAAGCTGCTAATAACTAGTATATATAATTTTTAAATTTGGTATAATAATTTATATTTTCTCCTTTTTAGCAGTATAGGTGCTTTTTGCTTTTTTCTCTATCAAAGTTGTCACCTGTGAAGTGGTCTGTTGCCCCTCTATCATGTTTTGTGTTTTGGATCCTAATTTTTGTGTTACTTATCATAAGTATGTTTGTGGTAATAAGTGAGGGTTTACCATATGAGGTCTGTTTATGTCTATGCCAGAGAAGTTGGTTAGGTTGGTTGAAATGGTTTATAAAAGAACTAAAGAACATTCAGTAATTACAATCTGTAACAAAAGAGAAATGTCTGAAGTTAGGGTAGGTTTATTTAAAGGATCAGCATCAAGCCCATTTCTGTTTGTACTGATTATGAATGTATTAAGTGAACAAATTAGGAATGAAAATCAATGGGAATTTTTCTGTGCAGCTGATCTGGCGATTATGGCAGAGACTGAAGAAGAATTGCAGAGAAAAGTAAGAGAGTGGTGGGAGTCACTAGAATAGGGTGGTACAAAGGTAAACAGGGATAGTACTGAATTTGTAGTACCCAGCAAGCTGAAGGGGATAAGTTATTTGTATAAGAGAGAAGAGGCCAAGATTTAAATCAGGTGAGAATTTAAAATACTGAAGATCCACAAGATAGAAGAGGCCTAGAAGTTGAAGGTTTGATAAAAACAGCTTGGGGAAAATGTAAAGAGGTTGTAGGTGTAGTGTGTGACAAAAGGATGCAAAATAAACTGAAAGTATAGATCTACTGCACTGTAGTCATACCAGTGCAAATGTGTGGTTTCAGAAACATTGCCATCAAGGAGAGAGGAACGGAAGCTGGAGTGAACAGGAATGAGGTTGCTGAGGTTTATTTTGGGATTTTAACTTATGAGAGGCTGGAAAATGAAGAAATTAGAAGTGCCAAAGTGGTAAAGATTACTGAAATGATAAGAGAATGTAGATTGATAGTATGGACATATGGTAAAGATGAGTAACGAAGAAGAAGTGAAGAGGGCTTGGGTGGAATCTGTTGAGCGTAGAATGTCAACCAGGAGGCAGAGGATTAGATTGGATGATAAAGTGGAAAAGGATTTCAGGAAAGGTTTAGTGGGAGAGTGGATGAGACTCCTAACATCACCTCAGGTGAATAAAAAAGTCTGTTAGTAAAGGAATGGAAGTTTTGAGTGAAAAAGTATCCTCTTCAATACACCAGATAACAAACCAGTCCACTTGCCCAGGTAAAGAGAAGTGACAATGATAGCTGTAACTTCTGGAAAGCCACTCATGGGGACTCTGGAGGAAGAGGGAGTTGCTTTTGAAGTCACTTCCAAATAAAAGAGCTCTTGAGTTTTCTACAATGAGATCCAGGAGATCCAGAAACCAGTCCTGTAGTAGTTGATCATCTGAGAGTTCACTCAAGTCCAAAACTTCACAAAGACCTGTCTGCACTGAACATTTAGTCAGTCCCAAGTCTGGAGTATTGTGTCCACTGCCCAAGCCACTGGGTTTGGCTTTGGAGAACAACATTGGTAATCTTGCATTCAATTTTGTGGTGAACAGACCCAGCAAGGGCATCCCTTAACCCTGCCAGAAGGGTTTGTGTATGTCTAGGTGGCGGAGTTACTCTGAAGGTAGGAACTGATGGGTCCAGGTGAGAGGGTACTAGACTTGATGAACTAATGAAAAACAGTGATATTCCTTTTTTTTTTTTTTTTTTTTTGTCTAAGTTAAAAAGCAAGCCCTAGAAGACACAAGGGCTCTTACCTTGTTCCTCCTTGATTCCACTGGTAAGAAATGGCATTAGTACTGTTGGCTATGACCCTTATACAACATCCTGATAAAATGATCATGGATGTTTTGAATCCTAAGAATACAGGCTTAACTTTAAATAGTCGGTGTAGTTATGTCTCTTCTTGCTTGGCCAGACTACCTTTGTATGAGAATCCAACAAATGGGCTCCCCAGCCCTCATTTAAAGTTTCTGAAAACATCAACTTGCCAGGATCTGCTGGAGCCAGAAGGACTTCCTTAAGAGGTTTCTGCTGATTTTGCCATCACTGAAGATTATTAAAGTAGGTCTCTGCCCTAGTAGGAATGGATGCAGGACCAACTGCAGGGAACTAGCTTCTACAGCAATACCACATGCCTATCAGGACCTGCAATGACTCCTTTAGACAATGAATATTGTTCTCTATGGGGTAGACTGACTTAGCAATGGTACTGATCTGCAACTTATGTTTATTACCTGTGTGGAAGGCACTAGGTCCAATTTCTCACTGGCAGATGTTTCTCCAACTTTACTGGAAGAAACTAAGATAAACCAATTGGGATGAAGACCCAGGTGATGAATCCATGTGACCACAAGTTTCGAAGTTTTTGCAAAGACCTGTACAAACTGAAAAAAGGGCCCAGAGCTGAAACACTCAACCCTGCCACACAAAGCAAGGAGACTTCTTGGACAACAGAAGAATATGGATGACAGTCAGGTCTAGAGATGTCAAGAAGTTCGCTTTACATACCTAAGTTCGCTTTACATACCAATCTCTTGACAAACTCCACAGTCTCCATCTGAAGGCGAGTCAGATGAAGTAACATATTGAGACTACTAGGGTCTATAATCAGACTTCAAACTCCGAAGGCTTTTGTAATAAAAATGGATCATCTATAGAATCCTGTCATCTCCATCTGAATTTTTTTTTTTTTATTCCTCTCTTTCTCAGCATGGAGGGTACCCTTGTTGAGAATCATCATCTCAGGATTTGAGGAATGAGCCTTAAAGGCAAACCAGTCAGGACAGTGGAGGATGGTTTGAATTGAGGATTGGAAGATGGTAACTGTTGTGGAGAACCTCCATAACCCAAGTTTAAGCCCCATTTTCCTCCCAAGCTCTACAGTGTTCTGACAGCAGGCCCTGACCAGAGGAGAAGAGACTAGTTGGGGGCAGCAGAATTTAATTTGCTTCATTCACAACTACATGGCAACTTGTGCTGGCAGTCACAGCTAACAAAGAAAAGGCTTGAATAAGACCCTGACTGGGTTCAATTTGTCAGTTGTATATATTTGGTATATATCATGCTTTTTGTGCTCACAGACATGTACTCTATTTTTATGCAAGTAAACAGTTGTTAGCATAAAAGTTCGTGATTGAATCGTGATGGAATCGTGATAATACAGGCAGTCCCCAGTTATCAGCGGGGGTTCCATTCCGACAGTGTGACGATAAGCAAAAATCACCGATAACTGGGGACTACCTGTATACAATTTCATTTGCACACGTGACGAGTTATTGATCCTTTCAATGTAGCAAACTGTATGGTAAGTTAAGCCTTTTCTGAGTGATCGTTAATTTCAGAAGTTACTTGTATCAGAATACCAAATGAACTAACATAGTAACAAATGAATGTATTTCACACTAAGTATTTAAACTTAAATTCAATAAGAGCAAGTTATCTTAGAGAGAGAGAGAGAGAATAACTTACATTCTTCTGGCAAAATTAAGCTTGTAGAGGGGCAGTAATGCCAGTGCACCTCACTTGGTGCCCTGTAGGCAATACAGAAAGTTTTTTGGCATCCCTTTGGCCCCTAACTGTATCCATGTTTTATCCTTTAAATTTACCTCCATTCCACTTCTTTTTTCAGTCTTTCTGCCCAACTAATTCAGCTCCCTCTTTTCAATGTCTTAAGCACTAAATGACTAAAAGGGCCCCAGTGTTTGGCTTTTTAGCCAAATTTTCATAAGGCAATCAATCTTCAAACAAAATTCTTGAAAATTTCATGAAAAATAACAAAGGTGACTGTTTAAAGACCTGTTAATATTGTTTACTCTTTTATTTTTTAAATAGTTTACTGATTACTGTAGGTACGTAATTACAGAAAAGGTTAAGGTAGTGAGAGAGAGAGAGAGAGAGAGAGAGCAAGCATGTTTGCGCACATATATACCAAGCATTTTTGATAGCATAGCAGCTGTTCATCCTCAAAGGAGTTACACTCTCATGGTCCCCCCCAGGGCTCCATAAGACAGACCAACCAATTACAAAGAACTCTCTTATAGTTGGTCTCACCCAGAAGAGTACTTGTTGGCACAGTGATAGAATACAAAGAACTCAGGAGAGGAGGGCTCTTCTCTCCTGTCCTACAGTGACTGCCTAAGCTTTCACTACGTCTCACCTGCATAAATGTGATAACATAAGTTATTGGCCATCTCAGTTACACTCTGGTCGATCCAAGAGTTCACTTATCCTCACGTGCCCCAGAAATCGTGTTGGACTATGCATTTTTGGAGTATTTCTCCAAAAGCTAATTACTTAGTTTTAAGACCCAATGAATAGTTTAATTTCTCTGAAATTTTAATTTGTAGGCTTATATTTGTTTAAAATGGGAGCCAGTAGGCCTCTTGCAAGGTGAGAAGTTAGGAGTAGATAGCTAGGCTATGCTGTAATTGCAGTGCTGTTTTTTCTTGGTTGACAAAGTGGTAATTAGCATTAAGGCAATAACATCAGACAATTTTGTTATTGAAACTTATTATGCAATGACCTTTTTAAGATTGATAGATGATTTGAGGATACCGAAAGGGTAAATCGGGTGAGCCTAACTTGTTTACGAAAACAGAGACATGATCGTAGTTCTCAATCTTGCTTAACTTAGGAGCCTTAGTGTTTAGTAAAGCCCAGGATTTCTTTTGCAGTATTTTATAATCAGACTAGTGGTTTATTGTTGGGGTTCTTTTCAAGTGTTAAAAGAAATTTATTCATGCAGATCTACTTCCGTTGGATATTAACCTGGTAGTGATGTCTCAGATGTGAGAAAATTGTGACATTTGTCTTTTTCCTTAAGGAGCACAAAAGTAATTTTTCATAATGATGAGTTTTGCTACACAATTTTATATATCTTTGGTACGATAGTTCCAATAATTACTGATTTTATGTTTTGGTACGATAGTTCCAATAATTATTGATTTTATGCATGTAACTAATGTAGCCAATAGGTTACATAACCTTTACCTGGTGCTTGAGAATAGATTGGGTAATCAAAGGTTATGAAATGTGTAGAAGTATACAGTATGGATATCTGTGTACAGTAAACCCCCCGTATTCGCAGGGGATGCGTACCACATCCCCCCACGAATAGCTAAAACCCATGAATACTTAGAACCCTTCTAAAAACACTTAGAACTGCCTATTTTGATAGTTCAAACAGACACAAAACAAACTAAAATTGCTTATACAGGTATTATCCTACTTACAATGGGGTTAGGTTCCAAAAAACAAACCATCATTTGTTGGAAGAAACGTAAAAAATACCAAAACGTATCTCGAACATAGCCTAGCCTACACTAGGGTATTTGGTACCATGTATATGGTAGCCTAGCCTACACTATAAAGTATACTCTATACATACACTGTTTGGTAATTATTAATATCAGCTAATTCTGGAGGTTCATGCAAAGTGACTTATGATAATTCAGTGCAAAAAGAAATTGAATAACAAGAATTAGCTTAGCCTACACTGTGGTACATTGTATACATATGCAGTAGTGTAGCCTATATTATACTGTACTCTATATTCACATATCGTATTATACAGACGTCAACATAACGAATATGCGTCTTTTAAAATGTTATGCCTTAATTCACTGTATCCAATAATATTGTATATATTCTTATATTGCTTTTGTATTATAAATTGTGGTCATAGCAATCAATGTTTTGGTTTGGAAATTGTTTATGCGGTGTTTATTTCACTGTGTTTAATTCAGTTCAGAGTGCTTTTCTTGCTTCTAGTTAGCATAACGTCACTCTCATAAACTAACTGCCTAAGTCATTTTTCATTGATTTTTTGATTTTTGCCTAAATCTAATCTCCAATATGTGGTGCACCTACTGGTATATTTGCCTAAGTCAGATGTAGAAAGTAAGTGGAATAAATTTCCCAAAAAGCTTTCTGCCTAAGTCACTCAGTGACTTAGGCATTATTATCACTATGCCTAAGTCATGACTGTGACTTGGGCAAAAAAATGACTTAGGCAGTTAGTTTATGAGGGTGATGATAAATGAATCTCTAAATACTTTATTTATGTGGGGCAAGGTTATTTTCCGTTATATGAAGTGTTTTTAAGTCGAAATATAACTAAAATACGTCTCGTTGTGAAATTAATTTACTGTATCTATATTTTCGTTAATAGATGATGATGGCTATTTGGGGACCAGTGTTGCCAACTCAATTTGACCACTAAAAGTGGATTGCAGAGGCAGTAAAAAGGTGCTAGACTTTCTAAATTAATGCACTAAAAAAAGCGCCAAATAAAAAATAAACAGTAATTAATAAAGCTTTTGCTGTACTTACATGTACTGATCATCATTAAAGATCATATATATGGTTCTGCTGAATGTAGAAGTCTTCTAACATTTTAGTAAAGTCCTCATCTGCATCTTCGTTTTCATAAGCTTCGAGACTTCCAGTTTTCATGACAACATCACTTGGAAGCTCACATTGATGGCAACATTGCCTGCGCCTCTTCAATCCATATTTAATGGCAAGAATAGTATTTAATGTAGAAATCCTCTTTCCTTAAAAAGCGCTAAAAATGGCGCCGAAATAATTGAAAGCACGCCAAATCTAGCATGAAAAGCGCTAAATTGGCAACACTGTTGGGACGTTTTTGTGTAAAAAAAATTCAAGATTCCGTTCACTATTTTTACTTGATATCATCATAATACGAGCTTTACATATTTATCGTTTATTGGCATAAAAATAACAGTAATGTGTCCCTTCATGCCCAGTAGTTTTGATTAAATTACTTTCTCTCCAATTTTAATTATGATCGAGTTTCATCCATGTTGCCGATGCACGATAATTTACAATACTGTATAGTCATTAGCAGCTTGAACATTGTTTTCTCAGCTTCAGCTACAACTTGCAGCTTAAATTTAGCAGTATACAGGCAGTCCCCGGTTTACGACGGGTCTGGCTTACGACGTTCCGAGGTTACGACGCTTTTCAAATATGTTCATCAGAAATTATTTCCCTGTTTACGACGCATGTTCCAGGTTTACGACACGTCGTACGCCGATCCGACGGAAGAAATATGGTTTCAAAACGGCAGAATAATCAAAATTTGGAGGTTTTTTTATGAACAACTCAATCAAAATGCAATTTACATTGTTTTCTATACACCCAAAGTGTTAAAAGTAAGGTTTTCTAAGGTTTTATGACGATTTTCGACGATTTGTCGGTTTATGATGATTTTCGGTTTATGAAGCAGCGCAAAAACGGAACCTCGTCGTAAACCGGGGACTGCCTGTATTTCCTTGACAATCTTTTATCCATACCGAATAAGGGTACTGTATAATGTTGTTATCCGATTTGGTTATAAGCAAAACAACAGTTTCTTGGTCGGTTGTTTATGGCTAATACGCATTTACGCAAGAGCAAAACATTACTAACAATACTTTTATCATTCTCTTTTACTTTTTTAACTAGAAGATGGGATAAAGAGATGGAGGAAAAGTTGTCTATTATAATTTGGTCTCTCTCACTGCCTGATTATGCTGCTGCCTGTGCCCGTGCAAAATTTAAAAATATTTTATAAATAATATTGTCATATCGGTATTAATTGCTTACCCCATTGCAAAATCAAATTATCGTAAGGTGAATTATTGTAACTGGAGCATTACCTGAGTATTTTAAGTTTTATCACAAAAAGTACATTTAGTTATGAAAGTGAGATGAAAATACAGTAATTAGTGAATATTTCTCAGTGAAAAATACCGTGAATGGGCAAATTTTCCGCAAATAATGGGTAGATACGTTCCACAGAGAAATCTGTGGATATGTGAGTCCACGAATCGTGAGATCACGAATACGGGGGTTTTACTGTAGTTTTGCCTTAATTGAGTTAAGAAGAATTTGGGAGTAAATCCTTGAAGACAGTGTTATTGTAGTAATTGTGAATTAATATTTTAACACATTACTACTATTTTATGGATATGATCCATTGACCATGTTTCTTTACATCATACTAAGGAATTGTACTCGTGGACATGTAGGCCTGGGTTAATTTGAAGCTTTTGCAACCTATTCAGTGATATAGATAGCTAACACTGTGGTAGTTTTTATTAAACACTTGTTAATTTTATCACTACTGGGGTACTGTTCCGCAGAACCTACATATTACCTGTGCTACAGTGAATTGCTCAGTCTGCTTTTTGCCAGTGGGAATGGCTCATAACTACCTGGCATTAGCCAGCCCCAGAGGAAATAAAGGAGAATTTGGTTAATGGCTGGACATGTGTGAAATATGCCACATGCTTTTGGCAGCAAGTTTAAATAATGAAAGAGCTCATTTTTAACCCTTAAGGGACGGCATAATTTATCAGTGTGCTGCACCCCAGACCTGGGAAACTTTGAGGTCGGCAAAATAAAAAAAAAATCACATCAATGGAAAGAGAATGGCATGTACATTCACACTGTATAAATAAAAAAATTCTAAAAAATTTTCCCTACCTTCGAAGAGAAGTTGAAAATGATTATTTACAACCCCTTGTGGGGCCTCATTTACAAGACAATCATAAATTTTACCAACTTATATATGTCAAAACAGATAAGAAATATAAGCAGTAACAAATTTTTTGCATATTTGTTATAAAATATTCACGTAAGTTTACGAGAAGGAAGATTCAGTAACTTTTTTTTTACTTTTACATGCTTTTCTAATATTTCTTTGCAATTTTCTTTGTAAAATTATATTTACAACCGACATACTATCGTAAAAGACAAAAACAAAAAACAACAGCAACCCCTTCGTATATTTACAAGCAAATTTACACAAAGACTCGTGTGAGAGAGAGAGAGATGCAGTACCTTCCCCCTTGAAGTCACAAGCATTACTGATACTGGCCTAACTCTCACGTCTGTATAAAAGTTGCCATTAGTGAATTTATAGCATATAGAAGTATTGGCACCTTTGTTTCAAATCATTATTACTATAACAGCGGTGCGTAATTCTGCTTCACACTCAAGCTCAATCCGTACACCTCCCCAAACCTGTTTTACTTCAAACTGAATCTCAATCCATCCACTAAGGGTTAAGCTGCCTCTATTGGTTATTGTTTTCAGTAGGCATATGGAAGAAGGAGACTACAGTCGATCCCCGGTGTTCACAGGGGATGCATACCACAACCCTTGCGAATAGCTAAAATCCACGAATACTTAACACCTTCTAAAAATGCTTGTGACCTTATTTTGATAGGTCAAGCACCAAAAAAAATTCCTCTAAAAATGCTTATACCTGAGCATTTTAATAGTTTTATTACAAAAAGTGCATTTAGTCATGAAAATATGAAAATACAGTGATTAGTAAATATTTCTCTATGAAAAATACTGCGAACAGGTGAATTTTCCGGGAATGATGTGTATATATGTTCGTTCCACAGAAAAATCCGCGAATAGATGAAGCTGCAAATCCAGAACTGTGAATAGACAGGGGTCCACTGTACTGTACATCGTTCCAGCAGAACTATGGCAATGTTTCCATCCCCCTCTAAGCAGAATCTACATTTGGGTTAATACTCCAATAGTGGATTCTAGGAACTCCCACTTCAACTCCACCAATGGAGATGAAGAGTCTTTCTTCGGGAGAGAGGTCACTGATACCTGATATGAAGTGGATATAACCACTGAAATTTCCATTCTGAACCTAGAAGATCTAGGGAACAGTCACCTGCTTTACTTGAGAAAGATACTTCAAATGAGAATCTTACCTTCCCCAAGTAGCAATCTCGTATTGAGGGGACCCTGATGGGGTCCACCCAACCCCATCTGAAGTGTCTGTACCTTCTTTTGGGGGTAGTGGTTTACCCTGGACTTATTTACTGTCAGGCAGTGGTAATACAACTGCCTTGGCTCACTCAGTTCATTCAGGCTTCCCGTATAGGAAAATTCCGCTTGCTGTACTTTCTGTACTGCTAGACGGTGATGATACAACTGCCTAGGCTCATCAGTTCATGCAGGCTTCCCTGATAGGAAATTCTGGTTGCTGTACCTTCTATACTGCCAGGCAGTGGTGATACGACTGCCTTGGCTCAGTCAGTTCATACAGGCTTGCCTAATAGGAAAATTCTACTTACTGTACTTTCTCTAAGCCAGGTAGCAATGATATAACTGCCTTTGCTCAGCCAGTTCATGGAGGCTTCCCTGACAGGAAAATTCTACTGGCAGTACTTTCAGAATTCTGGTAGGAAATCATGAACAGTATCAAGGATGATCCCATGAGATTGGAACTCCTCAGGGGACTCACTTGCTACTAATCATCAGCATAGAGATGCTATCCATGATTCCCTAGAGGAATTCAGGTCTGTTCAAGATATGAAATTGGGTGTTATATGTAAAGATTTCTCATCCTTTAAACTAGAGGATTGAGAGTCTGCACAGTCTCCCCAAATAGAGATAGGTTTCTCACCAAACATCTTAGTTCATGGGAACAAGGTAGTAAAAAACCCAAGCCCAAAAAGAAGTTGAATCCTTTTCTAGATCCCCATTGAAATCAGAATGGATAATAACAGGTAGCCTACTCACTCCCAGAGCTCCAACTGGTAACAGTAATAAGACCAGGTTGGACAATTAAACCTCCCAGAGAGGTTATTGGTTCTGTAAAATTGTTGTTGTACCACATTTTCCATCAAACTGGAGAAAGGTTGCTTCTATGGAAGATGGAATTCCAGAATTTTGTGATGACTGGGAAGCGAGAGATTTTATGGTTGAAATAAAGCCATTTGTCTCTACCATCCCAGTATCTTAAGTGCTACAAAGGAATGAGCAATATTTGTCTTCCCCTATAATATAAAAAAGCTCTCATTGGACATGGCTACCCTGCAATTTGTGACCCCTACAAGAAAATCTCAGTACAGACTTGGCTAAATTTTATGCTAGATTCCACCTATTAAAGAGCATCCCGAGTCTTCTAGAACAGTGTTCACTGTAGTATCCTAAACTCGTATGTGGACCCTATTGGGAGCACTCTGGGACTTTCTGGATTGTCACATTAGGGCTTGAAAGGAAGCATTGGTGGGCTCCATCATTTCACTCTCCAAAGTAACCTCCCTAATGCATTCTTCCCCTATCTGTTGGGACCCATTTTGAAGAGTCTGTTATCATACAACTCATTAGTTGTACCCAACAACAGAATTGAACAATATATATACTGTTCCTGAAAAAGGGGAATGTGAGAAACAGTACCCTTGAGAGTTTCATCTTCCTTAGCCTAAGAAAACTTGGTGAATCGGAGCCTTGAAAACTTCCAGTCACTACTGAAGGACCCCTCTAACAACAGCAGAAGGACAGCAATAGCATCAGTACCCCTTGTAAAATGGACGAGATACTCCTGCCAGGGAAAAGAAAAATCAACTCCTTGACTGCATACCACAAGGAAGGGAAGAAGTGGAGCCCCATAGGACTTGCATGGTTGGGGTTGTCTTCTACAGCATAACATGCTGTGGAAGTCCTCCCCTGGGGGGATACAGTATAATTTTCAGTGGTCTAGGGTAGAGATGGTCTCACACTCCCCCTCCGCTAAAATAGTTTTTTCCAAAAACCAGGCCCTCTTTGAAAAGGGGACCATAGATAAAGACGGCTTTATTTGCCACCATTCTTCAGTGTCCCCAAGAAGCATTCCTCTGAATGAAGGGCGATTCATGACCCATTAAACGTGAACAAACATACAGTCTCGGCGGGTTGGGTGGGTGGCGCCCACGTATTTTTCCGAATATGCGAACCTCCCTCTGAAGATGATGATATTACTGGAAGAATGAGTAGGCACTGTCAGGCAACATCTGGCAACCCACTCCTCTCTCCCTGAGAGGAGTAGAAGTTCCCAGTAGCTGCCGGTCAATTATATTGGATTATTTACCAAATTTTTTCGTCTGCATGGACTCGTGAGTTTGCTGTTATATAGCCCCTATTTAGTGTTTTTTTTTCTTATAATGAGCCGCAATAAGCTCTTGTCAAGTGAGAAAATAAGTCGGATAATCACTCTGCATAAGGTGGAAACTGCAACTAAGGATATCCTTAGTTTCAGTTTCCACCTTGTGCAGAGCGATTAACTGACTTATTTTCTCACTTGACAAGAGCTTATTGCAGCTCATTTTAAGAAAAAAAAAAAAAAGAACTAAATAGGGGCTAAATAACATCAAACTCACGAGTCCATGTGAATGAAAAAATTTGGTAAATAATCGACTATAATTGATCGGCAGCTACTGGGAACTTCTACTCCTCTCAGGGAGAGAGGAGTGAGTTGCCAGATGTCACCTGACAGTGCCTACTCATTCTTCCAGGAAAATCATCTTCAGAGGGAGGTTATATATTCAGAAAAATACGCGCCCGCCCAACCCGCCGAGACTGTAAATACAGTACTGTATTTATTTTATGGAAGCTGAGGAATGAAGGATTTTAACTGGTGGGCTACCTAGTTGATTGGCTAATCTGGGGAGCCGCCAGAGAAGAGTGCTGACGAAACCTGAGTGGTAGGTGACTGACTCCAGTCAGAAGGTTTCTTAATAGGAACAAGTCCCACCTTCCATCCAGCAGACGTTTTTTTGAGGATGGAACTTAGTTGGGTTACTCTTTGTGAACAGCTGTCTCTTCCCAACATCACTCGAACCAGAATAAGGAAGGATCTGAGAAGATTCCTTGTACATCCCAGCTTTTCCAGACAGCAATTGGGACAAAGTCTGGGCCTGTTACAGTTTGGGTCAGTGGTAGATCTAATCCTGATATTGTGGCTAGTAATTAACCCTTAAACGCTGAGCCTCTATTTACAAAAGTGTCTGCCGTATGCCGCCGGCGTTCAAGAGTTAGCGCCGAAGTGGAAAAAAAGTTTTTTTCAAAAAAATCACAGCATGCTTAGTTTTTAAGATTAAGAGTTCATTTTGGCTCCTTATTCTGTCATTGCCTGAAGTTTAGTATGCAACCACCAAAAATGAAAAAAATATTTTTTATCATATATAAATATTGAAATATATGAGAGCGCAAAAAAAAAAATTCATAAATAATTGCATACAAATCGTGCTGTGAGCAAAACGGTAAAAGCTAATGAGTTATATTTTTTTTTCTTTGTATTGTACACTAAATTGCGATGATTTTGGTATATAACAAATTGTAAAACGATCAAAGCAACACAAAGAAAATATTTTCACAAAATGATGCATGAATTCATAACGCGTGGACGTAAAAAAAAGTTTTTTTAAAAACTTCACCATAAATCGAAATATTGTGCTAGACTTCCCGTTTGTTGCCAAATGAAGCTAATTGATTGAATATTACTAGACTGTGAGTGTTTTAGCTTACAATTGCAGTTTTCAACCATTTCGGTCGAGTTAAAGTTGACCGAAGGTCGAATTTTTTTCTATTTATCATGATTTATATGAAAATATTTCAAAACTGATAAAAGCTACAACCATGAGTTATTTTTTGTTGTTTTCTACATGAAATTGCTCACATTATCATATATAAAACTTTATGTAACGACTAATACAAAACAGTGCAAACATTACAACAAAGTGATGAAAGAATTTCTGAGATGTTCGGCCAAGTTACCGCGTGCGGACGTAAGGAAAAAGTTTTTTCAAAATTCACCATAAATCAAAATATTGTGCTAGAGACTTCCAATTTGTTGCAAAATGAAGGTATATGATTGGATATTACTAGAATGCAAGAGTTTTAGCTTACAAATGCATTTTTCGACCATTTCGGTCAAGTCAAATTTGACCAAAGGTTGAAATTTTGGCAGTTATCGTGATTTATATGAAAATATGTCAAAATTGATAAAAGTTACAACCACGAGCTATTTTTTGTTGTATTCTACATGAAATTGCACACATTTTCATATATAAAACTTTATGTAACGACTAATAGAAAACGGTGCAAAAATTACGACAAAGTGACTAAAGAATTTCTGAGATTTTCAGCAGAGTTAGCGCAGACGTAAGGAAAAAGTTTTTTCAAAAATTCACTATAAATCGAAATATTGTGCTAGAGACTTCTCGTTTGTTGCAAAATGAAGGTAATTGATTGCATATTACTAGAATGTAAAAGTTTTAGCTTACAATTGCATTTTTCGATTATTTCGGTCGAGTCAAAGTTGACCGAAGGTCGAATTTTTTCTATTTATATAAAAATATTTCAAAACTGATAAAAGCTACAACCATGAATTAGTTTTTGTTGTATTCTACATGAAATTGCACACATTTTCATATATAAAACTTTATGTAACGGCTAATAGAAAACAGTGCAAAAAGTACAACATAGTGACTAAGGAATTTCTGAGATTTTCAGCAGTTAGTGCATGCAAAGGTAAAGAAAAAGTTTTTTTTAAATTCACCATAAATTGAAACGTTGCACTAGAGACTTCTCGTATGTTGCAAAATGAAGGTAAATGATTGAATATTACTAGAATGTAAGAGGTTTAGCTTACAATTTCATTTTTTGACCGTTTCGGTCGAGTCAAAGTTGACTGAAGGTTGAAATTTTGGCACTTATCGTGATTTATATGAAAATATGTCAAAATTGATGAAAGCTACAACCATGAGTTATTTTCTGTTGTATTCTAACAGAAATTGCACACATTTTCATATATAAAACTTTATGTAACAGCCAATAGAAAACGGTGCAAAAATTACAACAAAGTGACTAAAGAATTTCTGAGATTTTCAGCAGTTAGTGCAGATGTAAGGAAAAAGTTTTTTTCAAAAATTCACCATAAATCGAAATATTGTACTAGAGACTTCTCGTTTGTTGCAAAATGAAGGTAAATGATTCAATATTACTAGAATGTAAGAGTTTTAGCTTACAATTGCATTTTTCGATTATTTCGTTCGAGTCAAAGTTGACTGAAGGTCAAATTTTTTCTATTTATATGAAAATATTTCAAAACTGATAAAAGCTACAACCATGAGGTATTTTTTGTTGTATTCTACATGAGATTGCACACATTTTCATATATAAAACTTTATGTAATGCCTAATAGAAAACGGTGCAAAAATTATGACAAAGTGACTAAAGAATTTCTGAGGTTTTCAGCAGAGTTAGCTGATGCTTTCTTTTGGGAGAAGAAAGAAATTCGTGCATGCGCAGCTGGGTCACGCTTGTAAACAAAACAACAGCGTGATTCGTGAACTCCCAGCATCCCTCAAGGCGTGTGATTTAAAAATTTTTGCAAACAAGGCCTATAAGTATTTTTCCACGAATATTTTAAAAAACTTTTTGTAGTTGACATATTTTGCGTCCACTCGGCACCCGACAGACAACTTTTGTTGACATGAAATACGTCCAGTTGGCGTTAAAGGGTTAAGCGCCTTGCTATTTCAACAATCATGGCATACAAGGCAGCATTGGCAGAACCCTTACCTTATGGTTTGAAATTGATTCTAATATAGAAATTAATTCCATTCTTCAGTTTTTACACTGCAAAGGTCAGCTCCTGTAAGGTTTCCCATTACCTGGTCCCTGAAAAAGGTTCTTAGACTCCTGTCATCCCCTCAATTCATGAGCCCCATACTGCAACTCATATGCTGCAAAAGGCAGTCTTCTTGATTTTTTGGCATGAGGAGCTAGGATTAGTGTACTGAGCTCTCTTAGACAAGCACAACATTTCACCACTCATACATCTAGTTGTCGTTTACTGTTGTCTCCTGGCCTATCATTCCTCGCCAACAGTGAAGACCTTTTTAAAGGGAAAATCCTTTTTCTAATAAAGAAACTTGGTATTTCATATAAATATTATGCCCAGTTAAGCACTTAAGGTTTACCTAGATGTCACGGCAAACATCCCAGATGGTTGTATTTTTCCTACACCTTAGAAAAACAAACTGCTCTCTGTATATGGGCTGAGAATGATTTTAGTTGCCCTCATTAAAAAGGCAGACCTTCGCTCCTTTCCAAAGTTGCATGGCATCCAAAAGGTGAGTACATCGTTATGTTGTTGTCACATCTGTGTGCTTGAGTCGTAGTGAAAGTCAAGGCAGTCTTTGTAGGACAGGAGATAGAACCCTCCTGTCTTGAGTCCTTTATATTCTATCACTGGGTCAAGCACTATTTTGGCCAAGACCAACTGTAAGAAAATTCTTCATAATTGGTTGGTCTGTCTTATGGAGGCCTGGGGGACCATGAGAGTGTAACTCCTTCGAGGACTCACAGTGGTTTCCAAAAATAGGTTTTTCCTAGGTCAAAACCCGTTTTATTCGTAGATTTCTTTCCCTCTGCTACATTTGAAATTCTGATTTACCCCAAAGATTTTCCTTCCTATGCTGTGGACACCCCTTGTTATGCAAAACTCTTGAAGGCTGTTTTCTCCTCAGTTACTGTTATACACCTTAAATCCATCACCTTGTTTTTCCTTTACTTTTGTTTGCCATTTTCCAGTGTTTTTTACCATCATGTTTGTGATGTTTTGCTAAATTTTTCTTTTCATAAAATGAAATTTTTTTTTAACTAGTCTACCCTTTGATTGTAGCAAAAAGAAATTTTTGGGTAATTTAGAACCATACTTTAGAGGTATTGAAATGAAAATGTCACACAACTATGTTACAGTGACCAGGGAATTAGTGTGAAGGTATCCACAAACTTACTTAATGCAGTTGCTTTATTAATATTCAGTTCTGTATTTGTAAATTCATTCTTTTTGTGTGAAGGTGTACCAAGTACCAGTAATGTATGGAGGATACAACTATGGTTATAACCAGCCTTATCCATATGTGCCTCTTGTGTCTCCGTCAGCTACAGAAGATGGCAAATCGCCATCCATTCCAGGTTAGTATTTATGGTTATTTCTTCATGTCAAGATTTTTCAAAGCTGCAGCAGTCATTAGTGACATGGAGATATTTTATTTCCTTTGAACCTCTCTTTATTTAGTTTTTAACTTAAGAGGAAAGTTTTGTAATGTTTGTAAATCAGTTTTGCTTCAAGAATGGTTATAGTACTGTATTTGAGGAAGAGTTAATATCAGTGAATGTTTTATCAGGGAAACTATAGAAATATTTTAAGCTAAAACATCATTAGACATGGAGTAAATCTTAGACTGAGAAACAAGGAATCATAATAGAGTAAGGTTTTTATTTATTTTAATCAATTGTAGATTAATGTGATTAACTCCATTGCCCTAAGAAAATAGGAACATAAGAAGCAAAAAGAACAGAATTGTGTTTTTGAGATGTCTGTGAATGTTGTAGAAGAGTAAGAAAATAACAAAATTGGATGACTCAAGTATCCAGCTAAGATAGTATGTGAAGCAACAGGTAGGAATGTGGTGAAGTGACTGTAATAGTTAAAACAGTTTATTAGATAAGGCATGAACTGATGAATTAGTTTAACCCTTTCGCTGCAAGCCTGTTATCACCACTAATATGAGATCAGTGTCCTGCTGATTGTGTAACCGACTAATTTTCTCTCCTTTATATTTGTACATCAATTCTTTGTTATTTTCATTACTATTACAATATTCATTGTGTTATTTTGTTATAATATTTTATTATAGTAGAGTGATAAAATAAGCAATCGATATGTAGGTATTTATTCAAATACAGGCAGTCCCCTCTTAATGGCAGGGGATCCGTCCCTGGGCCGAGTGCTGCTAACCAAAAATTGGCGATAATAGTGCCGAAAACCCCGCTTACAGCGCTGTTAACCAGATATCAGTGCTGTTAACTGGAGATAGGTGCCGAAATCCCCACTTATCAGCACCGAAAATCTGGTTAATGACATCGCTAGCCAAGCGCTGTAACACCAAAACGCGTTAACCGGTGCCGCTGGTAAGCGGGAACTGCCTGTATTGAATTATGTATCTTTTATTGGTGTTTTTTATTTCATTGTGATACCTCTCAAAGCATGGAGTAAAGCAATGTCATTTTTGTTATTCAGTTTAAAAATCTTCATTACAAACCTTGAATGTTTCAGAGCACCGATATTTTATGAACTGAGTCTTCACTGGTCTAACTTTTGCAAAATGTATCATGTTTTCTTTGTTTACTCACACCACCTCTGGTGCTTGACAAATCTGTTTCCTTCTCTGTCATTGCCTCTGATTCATGATCATCTCTGATGAAACCTGAAGCTAAAAACCTACCTTAGATAATTTTTTAGATCTAAGGTAGGTTTTTCTATAACTACGATATAATAAACATTACCATATTCACTGCTGTCACAAACAACTATCTGATAGTTCAGGCCTACTAGTATCATTATCATTTCCGAATAAAAGCCTCTGTACTACTTCATCATTGAGAGAAACCTCCCTGCTTTGTAGTATTCTGATGGTTACTGAAGGTCTAGCCACTGTCCTGGGTGTATTCTATAAGTTGCAAATCAAATGTTGCCATATGTTGGTAGAATAGAGACAAAAGTGCTTAAAATGCCGAAGGGAGTGCGTTATCTATTATGGGATGTCTAACTTGAACCAAAAGAATGATGACTGAGGAGATCAGTTCCACATCATGGACAAGACCTCTTGGTGACTGAGGAGATCAGTCCAGTGCAGCAAAAGGGTTAAGACTTAAAATGTTATACGTGGATTTGTTAACCCTCTAACGCCAAGCCTCTATTTACAAAAACGTCTCCCGTATGCGTGCGGCGTTGGGAGTTAGCTCGAAGGGGAAAAAGTTTTTCAAAAATCACAGCACGCTTAGTTTTTAAGATTAAGAGTTCATTTTGGCTCATTTTTTTGTCATTGCCTGACGTTTAGTATGCAACCATCAGAAATGAAAAAATATCATTATCATATATAAATATTGAAATATATGACAGCACAAAAAAAAAATTTTCATATATAATTTTATACAAATCGGGCTGTGAGCAAAACGGTTAAAGCTAACGGGTTATTTTTTTCTTTTATTGTACACTAAATTGTGATGGTTTTGGTATATAACAAATTGTAAAATGATCAAAGCAACACAGAGAAAATATTATCACAAAATGATGCATGAATTGTAACGTATGGACGTAAAAAAATGTTTTTTTCAAAAATTCACCATAAATCGAAATATTGTGCTAGAGACTTCCAATTTATTGAAAAATGAAGCTAATTGATTGAATATTACTAGACTGTAAGTTTTTTAGCGTACAATTGCAGTTTTCGACCATTTTGGTCGAGTTAAAGTTGACCAAAGGTCGAATTTTTTCTATTTATCGTGATTTATATGAAAATATTTCAAAACTGATAAAAGCTACAACGATAAGTTATTTTCTGTTGTATTCTACATGAAATTGCGCACATTTTCATATATAAAACTTTATGTAACGACTAATATAAAACGGTGCAAACATTACGACAACGTGTGTGAAAGAATTTCTGAGATGTTCGGCGAGTTACCGCATGGACGTAAGGAATGTTTTTTTTTTTTTTTTTTTTTTTTTTTTTTTTTTTTTCACCATAAATCAAAATATTGTGCTAGAGACTTCCAATTTATTGCAAAATGAAGGTAAATGATTGAATATTACTAGATTGTAAGAGTTTTAGCTTACAATTGCGTTTTTTCGACCATTTTCGGTCGAGTTAAAGTTGACCGAAGGTTGAAATTTTGGCAGTTATCGTGATTTATGTGAAAATATTTCAAAACTGATAAAAGCTACAACCATGAGTTATTTTCTGTTGTATTCTACATGAAATTGCACACATTTTCATATATAAAAGTTTATGTAACGACTAATGTAAAAAGATGCAAACATTACGACAACGTGTGAAAGAATTTCGAGATGTTAGGCCGAGTTACTGCGGCAGAGCGTAAGGAAAAAGTTTTTTTTTTTTTAGAAATTCACCATAAATCGAAATATTGTGCTAGAGACTTCCAGTTTGTTGCAAAATGAAGGTACATGATTGAATATTACTAGAACGTAAGGGTTTTAGCTTATAATTGCATTTTTTTACCATTTCGGTCGAGTTAAAGTTGACCGAAGGTTGAAATTTTGGCAGTTATCGTGATTTATGTGAAAATATTCCAAAACTGATAAAAGCTACAACCATGAGTTATTTTCTGTTGTATTCTACATGAAATTGCGCACATTTCCATATATAAAACTTTATGTAACGACTAAATAAAACGGTGCAAACATTACGACAACGTGTGAAAAGAATTTCTGGCGCGGACGTAAGGAAAAAGATTTTTCAAAATTCACCATAAATCGAAATATTGTGCTAGAGACTTCCAATTTGTTGCAAAATGAAGGTAAATGATTGAATATTACTAGAATGTAAGAGGTTTAGCTTACAATTGCGTTTTTACCATTTCGGTCGAGTCAAAGTTGACCGAAGGTTGAAATTTTGACAGTTATCGTGATTTATATGAAAATATTTCTAAACTGATAAAAGCTACAACCATGGGTTGTATTTTGTTGTATTTTACATGAAATTGCGCACATTTTCATATATAAAACTTTATGTAATGGCTAATATAAAACAGTTCAAAAATTACGACAAAAGGACGAAAGAATTTCTGAAATTTTCGGCTGAGTTACCGCGTGGACGTAAGGAAAATTTTTGTTCAAAAATTCACCATTGTGCTAGAGACTTCCAATTTGTTGCAAAATGAAGGAAAATGATTGAATATTACTAGAATGTAAGAGTTTTAGCTTACAATTGCGTTTTTCGACCATTTCGGTCAAGTCAAAGTTGACCGAAGGTTAAAATTTTTTGTAGTCGACGTACGGTACGTCCACTTGGCACCCAACAGACAATTTTAGTCGACGTATGATACGTCCAGTCGGCGTTTAAGGGTTAATTTGTCATGCAAGGTATAACATCATGATAGTAGACACATGAAGTATGTGCAAAATTCAGGTCTAGAAATTTAGTTTAGCTTAAGTTAAGAATTAGATTACAGTGATTATTAAATTGAGATGACTGGACAGTTATTGTGGGGAATATAAATAGTGCTGGTAGTTGTTGTTAAAGATGAATAATATCACGAGGGGAAGAAGTTTAAAGAATAATAATAGAAGATTAATAATATAAAGAAGGTGAAGTGCATAAAGTAAATTTATTTATTAACAAACAACAACATCAACGTTCACATGAGAAAAGAGCAAGGTTGACAACGATGTTCAAACATACAAGGATCTGAGCCTAGGAACAGGAAGTGGCTGAAGGCCTTTACAAGCTCAACTTTCACCATCCATAAATTTTAATGCAAGTTTCAGCTTCTTTGTAAATAGGTGTTGAAATTGAGTGGATACTGTATACTGTAGTAAAATCAGGGATAATAATGGATACAAAAAGGAAAAAAGGATACATACTCTCACCCCTCCTTATCATGCTTTTTTTTAACCCTTAAACGCCGAGCCTCTATTTATGAAAGTGTCTGCTGTATGCCGGCGGCGTTCGGGAGTTAGCGCCGAAGCAGAAAAAAGTTTTTTCAAAAAATCACAGCACGCTTAGTTTTTAAGATTAAGAGTTCATTTTTGGCTCCTTTTTTTCCTCAATGCCTGAAGTTTAGTATGCAACCATCAGAAATGAAAAAAATATCATTATCATATATAAATATTGGAATATATGACAACAAAAAAATTTCATATATAATTGTATACAAATCATGCTGTGAGCAAAACGGTTAAAGCTAATGAGTTATTTTTTTTTTCGTTGTATTGTACACTAAATTGTGATGATTTTGGTATATAACAAATTGTAAAACGATCAAAGCAACACAGAGAAAATATTATCACAAAATGATGCATGAATTTGTAACATGCGGACGTAAAAAAAAGTTTTTTTCAAAAATTCACCATAAATCGAAATATTGTGCTAGAGACTTCCTGTTTGTTGCAAAATGAAGGCAAATGATTGAATATTACTAGAATGTAAGAGTTTTAGCAGCTTACAATTGCATTTTTTTACCATTTCGGTTGAGTCAAAGTTAACCGAAGGTTGAAATTTTGGCACTTATCGTGATTTATATGAAAATATTTCAGACTGATAAAAGCTACAACCATGAGTTATTTTTTGTTGTATTCTGCATGAAATTGCACACATTTTCATATATAAAACTTTATGTAACGGCTATTAGAAAAACGGTGCAAACATTACGACAAAGTGACGAAAGAATGTCTGAGATTTTATATAAGTAACTTACCAAGTAATTACATAGCTATGGTTCCCTAACCTATGGCAGCTTAGAAATTCAAAATTCGCGTGGTGGCGCTGTTATCGTAAGTGTGTAGGTGATAACGTCCTGCCACCATCCGGGACTCGAGGAAACAAACCAGCGGAAAGCTCAATTCGTTTTCTGCCGGCTTCCGGTTAACGTCGGAAGTTTTCATGCAGCTGCTTGTTTGCCTTTCGGCTTGGTTTTGCATGAATTTCGGTGAAGTACTCAGAATTTGTTTGCCTTGTGGCCTGCTGCCATTGTTTTGAATTGTTGTTCGAGTTAACTTTAGTTTATTTAGTTAACGATGTCGGATTCCATTTCATCTAGTATTCGCTTTTGTTCCGGGGCTTACTAAGCTTTCATACGATTCTCATACAAAATGCACTAAATGTAGGGGGCAAGAATGTAGTAAGGATAATACTTGCATAGAGTGTCAGGATTGGGAGGATAAGAAGTGGAAATCATTGAAATCTCATGTAGACAAATTAGAAAGGGATAAGAAGAAGAAAGCAGCCATTAGGGCTGAAAGTAGGGCTAGTGCAGAGTCCATTCCTTTGGATAAGTAGGGAATGACGGAACACTCTCTCCTCCAATTCCTCCTCCTCCTCCCACCCTAACTCCTCCTACTTTACCATCTGCTCCTGCTCCAGGTTTCCATGATTCTGCTCTTAGTGCCATTGCCAGCCTTGAATCTAGGTTTGATCAGAAATTTACTGTATTATCTAGTACCATTATGGAAATGGGGTCAGCTATTAAATCTCTAATGGAAAAAATGTAAGCGTTGACAGTGCAGTGAGAAGTGATAGTGTTGTGAATGTTGAGGAGGTGGCTGTCCGTCCCACCAGTGCTCCTAGACGAAGGTCACTGTCATGCTCCCCCACACCGGGGAGAAGACATACCGGAGGTCCAAGGGAGGCTGGCGGGGTTTGCCCACGGGCAGTCACCCCCTCTGTCGAGCCTGTCGTACACTCCCAGGCTTCAACTAAACGCTATTGGAAAGGCGTTCCTGTGCATCGACTTTCTGATTTGGATTCTTCTAGTACACGCCAGAAGCCATATCACTACTCTTCTTCTTCGCGCCCACTCAAGAGAGATGCGAATGTTAGCGATTTTTCTCCCCTGGCTGTCGAGGCTGAGAGAGACGAGCCCTCAACCTTCCTGCAGCTTTCAAGTCCAGCTTGTTTCTCCTGCTTATTTCTTTGAAGACAGTCCTGAGCACTATAAGCGTTCTGAGCGCCCATCTTCTTCCGAGCGCCAAGCGCCCGCCGACTCACGCCAGAATTCCGCCAATGAGCGCCCGTTGCCCCCCGAGATTTGCCAGTTTTCTGCCAATGAGCGCCCGCCGATATTCGCCAGATTTCAGCTCTTCCAGCTCCCGAACTTCCAATCCCCACAACCGAATTCCTAGCTTCTTTTGGAACCAATGCACCATCGTCGGCTATTCCGCCTTCTTCATCGGTCCAGGAAGATCCTTTAGCCCCACTTAAGCGCCAATTGACCGAGCTTGTGGGTCTTTTGAAGAATTCTGCATCTGCTCCAGAGTCCAAGGATAAACCATTGTCTCCTATCTCCTCGGAGGAAGAAGAGATTGTTCAGGATACAGTTCCCTCTTCTTCCTACTCGTCTCTCCTGCGTTTCCTCCTGGAGAATTACCCAGACTTCTTCAAGCCTCCTTCACCTACTTCTCCAGCTTCTACCTACCTCATGAAAAGGCATCCATTAGAAAGTACCAGACTACCCAAGCTTGTTCTTTCCTCCTCCTTGAAGAAAGCTCTCAAAGAAGTTCATGCCTGGCTGACCGCTAAGAGAGAACAGGGCAAAGCGACTTTCACCTTTCCGCCCAGCAAATTGTTGAAGATGAGATACTCTTATTATGCCACCGGGGAAGCTCCTTCCTTGGGAGTTTCTGCCTCCTCCCAAGGGGACTTCCCTGGTCTAGTGGATTCATCCCGTAGAAAGGCTTTATTGTCGGCCAAGATAATGTTTTCATAGCCGAACTAGACCACCTTATCAAGAATATTTTTAAGGTGTTTGAGATCTTTAGTTTCCTTGATTGGGCCATCGGAGCTCTAGGGAGTAAGATTGAACACTGCCCGGATTTCGCTGAAGATCTTGCCTCCGATTGGCTTGGAGTTATTTCATGCTCAGACAGAGCAATTAGAGATGGCTCTTTGGAACTCACCTCACTGTTTTCTATGGGTGTCCTTAAGAAGAGGGAGCTCTGGTGTTCATTCACCTCGAAAGGAGTCTCACCGACGCAGAAGTCAGCTTTACTCTTTGCTGCCTTAGACAAGTCTCATCTCTTTCCTCAAAATATAGTGAAGGATATTCTTGTAGAGCTACAGAGCAAGTCCACCTCTGACTTGTTGACTTAGCCCACTAGATGCCCTAAGGAGCTTGTGCCTTCCTCATCTAGATCATTCTCCCCTCTTCAGCCTCAGCCCTTTCGTGGAGGGAGAACTACGACCCAGCCTCGTCCTGGATCAAACTTCCGACCTCCTGCGAAGTCCATCAAGAGGTCTTCCTTCAAATCCAACCCCAAGAAGTAAGAAGTTAGTCCTTCGCACCCAGGTAGGAGCCAGACTAATACTTTTCTGGAAGGAATGGGAGGACAGAGGAGCAGACCCCTGGGTGATCAAGGTTCTCAAAGAGGGCTACTCCATTCCTTTCATGAAGACTCCTCCCTTAACTACATCTCCTATCGCCTTGACAGCGCACTTAAAAGGTTCCACGAAGTTTTTGGCCCTCTGTCAAGAAGTCAAACTCCTTCTTTCCAAAGGAGTGGTGGAAGAAGTCCTAGAGCCCCACTCAGAAGGTTTCTACAATTGCCTTTTCGTGGTTCCGAAGGCCTCGGGGGGCTGGAGGCCCATTCTGGATGTAAGCGCTCTGAATCTCTTCGTATTGAAGACGAGGTTTCACATGGAGACCGTTCGCTCTGTAATGTTCTCACTACAACAGGGGGACTGGATGGTCACCTTGGATATGAAGGATGCATACTTTCACGTTCCTGTTCATCCAGACTCAGAAATTTCTACGCTTCGTTTTTCAGAACAGGATACTTCAATTCCGGGCCCTATGCTTCGGTTTATCGACGGCCCCTCAAGTTTTCACCCAAATCCTTGCTCCTCTGGGGAATTGGCTTCATCTTCTGGGAATCAACATCAACTTATATCTAGACGATTGGCTTCTCCGCTCATCGTCAAAGGAAAAGTGCACGGAGGACTTGAAAAGAACTCTTTGCCTGACACAGGAGTTAGATATCCTCATAAACAAAAAGAAATCCCTTCTGATTCCATCTCAGGAGATTCCCTATTTAGGGATGATACTGAACTCAGACTTTTCGGGCTTTTCTGTCACCCAAAAGAGTCGCAAACTGCCTTCAGAATGTCAGTCAGTTCCTTGCTCTTCCTTCCTGCTCGGCAGTGCAATGGATGAGTCTTCTGGGGACCCTTGCTTCAGTAGAGCAGTTTGTAAATCTAGGCAAACTGCACATGAGACCACTTCAGTTTTTCCTCAAAGCGAATTGGTGCAGGAAAACCCAACCAGACTCTTTCATCTTCCAGATTACGTCGGAAATCAAAGATGATCTCCAGTGGTGGTCGTGCGGAAAAAGACTTCGGGAAGGGAAGTCTCTTCTCCCTGTACATCCAGACCTTCAGTTTTATTCAGATGCCTCCGACCTAGGCTGGGGCGCACTTCTGGAAGGTCGGGAAGTCTCTGGAACTTGGACTACAGAAAAAAAGAATACTCACATCAACATAAAGGAACTGCGAGCGATTCACTTGGCCCTTCTATACTTCTCGGATCTGGTCCACGGCAAGAAGATTGTAGTACACGCGGACAACACCACAGCTCTTGCATATATTCGCAAACGGGGGCACTCATTCCTTTTCCCTGTACGAGACAGCGAAGGATCTCTTGTGGGCGGAAGAGAACAGAGTCTCTCTTGTCACCCGGTTCATTCAAGGGAGGATGAACATGATTGGGGACGAATTAAGCCGCCTCAAACAGGTCCTTCCGACCGAATGGACCTTAAATCCAGTAGTCTGTGACAACCTTTGGAAACTGTGGGGCAAACCCACAGTGGATCTTTTTGCGACGTCGAGAAACCACTGTCTGCCCCTCTTTTGCTCTCCGGTCCCGGATCCTCTAGCATGGAGCACAGATGCAATGCTTTTGGATTGGACAAGCTTAGATGTGTACGCCTTCCCTCCCTTCGGAATGATCAGGGAAGTAATCAACAAGCTGTCAATGCATCAGAACACCTCCATGACCCTTGTAGCTCCATTTTGGCCGAACAAGGAGTGGTTTCCAGACTTGATTCGCCTTCTGGTAGACTACCCAAGACTTCTTCCACAAAAACGGTCTCTGCTCAGACAACCCCACTTTCTCAGATTCCACCAAAGATTATCCGCTCTGGCTCTGACAGGCTTCAGATTGTCAAGCGCCTTGTCAGAGCAAAAGGATTTTCAAGACAAGCTGCAGATGCAATTGCAAAATGCAGACGAGCTTCTTCTACAAAGCTCTACCAATCAAGATGGACAGTCTTCAGGTGGTGCAGCCACCACAACTTCTCTTCTTCTGAAACATCTGTAAGCCAAATAGCTGATTTTTTTTATTTTCCTAAAGTCCATCAAGAAACTATCGACCTCTACCATCAAAGGGTATAGATCGATGCTCAGCTCAGTTTTTAAGCACAGACGAATGGACCTACCTTCTAATCAAGATATCACCGACCTGATCAAATCCTTCAATACGTCCAAAAAAGATAGTTCTACCAACGTTTCTTGGAACTTAGACGTTGTACTGAAGTGGCTCTCAGGTCCTCAATTCGAACCTCTTCATTCCATTTCCCTCAGGAACCTCACGGAAAAGACTCTTTTTAACGGCTCTCGCTACTGCCAAACGTGTTAGCGAATTACAAGCAATAGACAAAAGAATAGGCTTTGCACAAGGAGACGCAGTCTGCTCCTTTTCTCTTGGTTTTCTAGCAAAGAACGAGGACCCTTCTAAACCCTGGCCTAGGTCCTTCGTCATCAAGAACCTTATGGATATATTAGGAACTGAGGAAGAAGAAAGACTCCTTTGCCCAGTGAGGTCCCTCAGATACTATCTTCAGAGGACAGAGAAGATTAGAGGACCTTCGAGCAACCTCTGGTGCTCCATTAAAAACCCAGTTCGCCTGCTCTCCAAAAATGCTATATCCATTTTTCTGAGAGAATTAATATTAGAAGCCCACTCTCAGATCCAGGAAGAAGCTTTTCCTCTACTTAAGGTTAAAGCTCACGAAATTAGGGCAGTAGCAACTTCCCTCGCCTTTAAACACAACTTGTCTTTTTCTTCAATCCTACAGTCAATGTTCTGGAGATGCAAGTCCATATTCGCCTCTCACTACCTCAAGGACATAGAAACTGTTTTTGAAAAGTGTAGCACTTTAAGACCTTTATCTGTGGCTGGCATGGTGCTGGGAGAGGAAGCATGAGGAATCTATCTGTTCCTTTGCTATCCACTCGCCTTGACTTAAGGTTTTGAGTCGTTAGGAAGCCTGGGTGTACATTGTACCTGGAGTACCCACCAGTTCGTACTTTATCTTTGATAATGGTTGAGTTTTATGGTTTTATTCTGTGGTGTAGGTGACAGTGTTTTCATTTTGTATTCTGGTCTTCGCCCAGGGTAAGGGCATCTTTTAAAACTTTGTCAGCATACGGTGTACTTCCTCCGCTGCAAAGTTTCCCACTAATGTAGTGGCGATCCTTGGCTATACTGCCACGTCCACTACAAGTTGAGAGAAGTGCTGACCAGAGGCAGTACCTTCCTGCAGCAGCTCTCTCAACAGGTAAGGAAACAACAAACATTTATTCAATGTTAGCGACCTTTCTGGTCCAAATTCATTACTTTCTTAATGTTTTGGAGTAGAATATGTCCATGCTCTTTCCCACCTACTTTCAATGTGGAATCAGCTATGTAATTACTTGGTAAGTTACTTATCCCTTAAACGCCTACTGAATGTATCATACGTCGACTAAAATTGTCTGTTGAGTGCTAAGTGGACGTACCGTACGTCGACTACAAAAAATTTCAACCTTCGGTCAACTTTGACTCGATCGAAATGGTAGAAAAACGCAATTGTAAGCTAAAACTCTTACATTCTAGTAATATTCAATCATTTACCTTCATTTTGCAACAAATTGGAAGTCTCTAGCACATAATTTCGATTTATGGTGAATTTTTGAAAAAAACTTTTTCCTTACGCCCGCTCAGTAACTCTGCCGAAAATTTCAGAAATTCTTTCGTCATTTTGTCGTAAGTTTTGCACTGTTCTATATTAGCCGTTACATAAAGTTTTATATATGAAAATATGCGCAATTTCATGTAAAATACAGCAACATACAACCCATGGTTGTAGCTTTTATCAGTTTGGAAATATTTTCATATAACGATAACTGATAATTTTTGACTGACCAAAATTTCTAAAACTTACATTCTAGTAATATTCAATCATTTACCTTCATTTTGCAACAAATTGAAGTCTAGCAAAATTTCGATTTATGGTGAATTTTTTGAAAAAATCTTTTCCTTATGTAGCTAAAACTCTTACATCAGAATGTTTGCACTGTTTTAATATTCAATATATTTGGAACCTTCATTTTGCAACGGAAAATTGGTTGTAGCTTCTCTAGTTTTGAAATACAATATTTAACTGCCAAATTTCAATTTATGGTCAATTTTTGTAAAAAACGCAATTATAAGCTAAAAAATTCTAGTAATATTTTTCATTACCTTCATTTTGCAACAAACTGGAAGTCCGCAAAATTTCAATTTATGGTGAATTTCTGAAAAAAACTTTTTTCTCGTTAACACAATCAATTAACATCTCAGAAATTCTTTAATGTTTGTTTGCATTGTTTTATATTAGTCATTACATAAAGTTTTATATATGAAACTGTGCGCAATTTCATGTAGAATAAAACAGAAAATAACTCATGGTTGTAGCTTTTATCAGTTTTGAAATATTTTCACATAAATCACGATAAGTGCCAAAATTTCAACCTTCGGTCAACTTTAACTCGACCGAAATGGTCGAAAAACGCAATTGTAAGGTAAAACTCTTACATTCTAGTAATATTCAATCATGTACCTTCATTTTGCAATAAATTGGAAGTCTCAAGCACAATATTTCGATTTATGGTGAATTTTTGAAAAAAAAACATTTTCCTTAATATTCAATCATTTACCTTCATTTTGCAACAAATTGGAAGTCTCTAGCACAATATTTCGATTTTCTGAATTTTTGAAAAATCTTTTTCCTTATGTCCCGTATCAGAAATTTCTCGTCACGTAGTAATGTTTGCACTGTTTTATACATCATTACATAAATTTTTATATATGGAACTGTCACGTTAGAATACAACGGAAAATGTGGTTTGCTTTTATCAGTTTTGAAATATTTTTCATATAAATAATAACTTTTCAACCTTCGGTCAACTTTAACTCGACCGAAATGGAAACGCAATTATAAGCTAAAACTTTACATTCTAGTAATATTCAATAAAATTTTGCAAAAATCTCTAGCACAAAATTTCAATTTATGGTGAATTTCTGAAAAAACTTTTATCAGTTTTGAAAATATTTTCACATAAATGTTTGCATTGTTTTACACGATAAACTTTTATATATGAAAATTTCAATTTCATGTAGAATAAAACAGAAAATAGATCATGGTTGTAGCTTTTATCAGTTTTGAAATATTTTCACATAAATCACGAAATGGTCGACCGAAATGGTCGAAAAACGCAATTGTAAGGTAAAACTCTTACATTCTAGTAATATTCAATCATGTACCTTCATTTTGCAATAAATTGGAAGTCTCAAGCACAATATTTCGATTTATGGTGAATTTTTGAAAAAAAAACATTTTCCTTATGTCCGCACAGTAACTCGGCCAAACATCTCCGAAATTCTTTCATCTCGTTGTCGTAATGTTTGCACCATTTTATATTAGTCATTACATAAAGTAAGTTTTATATATGAAAATGTGCGCAATTTCATGTACAATACAATAGAAAATAACTCATGGTTGTAGCTTTTATCAGTTTTGAAATATTTTCATATAAATCATGATAAATAGAAAAAATTCTACTTTCGGTCAACTTTAACTTGACCGAAATGGTCGAAAACTGCAATTGTAAGCTAAAACACTTACAGTCTAGTAATATTCAATCAATTGGCTTCATTTTTCAAGAAACGGGAAGTCTCTAGCACAATAGTTCGATTTATGGTGAATTTTTGAAAAAACATTTTTTTACGTCCTCTCGATACGAATTCATGCATCATTTTGTGATGATATTTTCTCTGTGTTGCTTTGATCGTTTTACAATTTGTTATATACCAAAATCATCGCAATTTAGTGTACAATACAAAGAAAAAACAAATAACCCGTTAGCTTTAACCGTTTTGCTCACAGCTCGATTTGTATAAAATTATATATGAAAATTTTTTTTTGTGCTGTCATATATTTCAATATTTATATATGATAATGATATTTTTTTCATTTCTGATGGTTGCATACTAAACATCAGGCAATGACAAAAAAATGAGCCAAAAATGAACTCTTAATCTTAAAAACTAAGCATGCTGTGATTTTTTGAAAAAAAACTTTTTTTCCGCTTCGGTGCTAACTCCTGAACGCCGCCGGCATACAGGAGACGTTTTTGTAAATAGAGGCTCGGCGTTTAAGGGTTATATAAAAATGACATTTTTATGATAAAATAAAGTTTTATATATACTTACCAAGTAATTACATGATTGGAGCCCGCCCTCCTCCCCTTGCATGGACATAAGAGCATAAAACGAATTGAGGTTTCCGCTGGTTTGTTTCCTCGAGTCCCGGATGGTGGCGGGACGTTATCACCTACACACTTACGATAAGAGCGCCACCGCGCGAATTTTGAATTTCTAAGCTGTCATAGGTTAGGGAACCATAGCTATTTAATTACTTGGTAAGTATATATAAAACTTTATTTTATCATAAAAATGTCATTTTTCGGCCAAGTTACCGCGCGGACGTAAGGAGAAAGTTTTTTTCAAAAATTCACTATAAATCGAAATAGTGTGCTAGAGACTTCCAGTTTGTTGCAAAATGAAGGTAAATGATTGAATATTACTAGAATGCAAGAGTTTTAGCTTACAATTGCGTTTTTCGACCATTTCGGTCGAGTCAAAGTTGACCGAAGGTTGAAATTTTGGCACTTATCATGATTTATATGAAAATATTTCAAAACTGATAAAAGCTACAAGCATGAGTTATTTTTTGTTGTATTCTACATGAAATTGCGCACGCACATTTTCAGGTATAAAACTTTATGTAACGACTAATATAAAACGGTGCAAACATTACGACAAAGTGACAAAAGAATTTCTGAGGTGTTTGACCGAGTTACTGCGCGCGGACGCAAAGAATAAGTTTTTTTTTTTTCAAAATTCACCATAAATCCAAATATTGTACTAGAGACTTCCAGTTTGTTGCAAAATGAAGGTAAATGATTGAATATTACTAGAATTTAAGAGTTTTAGCTTACAATTGCGTTTTTTTACCATTTCGGTCGAGTCAAAGTTGACTGAAGGTTGAAATTTTTTGTATTCAACGTACGGTATGACCACTCGTCACCCGACAGACAATTTTAGTCGACTTATGATACGTCCAGTTGGCGTTTAAGGGTTAATGTATTTTTGTTAGGCAACTTTATTTCCTGTTGTCACCATATTGTATTACAATTCATGATACAAAGTGTGTATGTGTAAACTATTGATCTAGGCTAGGTGTTACACTCTCAGTATCCATTTGCATAAGTCAAATAGACTATTACAGCTGTATTTAAGATAAAAGATAATGGTAATGAAACTGATATTTTACTTACTGAATTCATATATATACTGTATTATCATGTTATTTCATCATCCTAATACTCTATGTCTAAAAAAAAATTGATCATCCCAAAAAATACATTTACATAATGTTTATTTTCTTAGAATCTGCTGATTAAGCTTACCAGCAAAGGAGTTAGGAGAATCGTATACAGGTATATCCCCAGTTACAATGGGGTTATGTCCAAAAACCCATCATTTCTTGAAACAAAACATAACTTGAAATTAGCCTAGCCTACACTAGGGTATACAGTGCAATCTATACTTATATACGGTAGCCTAACCTAAACTTTACAGTACTATACTCTGTACATGTAAGGTATAATTATTATCAACTAAATTTGGAGGTTCATTGCGGATTGACTTACAATAATTCAGTACAAACAGAGAAATTGAATAACACAAACAAGAATCAGATGTCTACTGTACAGGGGTACTCACCAAGATTCGGTTCATCGTCACTGTGCTTGAATGGTGTCAGGCTGTTGACGGCTATGTATACTATACTAACTAAAAATCGAAAGAGGAGGAGGATGTTAAAGCAGCAGGATCATCGACTTGCTCATCTTCAGTCAGTATTTCTTTGGCTGTTAGTTCATGCGTTACAGGGAGTAGGATTTGGAGGAAAGAGCTGTCACAAGATGTACAACTAGAGGGTCGAGGCTCAAATGTGGTGGAAGGGAATGGCACTGGAGTCATTTTCTTAAAGAAGTAATCCATTGTAGCCTGCACTGTCCAGTTTTTTTTTTTTTTTTTTTTTTTTTTTTTTGTTCATTAACGACTCAGTAACATGCAATAGAGTCTCAAAGTGCTCTCTCAACTTTAGCAAACATTCCATGTTCACATCCATTTGACTAAAAAGATTAATTGCATTGTCAGTTAAGGCAAATGCCTCTGCCATTTTTTTTTGTCCTAAACTTTTTGTCTGGCTCCTCTTCAATTTCTTCTTCCTCTTCTGCTCTTTTTCTCACTTCTGCAAGTTCATTCAAATCTTCTGCTGTTAGCTCTACATCTTGCACATATATAAGTTCTTGAATCTCTTTCTTTTCAATTTCCAAATCTAAACTTCTTCCAAGTGTCAAGATCTTTATATTAATTTGCAAAACTTCATCCATACTGAAACCTTTAAATGAGTTTACATACTTTTAGCAGATTTTTCCAAATCCCATTCATACTCTTTTATTACCTCCTCCATGCCCTTCTGATGTTCATAATGGCGTTCAGAACATTGAATTCCTTCCAGAATGTTCTGAGCTCTCTTTCTCCTCATCATCCATATCCTGAACAGCCCCAGCAAATGTTTAAGATAATATTCCCTGAATGTAGTCACGGCACTCTGATCCATGGGTTGTATGAGAGGAGTTGTGTTTGGTGGCAGAAACACAACTTTTACAATCTCGCTATATCTCTGATGTGCCGAGGGTGGCCCAGGAACTTTGTCCAGAATCGGCGAAATTTTGAAGGGAATGTTGTTTTTCCCCACAATAATCATTCACTTCTGGAATGAAGCAATGCACAAACCAGTCTTGAAATAGCAGTGCAGTCATCCATGCTTTCTTATTATGCCAGTAATGCACAGGAAGCGTACGTTTGCCGATTACTGTCAATGCCCTCGGATTTGCTGAGTGATAAATCATGAATGGCTTGAGTTTATACCCAGCCACATTTCCCCCAAGCAGAAGAGTCAGTCGATCTTTGTATGCCTTGAACCTGGGCATCATTGGTGCTTCATTATGGATGTAGGACCATTCAGGCATCCACTTCCAATACAGTCCTGTTTCATCAACATTAAAACTTTGATCCAGCAAGTACCCTTCATCAATGATGATCTCATGCAAAGCATCCTTAAATTTTAGTGTCTCCTTCGGCATCAGCGCTTGCTACCTCACCGCTAATTTTCACACTATGAAAATTATGGTGGTTTTTGAAACATTGAAAACAACCAGTACTTGCTGCAAAATCTGTGCTGTGGGTATCATCATATTTTTTCTTTAGTTTCTCAAAAAGCAAGCACTTGTATGTTTGAATGGTCAAGATGCTGAGTGGCATACTCTTTTGTATTTGGTCCTTCATCCACGTGACTGCTCCATTTCTTACAAAGGCCCTGGTCTCTTTGTAATAATTGTGGAATGAACTGAAGCAGATGACAGAGGTTTGTCATGAGCGATTACCATGACTGCCTTTCCCGTGGCATGATGGCTGATAATTTTCATTTCCTGCTCTAAAGTAATGGAATGCCTCTTCTTGTCACTACCAGCAGGAGACTCACTTGGGCATTTGGCCGACATACTGATAGGCACTAATTTGAGTTATAAACAGTTTACATGTAGTCAGACACACAAAAATCACACACGAACACTGACCTAACTTGACTTTGTAGACGGTGAGGTCTAGGTCAGGGCGAGAGATACCCACATCCCAGCCTCTCGGGCCAACATATCGTACGCCATACACTGCCTGACTGTGCGCTGCTGCCTGTGCCCATCATGCACAAAATTTCAAAATATTTTAAAAATATTGTCGTATCGGTATCACATCGTAATTTCGAGACCATCGGAACTTGCTAACCCCATTGCAAGATCAAATTATTGTAAAATGAAACATTGTAACCAGGGAAGTACCTGTAGTTGCTAAAAGAAAGTGATGTAATAGTGGAGTTATATTTTTTTATTTTTGTATAAATGTAAAAATGTTATACAAAGGTAAACAAATATACTTCATGTTTCCTGATTTGGTTGTTTAGCCACACAATGTTGTTTATGTCATTTCTTTGGCAAGTGCTTGTTAATTATAAGAGATAGCTATGAATTATTACATAAGCCATAAGGTTAGTATTTTTGTTTGAAAGCCTAACCTAGTACAATCTACTACAGTATACTGAAAATGAAATTCACTCCACAAGCATAGTCTAGTACAGTATACCCACAATGCTCGCCCAACATTTACATCCCAATCATTATCACATTCACTCATCATACGTAATATCTCCGTCAACGTTCTCACCGTTCGCTCCGCCAATCCATTCGCACTGGGCATATACGGCATAGAGTACACATGCTCTATGCCCCAATCACGCAACATTTGCTCAAACTCCCATCCAACAAATTCAGGCCCATTGTCACTCAACATTCGCGTCGGCTTGCACACACACATTGGCAACATCACTTGACCCACCATTCTCGCTACAGTCTCACTCTTTTTGTTCCGAATCGCTACTGCATATGCAAACTTACTCAAATGATCTACCATTACAACCATTCCCACATGTCCTCTAGCAGTCACAGGCAACGACACACAATCAATCACAACCATCTCAAATAACTCTTTCATGTGCAATCGCAACACAGGTGGATTCGCATGCACACTTTGATACTTACCCTTCTGACAGTCCGCACACGTAATCGCTACATCCGCACAAATTTTATTCAATCCAGGCACATACAATCTCTCTCTCATACATTCCCATAATTTATTTTTCCCCAGATGCCCAAACCTATCATGCACTAATAAACACATACCCACGGCTGCGTCTTCCGAAAACACTGGCACATACACTTCCCCATCCCATATTCCTTCCTGATGCAAAAAATAAACTATACCTTTACATACAACAAATCTCTTAGCACTTCGCTTATACACTTCTAACTCAGACGGCCAACTTCCTACTCTTACACCCCCTAACACACACTCTCTTAACATACTTATTCTCATGCACTGATTTTGCATCTGCTTAATTTCCTCTTCACTCAACAAATCATTTTCACTCCTTGCAATATCTACCATACCTACAAAACTAGTTTTAGACACATTCCCTCCTTTAACCGTCGTTATTTCCCTGCCGCCCTTTCCTAAAATTCCCCTCCCGACATCCACACTTATATCATGCATTCTCATAAAATCAATTCCTAATAAAAAACATGTTGGCATATCATTCTCATCCATGACTACAAAATTATGTATTATTTCAGATCCCCCTAACTGAATTTTTAATTGTACCTCCTCCCATACTAACACACTCCCTTGTCCCAAACCATGTATCCTTACACTCGTTGATTTTCTTTTTACATCCCAATCGCACCTTTCCAATTCACTCACTACTGTACTACTCACTAACGACACTTGTGCTCCCGTATCTACCAAACTACAATATTCACTCTGATTCACCACTACATTCGTTACTAACTTACCTTTCGCTTCATGCATATACGCTCTCACGGCTACATTCACCTGCTTAGCTTCCTCACAACCATCCTCATCACATTCATCTTCAACGATATCCTCAACCCTACCCCTTACTCCCTCATTTTCCCCATAATCACCTTTCTTAACCAGCCAGCTACAATTATCCTTTCCACAGTGAACATTTAAAATTACATTCGTACCATTTTCATTCACCCTTCCTTTATACTCCACCGGCATATTCCATCCAAAGAACAATCGTACTGTAATTTTAAACATTTCAGCCACTACCAACAACACTTTCACTAACTTTTCCTCCTCATCTAATTCCCTTCCTTCCTCGCGCACTCCTCCTTCCGGCATCTCATTCATCACCTTTTCACGTAACTCGTTCATGCTTGCAGGTACTCCGTCAATCAACCCATTTGTTTCTAAATTACTCAACCCCCCAAACAGACATTCCCACACTCGATTCTCCCCTATATACTGTTGCTTTACCACAAATCCTATGGGTACTCGGTCCGGGTCCCAGTCGCTCCTAACCCTATCATCTCGTTCAGTCCACATACGCGACATAGCATCTGCAACAATATTCTGTCTACCTTGTACATACTCTACCTTAAAATTAAACTCATTCAAATCCTCTATCGTTCTGGCAATTCTAGCATTCACACTCTCCTTTTTAACCATATATACTAGCGGTCGATGGTCCGTCCGTATCACAAAATCTACCCCATACAAAAATACTTTCAACGCTTTCACACAAAACCTTATAGCAGCCAATTCCTTTTCAATCACCGAATATTTCAACTCTGCCCTTCCAAACGCCTTGCTCACATACGCAATTACTCTCAATTGTTCTTCCCCATTCGCCTTCTGCATTTGTACCAAGCATCCTCCCATATTATATTTACTTGCATCCGTATACAGTTCTAGTTTACTGGCATTCTCACTATAGTCCGGGAAAGCCAACATCACGTCTCTTGCAGCCTCCTCTTTCAATCTCTCGAATGCTTTGATCATTCGCTCATCCCATTTCAATCTTACACAATTTCTCTTCCCCGTCCATTCAGTCAGTGGTTTCCTGATCCCCGAACAATCTCTTATAAACTTCCTTCCAAACTCAATTAAACCTAGAAATCCTTTCAACTCACGCACGGTCCGGGGACGTGGAAATTCCCTAACCTTGTTCACGAACTTATCACTCTTCCTTACACCTCTTCCACTCACCATATGCCCTAGGAATTCCACCTCCCCAGCCAACCAAGCACACTTTCCAAGTTTTACTTTTATTCCTACTTCTTCCAACCTTTCTAACACTCGTTCAAGCAGTTCCATATTCTCTTCTACAGTCTCACTCGCAATCAAAATATCATCTATAAAAACAGTTACCTTCTTGCGATCAAACCCAGCCAGAACCACATTCATTGCCCTTTGGAAGGCAGCAGGCGCATTAGCCAGTCCGAAACTCAATCTTCGGAACTGGTAGTGGCAGGAACCACTAGAAAAGGCCTTAATATGCCTGCTCCCTTCCTCCAGAGGCATCTGGTAATAGCCCCTTACCAGATCTAATTTTGTAAACACTTTCATTCCATTCATCTTGTACACACAATCAGACACCACATTCATCGGGAATAGCTCTTTCACAGTTACTTCATTCACCTTCCGATAATCCACACACATTCGCAAACTTCCATCTGGCTTACGTACCAGTACAATGGGGCTATTCCAGGCGCTCGTACTCCTTTCAATCACTCCCACCCTCTCAAGCTCCTCACACTGCTCCTCTATCTCACGATTGATAGACGGAGAAAAATGTCGGGACGCTGATATATGGGGGGGTGTCGTCTTCCAGAACTATTTTAAATTCCGGAAGCTTGATCCCCAAAATCCTCGTCTCCACGACTCAACACCCCTGCCTATCCCACAACATTCTCCTCAATCGTTTCTCTTACGTTATCACTTACATTTTCATCTACCTTTACTCTTTCTTTCAACTCCTCATACGTCCAATCATTAACTCCTTTCAAATCACCTGTCATCACCTGCCGTACCTTCACGCACCTCTCATCATCCACATTCACCAACGCACGTAATATTCCCACGCAATCTCCCTCACATATTCCTCGGACTCGCTTCTTCCTGACACTCGGCAATGACGTTATATATACCCTCGGATCTCCCATGTTCAAAACCCCATCATATACACACACATTTGCCCTGACTAATTTATTTATGTCTATTCCCTCAACCACGTACTCACAACTATCATTGTTGGCTATCCCGAGGCTATCTGGCCATGCCACTTTCACACTCACAACTTCTCCAATCTCATGTGGCACTTTTACCCTCTCTGTCGCAATTACAGGCACTCTCTTCCACAATTTTTGCTCAACCCTACCATCCTTCCCCAAATACAAATCCCCAAGCACATCCCCTTTCATACGTAATTCAATTACATTCATACTAGGACGGACCACCATCCCGCATTTTGTCAAAAACTCATATCCCAATAAAATATCATATTTATCATTCGTACTGTCAATCACACAAAAATCACTTTCATCCATCACTACACCCCCAATTTCTAACCGTTCACACACTCTTCCAACCACTGCTACCCCTAAATTTCCAATGCCTCGTACTTCCCCCTGACAATTCCTAATTTCACACGTATTCCTCAATTTCTCACATCCATTCTTAAATATGACATTCATACTACACCCGGTATCTACTAAGGCAATCAGTCTTACTCCCTTACAACACACTTGCACATTCATGCACTCGTCAGTCTTTCCAGCAAAACCTCCCTCATGCAACAACCCCTCACATACATGCATCACACGCACCGCTTGCATCCTGGAGGATCCACCCATTTGAACCCCCTTCACACTCAGTTTCCCGAATTCGCTGTCACAGTCACCCTCTTTCGTCTACATACACTTGATACATGCCCTTCCATTCCACATTCGACACACTTCGCTCTCGGTTCTGAACACATTCTCGCATAATGCCCATTCTTACCACAGTTGCCACATATTGTATTCACTTGGGTACCCCTACAACCATTAGCAATATGACCCACCTGTCCGTACCTGTAGCATTTAACCCCCCTATCTTTCGTACACTCCCTTACCAAATGTCCCGATTGCCCACACCCGAAACACGCTCCTAAAGCCCACCTACACTCATTCTTTGTATGTCCTTCCTTTCCACATCTAAAACACTTCGCTCGACTTCCACTCACCGACCTTCCCCTTTGTACACTACTATCCCTAACCCGTCCAACCCGTTGTTCCCTTACAAACCCACCATTCATCCTCACTGGCACCTCCACATTACTTGCTCTTACACTCCTATCTATTACACTATCTGCCATTCTCATTGGGCCCCTCAACACTGCATCCCTAAAGCTTCCAAACTCTGGCACTCTCTCATCTACCCCAGCCCTTACACTCACACTTCTGCTCTCTTTTATAACCCTGTCAAGCTCATAATCTTCTACAATTTCCAAAATTTCTCCCCAAGTCAACCTTTCACTCGTCCATCGTTTCTTCTCCTTCCGCTTCAAGTTCACAAATTCTCTCACTCCATCTGGCACTGTCTCTAACAACTTTCGTACTAACTCCTTACATTCATCTATCCCATCATCCCCAAACTTCTTCCTCGCCAATGTCTCCAGCCTACAAGCATACAGTGACAAGGTTTCCCCAGCTTTCATTGTTGCCTCATCAAATCCATTCTTCCTCTTATACTTAACACTCGCTTTCATACGCCTCGCTTGCTCAACTAGTCTAGCTTTCACCTTGTCATACTCAACATCTCCCACACTCATAATAACCCTATACATATCAAGCAAAAACCCAGTCAAATATTCTCCTAATTCTCGTGCCCACACTCTCTTACTCTCCCCATACTTATCCTGACAAAACCTTTCATACTCCCTAAAGAAATCATGCACATCCCTACTTCCATACTCATTATACTTTTCACACTGGGGTACCTCCCTCACATACATAGCCTTTCTCACTTCTTTCTCACTTTCCCTCTCACTTTCGCTACTTTCACTCTGTCCTTTCATACCCTCTTCCGAATACAAAGAGTCCACTTCCGCACTTACATTCATCTTACTCATTACACTCTTCTTCTTCCTCTTTTTATCCACTTTTATCCATCCACCTCGCTATCACTAATATCTTCACCCTCCCTTCTTTCCTGCCTTTCCCACTTCCTTGCCCTTCTTACCAGTTTCCTTTCCTTTTCCCTTCTTCCCTTTTTCTTCCCCTGACTTATCCTTACTTTCCCCTCTGTTCCTTCCCTTGCTTTTCATTCCCCTTTTCCTTACCCTGCCTCTCATTCTCTCGTTTCTTACTTCCTATTCCCACATCACTTTCATCACTCATGCTTCCATTCACTTCTTCCTCCTTTTCTTTCTCTCTTGCCCCTTCACGCGTTCCAGAGGACCTGCCTCCAACAGCCCCTTCTCCAAAAACACCCTTGAACATACCTTTCACCATTTCTTCCACACCTTTCATCATTCCCTCCAACTTTTTATCCACCCTCTCTTCCATTCTCTCTTCTGACTCTTTCATCTCCCCTTTCATTTCTTCTTTTGCACTCCTTAGCATTCCCCCCATCTCCTCCAACTGACTCCTCAACTCCTCATTCTCACTCCTCAGCCTCCCATTCTCCTCCTCCAGCCTACCCTGGAGTTCCCTAGCCACTCGGAGTTCCTCTCTCAGTTTCTCTATCTCACTCATCCTGACCTCTTACTCTCACTCTACCCACCACAAACATTCCTAACAGCTATTATACAACAGCCCCACGTTGGGCGCCAAATATTATGTGGCGGAATTCAAAACCACAAAAAACAGTACACAACACTCACCCTGATCCTCGGTTGCTGGAAGATGGAGTAAGGCGTCCACGGTCGCCAACACAGCACCCAAAACCACACAACAAAACAAGGAAACTTAAAAAAAAGAGAAGATAGAACTATATACACAACAAGAACAGCACACTAACAAGGAAAACCAACAACTCTCAAAAGCACACAAAAAAAACTGTCCAAGACCAAACGACTGACCGGCACTAGCTCTGACTCAAGACTCACTCAAAAACCGAAAAATCCTTCACATATCCCACAGACAGACAGCGCCGTAAACAAACCAACGACCTCATCCTCTTCCAACAACCGAAGCACTCACTAACGACAATACAATTACACTCTCTCTCTCTCTCTCTCTCTCTCTCTCTCTCTCTCTCTCTCTCTCTCTCTCTCTCTCTACTCACACAGAACATTGGGAAATGCTAGATACAAACAAATTTATTCATCCCCCTATAGAATCTTGATGGGCTTCCAACATTTGGCTCATGCTAATGGTACCATTGTTCCCACTGTTTGGCACAATGGGTGCAACTGTTACCCTAGGGCCAGCTGGTCCTTAGGGCCATCCAACCCCATGGGTACTGGTCCAGACAAGGTTCTTGGACTGCTGTTCTGGGACTCCCTGCCGCTACCCTTGCTTCATGCACATGTGGAGCTGTTACCCAGGCTGCCCAGTCCAGTCAAGGCTCTTGGACCACTGGTCTGGAACCCCTTGCCACTACCCATGCTCCATGCATATGTGCAACTGCTACCTGGGTTCCCAGGAATTCAGGGATACTGGTCCAGAATAGCTAGTCAGCCAGTCTACCTGTACTAATAGTATGGGATCCTTGGCTTGCAGGGGTCCAAGGAAGTGACAGGGCCCCTGTGGTCCTCTCATCCAAACTTAGAAGGGGATGGTTGCCCTCCCCCCTTCCATCCTTTCTTTCCTGTAGAAGTCCATCTTCTAGGAAGGTTTTAGCATGATCATGGAAAGCCCTTGCCCACATTTTTGTAAGTGAGTATGCTCTCTATGACCTGTGGGTTTGTTGTCAACTTGGTTTGATGACTGCTCACATCCTTTTTCACCTAGTGGAGGCCTTGCTTCTGCCAGATGGGGCAAGGGTACCAGGAACCATTCTCCCATTTTCCCTATTTCTTTGGAGGTTTTCAAGAGGCAGGAGCTGGATAATCGTTAGGGCTAGGATAAGAAGCTGTCACACTTTCTCTCAAGCCTTTTCATGAGGAAGTATGTACTCATATCGATTTTAGAACCAAATGGGTTATACTCCCATATGTGGAACAATCCTGGGTGGGTGTTTTTGGTGGGCCTCCTCCTACAGGAGTGGTGTCAGATTTTTCAGCACCTGGAATGGTACCAAGCATCCTGTACACCAGGTTTCAGATACCAAGGTGCAGGGCTGCTGTTTCTAGAAGCCATCAAGCTGGATGGCCTTGGTGAAGCGCCTGGTCATTATCTGTAGTCTTTCCCTGCCGTTGAGAAGGCTTAGTCTCTAGCTTAGTTGCCTTGGTCATGACTTGCTGGTGGTATTTTGAGCCATATGATTTCACCTGTATCTGCACAGGGAATTCATTTAGGGCCAATCTAGTGTAGTGACTTTCTACTTGTGCCCTAGACTCAATGAAAGAAGATCTCTTTATTTTGATTAGTACCATACTAATACCCCAAGTAAACTTGAGTCTCTCTCCCTTAGCCTTGTTTTAGCCTATTGCTAGACAGTCTTTGAGCGAGGAGTCTCTCTCTCTCTCTCTCTCTCTCTCTCTCTCTCTCTCTCTCTCTCTCTCTCTCTCTCTCTCTCACCTCTCTCTCATGCAAAGGCAGTGGATGACCTGAATGAGAAGACTATATTCAAAACACTTTTGTTTTGGGGGTAGTCTTTGTCGACTGCTCGACCCACTGGGCAACTTTCTGTGAGCTGTTTTTGTGTGGGGGAATGAGATATAGTGTTGTTTCAAGTCTTTGGACAAGATCTTGGCACTAAGTTGGTGTTGGCACTGAGGATTGGTCTGGCTCTGTGGTCTACTTCAATCCTTTCAGAATGAAGAGAGACTGTGGTAAGGTTGGTGCAGATGAATAACAGCACCTGTCTTTGCCAGGCAGTGTCCTATAAGTTCCTGGGCTTATAAGGCACTGCAGTTGAACTGTCATGTTCAGTTGGCCTTCTCTTCTCTGGGACAGCAGAGTTTTAACTTCTTTTTTTCATGTGGAGTTTCCCAGACTTCTCCAGTTAGGAGTTTCTTCTTACCTTTAATCACCTTTAATCACACTTCTGTTTTCAGAAAGGTAGTAAAAGGAAGAAGAGAAGGGGGGAATGCAAAGGCAGCATTCTTTCCTTGCAGCTGGTGTTTGTAAGAGAGTGCCTGTCTCTTTTGAGTCCCTGACATCCCCTACCTTTTCCTGGTCCATTTCCTCACCTTTAGAAAAAATGTGCGATGCTGAAGTTTGGCACTAGAAGTCGGGGGACAGTGATGGTTGTGCGCAAGTTTCTGTTGTACCGGGGACAACTCACATGGTGATGTTACCATTCTTTAGTTCCCCTGTTGTCCTTGTAGAGCTGGGTTCTAAGGGCAATTCTGCCTTCTTTCCTGACTTAGAGTCTCAAGAAGTTGTGTCTTCAGGGGACTGAGATTATGGCAGGACAATGGGAACTGTACATGGGAGTGCAGCTAGGTTTTTCCCCCGAGGTTGCCTTTGTGGTCAGACACACTTAATGAGGGGTAGGATGCACCCCTGGGCATTGCTCAGAAGGTAAATCTCACTTTAGGGCTGATGTCCAGATACCTTTCAACACCACAGTTGTAGATGAGTAACAGGGACATATGGTTCGTAATCACCACTGTTGTTTGAGAATTCCAGGTTCTGAGCTTACAATTGGCTACCGTTTGGCACAACAGGTACCTCGGGGTTCTTTCTTCTCCATGCTTGCTTGGGTTTAAGGATGGGGAAAGTCTTCTTTCCTTGAAGGCAACCTCGAACCTTATGTCTTTAACACCATCTCACCTCTTAGTATGTAATCACTAGCAGCTTGATTTCTGCTTTTCCCTGGCAAAATCTGGGACTTCCCATGCATCCATGCCAAGTAATATCTGGACCTGCTAGCTCTGTTGGTTAGAGTTCCTAAGAGATATTCCTCTCTTAGTTAACTTTGGCTGTAGCCACTCATAGTCAGGTGTCTCTGGGCATTGAGAGTTCTTGCACTTCACACCTGGATGTTTTCCAGCCTCCCCCCAACAAGAGGGTTTTTTTTTTTTGCTCTCCAGTGGAGTTCTTGTATGCTTCCATTCCGTGAGTGGCTGTCTAGAAAATTAGAATCATCTCCAGTTATTGGTGATGGAGACTAGGTATCTCTCTGGTTGGAGCTGTTAATCAATTGATAGTGGTTTTGCTCACTTACCTTTGCTGTGTTGCTTCTTTCTACCTTGGGTTTTGAAAGGCATGGTCAACCTTCAACAATGGTGTGATTCTAGGAGCAGATCTTAACTTTTTTAGGGAGATCTTTTGTATGCCTGAGAAACTTTAACAGTCTTTCTCTCTCAGGGATTCAAACCTTGGAGGGTCATGACTATCTACTTTAGGAGTTTGACTTGCTGCCTGTATGAGTCTTGTTAAGGGTTGTCAGACATAGGTCTGAACCCAGAGACTGTGTCTTGTTTAGCCCTGACATCAGCATAGGTACAGGCAAGTCATCGGGGCTGCTGCATGTACGGCTCTTGGGAGAATGGAGATCTGTTTGTTCGGAATTGTCCCAGATTTTGCAATGAGTTTCAGAACTGTTGGTCACATCAGTCTGAATCTTTTCTGTTATCCTCACTAAAGGACTTTTCAATAGTGACTTGCAAGATACTACAGAGTTCTGTTTTGAGTGCTGCACTACTATCTTGAGGGAACTAGACATCTCAGATTTGCATGTCAACAACTTTTCAGTTGGCACTAACAAAAGTGGAGGAAAGTTTTCCAAATACACTAGCCTCCTTGGTCTGTAAGTTGGTCCATGGGCATTGTCTCTGCCAGCGTGGAAGGAGAATTGCAGCCCAGATGAGACTTGATGGTAGGAGGGGCATCACTATACTTTGCACTTAGTAGGAACTTGTTGGCTTTCATGTATTACATGCGGAGAGGTGATCGGGTATGATCACCTACATATTTTATGTGAGGAATGTTGCCCACTAGCCTTGGATGTGCTTTCAGTGGATCATTGTTGGCTGTTCAGTAGGTTGGATAGTGAGCCCAGCTCCCTTTTGGGACAGGTAACACCTTGTCTGGGTATCCAGTTGGCAGGAGACAGGATAGTAGTAACAGGTTCTCCTCCCTCTTTTTCTTCCTTCCTCTCTAGCAAATGGAGAGTCAGAGTGCCATGCAATATACAAGCTGGACAGACTTGAGTGCAAGTTAGCTAGCTGACTGGGCTCCAGTCTTTTGATTGGCATTGAAGGGGTGCAATTTCCCCTCCTCTCTTGGCAATGGGAGACAGAAAATGAAACAAGGGCGTTGTATTGTCTCCAACACTTCGGTGTGGGTTCTTACAGACTGATTTAGGAATGGAGTACAAACCCTTTACTTAAGGTCCTGAAGTCTAGCATCTGCCACATCCCATATGTGCAGTATGCTCGAGGTGCGGGGTCCATTTCTCTGCTCCTAAATGGACCAGAAAGGTAACCCTAGGTTGGGAAACCTACAAGTTCATTCAGAGTACCCAGATTCCTCTTGCTAATGAGTAAGTCTCCTATGTAAAGATCAAAGGTTTGTATTTGTGTAGGAACAAATAGCAAATTTTAAAAGTAACTAGTATTTTCTCTAACACACAAACCTGAAGTTCTTTCCATTAACAACCCACCTCAGCCACCCCTCGCTCTGGTACCTGGGCTGGAAGGCAAAGTGGATTGCAGTCTGGTAGGTGGGTGGGGCTTCCCCCTACCTGTCACTAGTTTACTGCCTTGTCAGTAAGTTTGAATGGTCATTCCAATTTGTGTTTGCAAGCTAAATCCCTGTGTAAAGAACTTTTAGTTATTATGTTAGGAAAATACAAATTACTTTTAAATTTTGCTATATTATACCTCAGGGCATGTAAAAAAAATCTCCCCATTTTCAGAATGGAATATTAATTTTTGAAAAAATTGTGTTTGCATATAATTATTTAAAGTTATTGAAATGCATAGCCACAGTATGACAGAAAAAAGGTGGACACAGCATGCAGCCAGAACAGTTGGAAAAATCTTTTTAATAATAATTCTAGTTATTTGCAAGAGAAAACAAAAAGCAATGTAGTAACAGCAGAAAACATTTTATAACACTCCCGTCCATAGTTTCTGCCACTGATAGACATCTGTGATGGTGACAGTGAATTTATGAATGCTTGAATTTGCAAATAAAATGAAAACAAAAACAAAGTTGCAGGCTAGAGATAAGAAATTATTTCAAAGTTTGTATATGAAAATAAGATTTTCTGTGAGCTCAATGAAATAAAGTTATGTGTTTTTGTTATGGAAAGTTGCTGTGTAAGCCTAACCTGCAGAGAAATGATCAGAAGTTGGAAAAAGAGATTGGAGATTGTGTGATGATAATAAAAAATCAGATAAATGATTAGCTAGTGAAGTGGTATATAAAGTGGCAGGTGCTGACTAGTGGGAAACCTCAGAAGTTAATTGAGAAATGGTATAGGTAGTGATTAGTACCAAATGGGAATTCAGGTAGTGTGTATAAGATCAAAGAAAATGGAGGGAAAACTAATGTAAACATTAGAGATGTATCAGATATCTGCATCTGGATCCGCATGGATTACAGCATTTTTTATAAATCTGCATCCGTATTAACAATTTCTTAACATCTTTAGCATTGCAAGCAGTATCCACATCTGCAATTTGAGAAAGCGGACACGTGGATATCACCCCCTACTCATACATTGTAGCTAAAAGTAGAGCTTTTTTTTTTTTTTTTTTTTTTTTTTTTTTTTTTTTGACTAAAGTTGGCTTTTTCATTTCATTATACAGAATACATGATAAACAATTTACATTTCATACAGTATATGCTGTATAGCTCCAATATAGGATATTTGTTTTATAGCAGATTTATTTTAAAGCATATTTGTTTTAGTAATTTCATGTCATTTACAGTAGTTATAATCTTAAAGGCAGGGTATTGCATTTTCTGGGAAACTCTCTGTCTCTCTCTCTCCAATGTGAAGAATGGCTTTGAGTTTTGTTACCCTTATCATTCAGTGAGTATGAAATAACCTTGTGCCAAGACAACTAAAACGTTCGTGTATTGCTGGTACTGTTTGTACGTTCATATGAAAGTATACACACGTGCATGAGTATCACTTACATTTCTACTTTCAATTGGTACATTAAATATTATGTAATATGTACCCATTCTCTTTATTCACTGTTCCAGTTCCGTGCTCTCTTTCTGTGGCTGAAAGTCATCCTTAACAATTAAATATATCTAAATTATTTAGATTTACAAAATATCCACATCCGTATATGCATCTGCAAGGGTATGGTCATCAAATATCCGCATCTGCAAATTTAAAAGAATTGATATCCGCAGCCACAGATCCTATTTTCAGACATCCGATACAGCTCTAGTAAACACATGATTGATAATCATTTACTTTATCCTAAATGGTGTGTGTAAATTCATTGAAAAATAGGGTAGCAGATGCATACCAGTAGCAGTTTGAAATCATTTAATTTATGATAATTTTATGGAAACAAGTGAAACTCCATCCTTTCTGTAGGTTCCTAGTCCCCTGTTTTATTTGAATAATCAGATTTATTATGTATAAAATTAAACATTGTTAATAAACATTGCATCTCTTCGTAAATTATGGGTTTACAGTATATTCTAGTTGATATATCTAGTGATGATAGGAATGATATTGTTGTTTCCTAATTTATTAAAGTGCTACGATGCTGCTGTGAATTGTTTGACTCATTAAGACAAAGAACCAGTGACACAGTTCATTTTCAAGTATTTTAAATGAAAATAACTTTTTCAATTTTAATGATTTTCAGTTAATGAGGTTTATCAACCAGTGATACCTGCTAGTAGCTGGGGATCACCCTTCATTGGAGATGTATTGCCACCACCTCATAGTCCACTTCCACCTCAGAATATGCCACCTTATTATCGTGAGCCATCATTACCTCATTATCCTCCTCCACCGTCATATGTAAGTATTAGTGTAAATCATTTGATATGTGTAATACCTACAGCTAAAAGTATAATTAAAGATTCATGGTACAGTATTGAACTTTATTCCTCTCTTTCACATTTAAATATTTTTAACTTGAGGCTCAACAATTTTCCAGCATTACCATACGTAGTAGTATGTTTACCTAATGATATAATAGCATAACAGCATAGTACTAAAAATGCTAAATTCATATTGTATATTAATGAGATTGTGCAGTAGTATTGCTTAATACAAGTATTTGTTAAGTATTTGTGGTTGCGTTTCCTGAGGTAAAAATAGGTTTTTTTTTTCCATACAGTAAACCCGCGTATTCACGGGGGATGCGTACCACACCCCCCGGGAATAGCTAAAACCTGTGAATACTTAGAACCCTTCTGAAAACACTTAGAACTGCCTATTTTGAAAGTTCAAACACAAAAAAACTAAAAATGCGAATACAGGTATTATCCTACTTACGATGGTGTTAGGTTCCAAAAAACCCATCGTTTGTTGAAAAAAACATATCTCGAATATAGCCTAGCCTATACTAGGGTATTCGGTACCACGTATACATATATGGTAGCCTACCCTACACTATAATGTATACTCTATACATATATGGTATAGTAATTATTAATATCAGCTAATTCTGGAGGTTCATGCAGAGTGACGTATGATAATTCAATACAAAGAGAAATTGAATAACAAACAAGAATTAGCTAAGCCTGCACTATGGTATAAGTTAAGTATATCTTAGTTTAACCAGACTACTGTATACAAATATATGGTAGCCTACCCTACATTATACTGTACTCTATATTTGCATCATATCGTATTATACAAATATCAGCATAACGAATATGCATCTTTTCCATGAATATTTTAAAATACTATGCCCTAATTCACTGTATCCAATAATATTGTATATATATATATTCTTGTATTGCTTTTGTATTATACATTGCGATCTTAGCGATCAATGTTTTGGTTTGGAAATCAATTACGCGGCTAGTTTATTTTGCCATATTTAACTCAGTTCAGAGCACTTTTCTTGCTTCTTGTTAGCGTAAATGAATCTCTAGATACTTTATTTATATGGAGCAAGGTTATTTTTCGTTATACAAAGTGTTTTTAAGTCAAAATATAACTTGAATACGTCTTGTTGTGAAATTAATTTAGCTATTTTTTTCGTCAATAGATGACGTTGGCCATTTGGGGGGCATTTGTTTTGTGTAAAAAAAATCAAGATTCTGTTCGCTATTTTCACTCGATTTCATCATAATGCGAGCTTTACGTATTTATCATTTATCGGTGTAAAAATAGCAGTAACGTGTTCTTTCATGCCCAGTAGTTTTGATTAAAATACTTTCTCTCTGATTTTAAGTATGGTCGAGTTTCAGCCATGTTGCTGATGCACGATAATTTATAGTCATTAGCAGCCTGAGCATTGTTTTCTCAGCTTCAGCTACAACTTTTAGCTTAAATTTAGCAGTATATTTCCTTGCCAATCTTTTATCCATACCGAACAAGTGTATAATGTAAAAATATCAGTCATTTGTACTATAATTATGGTAATTGTTTATTACCATATGATGGTTGAAATACAAGCAAAACGGCTGTTTATGGCTGTACGCATTTATGCAAGAGTATAACGTTACTAACAATACTTTTATCATTCTCTTACTTTTTTAACTAGAAAATGGGATAAAGAGATGGAGGAAAAGAAGCTGGTCTATTGTAGTTTGGTCTCTCTCACTGCCTGGTTGTACGCTGCTGCCTACGCCTGTGGGAAATTTAAAAATATTTTCTAAATATTGTCGTATCAGTATTAATTGCTTACCCCATTGCAAAACTGAATTGTTGTAAGACTAATTTTATTAACTCGAACATTACCTGAGTATGTTAATAGTTTTGTCACAAAAAGTGCATTTAGTCATGAAAATGAGATGAAAATACAGTAATTAGTGAATATTCCTCAGTGAAAAATACTATGAATGGACGAATTTTGAGCAAATAATACGTATATATGCTCCAAAGAGAAATCCATGATCAGGTGAGTCTGCGATCGTGAGACCACGAATACGGCGGGTTTACTGTATTCACGGGCACCTCAAGTTATCAGACTTAAATTTAACGAGTTCTGTTACTTACCAGATATGCCCAGCTCCAGAAAAATAAAATATTCCATACTTGATGGAAATCAGATGCAAAAATGAATGCTACTGATATTAGCTTGTCTAACCTTGTAAGATTGCTTCTTTGTTTCCAGGATAACAGACCCATCTTGCCCCCGCTCTGTGCCTTTCTCCCACTCGTTTGAACATTTAGCATGTGTTTTTCTGCCTTGTAAAGAGTCTTCACTTGTATCCAAATGTGATATTTTGTGTTTAGTGTAATTCATTGCATAGCAACTTTTTCATATTCCTACTTTACTCAGTTGTGTGAATCAATCTGCCATAAAACTATTGTCAAGTTTAATTTGATAATGAATATCATGCTAATTTATATGAAGGTCAATTTTTTTATTTGTATTCCTTGTAAAGGGAGTTACTTTTCAGATGTGTCAGGGCAAATTGATTAACTACGTTTACATACAAGTATTTTATCTTTTTCTTAAAGTGTTGAGTATCTTTGATAACATGAATGTACAGATGCTATATATATATATATATATATATATAATCTTCTTTTTTTAACGTGCCTTTTCCCATTTTTGTATGGGGTAAGCACAATGCCTTCTTTTGAAGGACTATTTGATTTGGCTTTGGGGTAGACCGTAGTCTCGATTGGCTGCCCTGCCTGACATCGCTTAGACCCCGGTAGCGTATAGTACATGTATCATACCAGACCCAACGCCCTTTCTCCCAGCAGCGAGAAAGCACATCCAAGGCTAGTGGGCAACATTCCTCACATAAAATATGTAGGTGATCATACCCGATCACCTCTCCGCATGTAATACATGAAAGCCAACAAGTTCCTACTAAGTGCAAAGTATAGTGATGCCCCTCCTACTGCTAAAGCAGTCCACTGAACTTTAGTCAGGCTAGATTCAGATAACTCTGAAAACTTCTGAACATTGAACAGGGCCATTTTCTCCAAGTTACTCAACTAAATAATTCACAGTACAATAAAAAAACAAAATAATGTGGTCACTCTCCTATCAAAAAACTCCCTAACATCACCAGTATAAATCATAAACCAGAGTGACACAGTCAACCCCCCCGTATTTGCGGGGGATGTGTACCACTCCCCCCGCAAATAGCTAAAATCCGCGAATATTTAAAACCCCTCTAAAAACACTTAGAACTGCCTATTTTGATAGTTCAAACACAAAAAACCCTCTAAAAGTGCTTATACCTGAGTATTTTAGTAGTTTTATCACAAAAAGTGCATTTAGTCATGAAAATTATATGAAAATACAGTAATTAGTGAATATTTCTCAGTGAAAAATACAGCAAATGGGCAAATTTTCTGCGAATAATGAATATACGTTCCACAGAGAAATCCACAAATAGGTGAGTCCGCGAATCATAAGACCGCAAATACGGGGAGTTTACTATATTTTGTTTTGTTCCTGGGTCTGAGCACCAAAGTCTATTGTCACAAAGTGTTCCAAGTACCTGGTTATTACACAGTTATCATAGAATTAAAAAATCTACCTCACTTCAGCCAGATACCTGAACTCTCATAACAATAAAATTACGACTGAGTACTGTAAAGGAAACAGTGATCCCTTAAAAAGCTTACTAATCACATGAAAAATTAGACTAAGTTTATCAAAACAAGTGTGAGGTACCAACATTTAAACAGGAAATATACTAAAGTAAAAGGTCATCACTCCATCAAACAACTTGAACTGTTTCCCTGGTTTTAATTCACTTCAGCAAAAATAAAGGAACAAAACATGTTTATCACCATACCATATGCACACAATTAATCCTATCACTTGTGGTCAGTAAATGAAACACTGTTATAAAAATTTGAAATACAAAAATTTATTTTTAAATTCAAAATTTATCATTGGAATTCACTATGAAAAAAATTTACTATTATTTGAAAACAACACAAAATTTAATTAATTCTTGAGTTAAATTACAATGTTAATTTATCAAGAAATTGAATTAATCAAGCAAAATTTAAACTTCAGAAATACTTAAGATTTGAACAGAAAGTCTAAGTAAATGAAAATTAAATTAAGTATGCAATGTTAAATTATTAAGAAATACTTAAAATTCTAAGTAAATAAATGTTAAATCACCACTACATAAAATGTGAAAATGTGAGATTGCAAACATATAAATATGACAAAGTGTTAAATTCACAAAGAACTAAATAGATAATTCAAAAAGAATCAAATAATTCAAATGATGTTAAGAACACACTTTCAGAAAAAATAAAACATGAAGTGGAGTGTATATTTACTAAAGCAATACAGTAAACCCCCCGTATTCGCATTCTCACGATTTGTGGACTCACCTATTCGCGGATTTCCCTATGGAACATATATACACATTATTCAGGGAAAATTCGCCCATTCGCAGTATTTTTCACTGAGAAATATTCACTAATTACTGTATTTTCATATGATTTTCATGACTGAATGCACTTTTTGTGATAAAACTATTAAGATACTCAGGTATAAGCATTTTTAGGAGTTTTTTGTGTTTGAACTATCAAAATAGGCAGTTCTAAGAGTTTTTAGAGGGGTTTTAAGTATACGAGGGTTTTAACTATTCACAGGGGGCGGGTTGTGGTATGCTTCCCCCACGAATACAGGAGGTTGACTGCAATCCCTTAATACATCGACCTATTATACCATGGCAATAATAAGTAAAAGTCACTTTACCTTACACAAGCTTGTGAAAACTTTCTACCTTACACAAGCTTGTGAAAACTTTCACAAAATCACCCCAAATACAGCTGCTCAAGATTCACAAAGCACACTTTTTTGTTAGGCACCGTTACCATTATATACACTTTTTACTACAGTTATCAGATCTCAGGAGCTAAGGTTAATATCAATGACCACACAAATGTTTTACGTTAATGAAAGCTTGTGAAAACTTTCACAAAATCACCCCAAATGCAGCTGCTCGAGATTCACAAAGCACACTTTTTTGTTAGGCACTGTTACCATTATATGCACTTTTTACTACAGTTATCAGATCTCAGGAGCTAAGATTAATATCAATGACCACACAAATACATGACCCTAATACGACCTTCGTCACCCACCAACTGGGCTGTATTAGGATGCACAGGCTCATTGTTCATGAGAAGCAAAGCCTTCACTCTAGCAATGCCAAGGTCCTGTGTCTGATGATGAAGAACCTCCTTACAAAAATGATTAACCCTCTAACACCGAGCCTCTATTTACAAAAGTGTCTGTCGTATGCCGCGGCGTTTGGGAGTTAGCGCTGCGGAAAAAGTTTTTTCAAAAAATCACAGCACGCTTAGTTTTTAAGATTAAGAGTTCATTTGTGGCTCCTTTTTTTGTCATTGCCTGAAGTTTAGTATGCAACCATCAGAAATGAAAAAAAATATCATATATAAATATTGAAATATATGACAGCGCAAAAAAAAATTCCATATATAATTGTATACAAATCGTGCTGTGAGCAAAACGGTTAAAGCTAATGAGTTACTTTTTTTCGTTGTATTGTACACTAAATTGCGATGATTTTGGTATATAACAAATTGTAAAACGATCAAAGCAACACAAATAAAATATTATGACAAAATGATGCATGAATTCATAACGCTGTGACGTAAAAAGTTTTTTTCAAAAATTCACCATAAATTGAAATATTGTACTAGAGACTTCCCGTTTGTTGAAAAATGAAGCTAATTGAATGAATATTACTAGACTGTAAGTGTTTTAGCTTACAATTGCAGTTTTTCGACCATTTCGGTCGAGTTAAAGTTGACCGAAGGTAGAGTTTTTTCTGTTTATCATGATTTATATGAAAATATTTCAAAACTGATAAAAGCTACAACCATGAGTTATTTTTGTTGTATTCTACATGAAATTGCGCATTTTCATATATAAAACTTTATGTAACGACTAATATAAAACGGTGCAAACATTACGACAACGTGTGAAAGAATTTCTGAGATGTTTGGCGAGTTACCACGCGAACGGAAGGAAAATGTTTTTTCAAAAATTCACCATAAATCGAAATATTGTGCTAGAGACTTCCAATTTATTGCAAAATGAAGGTAAATGATTGAATATTACTAGAATGTAAGAGTTTTAGCTTACAATTGCGTTTTTCGACCATTTCGGTCGAGTTAAAGTTGACCGAAGGTTGAAATTTTGGCAGTTTTCATGATTTATATGAATATTTCAAAACTGATAAAAGCTACACCCATGAGTTATTTTTTGTTGTATTCTACATGAAATTGCGCACATTTTCATATATAAAAGTTTATGTAACAGCTAATGTAAAACGGTCCAAACATTACGACAAAGTGACGAAAGAATTTCTGAGATGTTCGGCCGAGTTTTCGGCACAGATTTAAGGAATTTTTTTTTTTTTTTTTTTTTTTTTTTTTTTCAAAAATTCACCATAAATCGAAATATTGTGCTAGAGACTTCCAGTTTGTTGCAAAATGAAGGTACATGATTGAATATTACTAGGATGTAAGAGTTTTAGCTTATAATTCGTTTTCGACCATTTCGGTCAAGTTAAAGTTGACGAAGGTTGAAATTTTGGCAGTTATCATGATTTATATGAAAATATTTCAAAACTTATAAAAGCTACAACCATTAGTTATTTTTGTTGTATTCTACATGAAATTGCGCACATTTTCATATATAAAACTATGTAACGACTAATATAAAACAGTGCAAACATTACAACAACGTGGATGTGTAAAGAATTTCTGGCACGGACGTATGAAAAAAGTTTTTTCAAAAATTCACCATAAATCGAAATATTATGCTAGAGACTTCCAATTTGTTGCAAAATGAAGGTAAATGATTGAATATTACTAGAATGTAAGAGTTTAGCTTACAATTGCATTTTTTTACAATTTCGGTCGAGTCAAAGTTGACCGAAGGTTGAAATTTTGGCAGTTATCGTGATTTATATGAAAATATTTCAAAACTGATAAAAGCTACAACCATGGATTGTTTTTTGTTGTATTTTACATGAAATTGCACACATTTTCATATATAAAACTTTATGTAACGGCTAATGTAAAACGGTGCAAAAATTACAACAAAATGACGAAAGAATTTCTGAAATTTTCGGCAGAGTTACCGCGCGGATGTAAGGAAAAAGTTTTTTCAAAAATTCACCATAAATCGAAATATTGTGCTAGAGACTTCCAATTTGTTGCAAAATGAAGGTAAATGATTGAATATTACTAGAATGTAAGAGTTTACACTTACAATTGCGTTTTTCGACCATTTCGGTCAAGTCAAAGTTGACCGAAGGTTGAAATTTTTTGTCGTCGACGTACGGTACGTCCACTCTGCACCCAACAGACAATTTTAGTCGACGTACGATACGTCCAGTCGGCGTTTAAAGGCTAAGGAACCAGTCAGTTTCAGCCATGGAGGTGAACCAAGCCTACACCGAATGATACCAAATCATTGGGAGCCTATCCATCAACCCAAGCAGGACATGGGTTTGCAATGATGCCTACTAGTAGCATTTGCACATAACAAAGCAGATGCACGTTCTTGTGAAAGCATTCAACCTGGTAGATTTTTTCCATCTGATTAGCCAAGGTGTTAGTGGGTAAGGGTCGATAAAATGGACTAGTTTTGTCAGCATTGTAGATTTACCCTGAAACAATGCCTTTTTTTCTCATCAAATCTCGCAACGTCGGGCAGAATTCCTCTATTCCTTCCTCTTTATTTAGTCAGTAGGATTTTAACATCCATTGGCATTGTTTGTTAGCCTTCTAGGTATGGATACTTTCATTTTTTATGGGAAAGATCATGCTGAAGATATTTCTACTGAAGATGACATGTCATCTTTTGAGTCTTCTGATGAAGAATTTATTTGGGACCATGACTTTTCTAGTAGTGGCAGCTGTAGTGAAGACTTGTGAGTCAGATGAAGAAAATATAATGGTAGTAAACTCCTCTCAGAATGGCACTGTTGCCAGTAACTCAAATGATTGGAAACCTGTGACTTTCAGGAAACATTTTATCTTTACGGAAAAGAATTTTTTTTTTTTTGCTGTACCTGTAAGCACAGAAGGTAAAACATGGCCAGTAGCTATTTATAGATTCTTTCTAACTGACATATTGGATATGATAAATCAAGCAACTAATGAATATGCTAGGGAAAACAATTACAGCATCTCTGTCACACGGAGATCCCTGATGAGGTTAAAAATTTCTTCTCTTTAATTTTGTACATGGGATTAGTTCACAAGCCAGAATATCTTTGTACTGGTCCAAGTCATCATTTTACAAGAAGGAATTTGTACCAAAAGCAATGAACACATAGAGGTTTAAGTTGCTGTGGAGTATGATTCATTTTTCAAATAACACTATAGCAATCAGTAATACAAGCCATTTGAATAAAATCCAGCCCTTACTTGACAATGTATTAACGCAGTTCAAGCCTTTCCAAGATCTTATACTTGATGAGAGCATGGTACCTTCAGAGGAAGATTGGGATTCCAGCAATATTTACCTGGAAAGGTTCATAAGTACCTTATGGAACTTTTACAAGCTGTGTACTACAGAAGCCTATACAGTACTTAGAATATCATGATTCATCATGGCTCTGTGCCACAGAAGCAAGGACTAACAGCTACTGAATCCCTAACTATTGACATATGTGAGAAACTCCTAAATACTGGAAGAACCCTTTTTGCAGACAATTACTGTTCATCCATTACCCTTGCTGAATATTTGTTCACAAAGAAAACCTGTCATTATGGGACAGTAAGAAAAAAAAAACACCCCAGAGCAAATCAAGAAAACTAAGTTGAGGAAAGGTGAAATGATAACTCTAGAAAATAAAAATCATATGAAGTTGTACAACTGGAATGACAAATGAAGTGTTCTTACTGTATCAACAGTTTTTGAAGTTGGATCTGAGCTTACTACTAGCGGCAAGGAAAACAGAAATGGCATTGATATTATGAAACCTCCAAATATTTTATCTTACAATCATGCTAAAAAGAAAGTAGATAAGTCAGATCTATTGTCTTCATATTATACTGCAATGAGAAAGCCTAAGAAGTGGTTTCAAAACTAGCACTTGAGTTTATTTGTGTAATGTAGTACAAGTAAATGCATATATTCTTTTAACAGTTTCTTTCCTGGAAATAAGATGAATTAACGAAAGTTCACTGAATCTTTGGTAGTGTCATTGATCACTGGAAGACCAGCAGAAATATCAGATTTTGTAAGCAGCATACTACAATGACTGATACTCAAGTTCACCAAATCTGTGAAGCTGATGGTCCTTAAAGGAAGTCAGGAAAATGATGCAAAGGTTGCTATGAGAGAATCTCCATAAATGAAGAATATAAAAAGCAATGTGGAAAGTTGATTGTGTTTCAACATATTGTGCAGTGTGAGAATCAACCATATCTTAGTTTGTCTTGTTTCAGTGAGACACAGAAGCAAGTAATACATATGCCATTAGGAAAAATTGTCAACCAGAAAAGTATTTTTAGTTCCATTTGAAGCAGATATGTAATTTTCAGTTATATGTTTAATTAACAATTATCATAATCTGTACAATCATTAATTCATTAAAACATTTTTCTCATGCATGATAATGAAGTTAGGTTTGTGGTATGGAAAAGTTAAACTTATTTTGAAAAAAGAAATTCATTTGAATCCTGAAACTCTCAAGCTCATAAACATGTGTTTCTTTACATTGAATTCTTGAAAATTCCGTCAGTAATTTTTTTTAATAATTATGAATCATAATTAAAGACACACCGGTGTATCAAGGCGTAGTTGTGGAATGATGCACTTGACACATATGTGGCACAAAATGCAGGGAAAGTGTTAACATCGAAATTACAAGTTTCATACATGCATATGTCACTTAAAACCATAGGCAAAGAGATAACATGCTGGTTGTAGGTTCTGACCAGTTTCAACTTCATTTCTAAGTCATTAACAAAGGACTGATGCTTAGTGGAAAAAATTCACTATACATATGCTCAGGGGACAGTACAAACAAATATCCAAAACCATTGGAAATTAGAAAACCACAACTGGCAGGTGTCAGGGAGAGGAGCAACAAACCTCATTTGTGCTTAGGTCTGGTATTATGTTTACAAATATGGTTATTCTTTTTGCATGCATATCTACTACATTCCCTAAAACTTGAACATTTTACATATTTCTTATGAAATTGACTGATGTTCATATTATTACAAAAACTTTCTTTTATAAAACCAGACTCAATGACATTTCTTTCCAGTGCATTATTCTCATGCTTTCTTTTTGCTCCTGCCTAGTTGATTGTATGATTATTTTCACTAACATATATAAAGATTGTACTGTTCAGCTATGCTTATCTTAGACATTTCGTAATGCTTTTCCATTCTCTTTTCCAATGTTTTTCCAGTTTGACCAACATAAAAGTTATCACAAGACTAATGAAATTTGTTATGCACATTCTTTAGTATTGTCTTGAGAGTTCTGTATAAGTAGATGCTTAATTTTCTTACATGCTACATTGGCTTATCCAGTTATTAAATTTTCAGAGGCAATTAACTGTAAATCAGAAACAAGCCCTTAAGACAACCTTTATACAAATTACAATTTTATTTCTGTTGACTCATTAAAAGATTCAGTAGTGATATTAACCCTTTAACGCCGAAGCCCTATTTTCAAAAATGTCTCCCGTATGCCGGCGGCCTCCGAGAGGTAGCGCCAAGCGAAAAAAAGTTTTTCAAAAATCACAGCGCGCTAGTTTTCAAGATTAAGAGTTCATTTTTGGCTCCTTTTTCTCATTGCCTGAAGTTTAGTATGCAACCATCAGAAATAAAAAAAAATATCATTATCATATATAAATATTGGAATATATGACAGCTTGAAAAAAAGCTTGTATATAATTGTATACAAATCGCGCTGTAAGGAAAACGGTTGAACCTAATGAGTTAATTTTTTTAGTTGTATTGTACACTAAATTGCGATGATTTTGGTATATAACAGATTGTAAACGATTAAAGCAAACAGAGAAAATATTATCACAAAATGATGCATGAATTTGTAACGCCATGGACGTAAAAAAATTTTTTTAAAAATTCACCAAAAATCAAAATATTGTGCTAGAGACTTTCCAATTGTGCCAAAATGAAGGAAATTGATTGAATATTACTAGCCTGTACGTTTTTTAGCTTACAATTGCATTTCTGAACCATTTCGATCAAGTTAAAGTTGACCGAAGGTTCATTTTTTTCTATTTATCGTTATTTCGATGTAAATATAAAAAAACTGTGAAGAGCTAAAGGAATTATATATTTTTTGTTGTATTCTACATGAAATTGTGCACATTTTGATGTATAACACTTTATGTAACGAATAATATGAAATGGCAAAAATTACGGCAAGCTGACACAAGAAATGACAGGATTTTCAGCGAGTCAGCTGAGCGAAGGAAAATTTTTTTTTCAAAAATTCACCAAAAATCTACATATTGTGCTAGAGACTTTGCGTTTGTTGCAAAATGAAGCTAAATGATTGATTGTTACTGGAATGTAATAATTATGGCTTACGGATGCGTTTTTCGATCATTTCGGTCGAGTCAAAGTTGACCGAATGTTAAAATTTTGTCAGTTATCGTGATTTCGGCGAAAATATTAAAAAACTGTGAAGAGCTAAAGGAATGACATATTTTTTGTTGTATTCTACATGAAATTTTGCACATTTTGATGTATAACACTTTATGTAACGAATAATATGAAACGGCGAAAAAATTACAGCAAGCTGACGCAAGAAATGCTAGGATTTTCAGCGGAGTACGTGCGCGCGGAGCGAAGGAAATTTTTTTTTTTTTCCAAAAATTCACCAAAAATCTAAATAATGTGCTAGAGACTTTCCGTTTGTTGCAACATGAAGGTAAATGATTGATTGTTACTGGAATGTAATAATTATGGCTTACGGATGCGTTTTTCGATCATTTCGGTCGAATCAAAGTTGACCGAATGTTAAAATTTTGTCAGTTATCGTGATTTCGGCAAAAATATTAAAAAACTGTGAAGAGCTAAAGGAATGACCTATTTTTGTTGTATTCTACATGAAATTGCGCATATTTTGATGTATAACACTTTATGTAACGAATAATATGAAATGCAGAAAAAATTACGGCAAGCTGACGCAAGAAATGCTAGGATTTTCAGCGGAGTACGCCAAGACGGAGCGAAGGAAAATTTTTTTCAAAAATTCACCACAAATCTAAATAATGTGCTAGAGACTTTCCGTTTGTTGCAAAATGAAGGTAAATGATTGATTGTTACTCGAATGTAATAATTATGGCTTACGGATGCGTTTTTTTTCGATCATTTCGGTCGAATCAAAGTTGACCGAATGTTAAAATTTTGTCAGTTATCGTGATTTCGATGTAAATATTAAAAACTGTGAAGAGCTAAAGGAATGATATATTTTTTGTTGTATTCTACATGAAATTGCGCACATTTTGATGTATAACACTTTATGTAACGAATAATATGAAACGACGAAAAAATTACGGCAAGCTGACGCAAGAAATGACAGGATTTTCATCGGAGTTCGCGCGCGCGGAGCGGAGGAATTTTTTTTTTCAAAAATTCACCAAAATTCTAAATATTGTGCTAGAGACTTTCCGTTTGTTGCAAAATGAAGGTAAATGATTGATTGTTACTTGAATGTAATAATAATGGCTTACGGATGCGTTTTCGATCATTTCGTGAGTCAGAGTTGACCGAATGTTAAAATTTTGTCAGTTATCGTGATTTCGATGTAAATATTAAAAGACTGTGAAGAGCTAAAGGAATGATATATTTTTGTTGTATTCTACATGAAATTGCGCACATTTTGATGTATAACACTTTATGTAACGAATAATATGAAACGCCGAAAAAATTACGCAAGCTGACGCAAGAAATGACAGGATTTTCAGCGGAGTTCGCGCGTGCGGAGCGGAGGAAAATTTTTTTTTCAAAATTCACCAAAATTCTAAATATTGTGCTAGAGACTTTCCGTTTGTTGCAAAATGAAGGTAAATGATTGATTGTTACTCGAATGTAATAATTATGGCTTACGGATGCGTTTTCGATCATTTCGTCGAGTCAAAGTTGACCGAATGTTAAAATTCACTTTGGATGCTGGGTCCTTCTCCAGCATCCCAGTCTAAAACTCTCCTCACACGCTCACTTCCGACAGGCAGTATGCACCTTTCACGGTCCTGACGCCTTTGTGACATCTCTGCAAACGTTCTGTTGCAGCACGAATACGCTAACACTCGCAAAAGTTCAACAAAACACGTCTGCGTCAAAAATATCGCCTCGCAAGGTGCTGATCTGATGCTCTCTGATGCGAGATGGGGAAATTCGCGCGCATGCGGCGTCTGGGTGACGCTCAGAAACAAAACAACAGCTGGATCCGTGAACTCCCAGCATCCGCCTAGGCACGTGATTTGAAATCTTCCGCAAACTAGGCCTACAATTATTTTTCCGCGAATATTTAAAAAAAGCATTTTCAGTCGACGTTTGCAACGTCCACTCGGCATTCGACAGACAATTTTGGATGACGTTTAAAACGTCCAACAGGCGTTTAAGGGTTAATGAAGAAACAGCTGAATTACTCAAATTATCCCTGAATTTTGACTATACTCTAGATTTTAAAGAAAATGATCACATTGCTTCATAGTTTTTGATCTCCGTAGGGGGGTTAATGCTGTCAGTGCACCTGAAAGGATGCACTTTAGGCATTACTAAAGTTCTTTGCAGCATCCCTTTGGTCCCTAGCTGCAACCCCTTTTGTTCCTTTTACTGTACCTCCATTCATGTCTTTCTTCCATCTTGCTATCCACCCTCTCCTAACAATTATTCAAAGTGCAACTGTGAGGTTTCCCTCCTGTTACACCTTTCAAGCCTACCTACTCTCAATTTCCTTTTCCAGTGCTGAATGACCTCATAGGTCCCAGTGCTTGGTCTTTGGCCTATACTCCATATTCCATTCCATTCCATTCTATAACTTTTGATAGTGTTTTATTTAGTCATTTCAATAATGACTTTCATATATCTCCAACAGCATGACCGTCCTCCATATCACAACCACAGAGGGCGTGGAAGAGGAGTATCACATCATTACAGTCATCAGAATCGGGGTTATCCAAACGGTAAAGTATTTCATGATTTTGTTTTGATTTAATAAGTTTTCTTTATACAAGTTATATTATTTATGGATGTTTATAAAAACATTCCCTGAAGAAAAGGCATGGGACTGGGCTGAACATTTATCTCACACAGACCTGGTGTGTAATGAGGAAATTAGTTGACATACATGCTGTTGCCACATCTTTGTGAGAAGGATGAAGGGAAAACTGAAGTAGGCACTGTGTCATAAGTCCTTTATTTTTTATCACAGTGGACAACGAGCAATATTCTGGCCGAGAGCAACTGTAAGGGAATTCTTTGAGATTGGTTGGTCTGTCTTATGGAGTCCTGGGGGACCGTGAGAGTAACGCCCTTGAGAACTCACAGTTGCTACCAAAAATAGGGTTTCCTATGTCAAAGCCTGTTTATTTTTTTCACTTATCTTGAAACAAAGCATCCAGTTCTTATGTATGAAGTGTCAGTGTAAATTTATTCATTGTAAAAATGTCACTGAATATTAAATTTCAATATAAAAAAAAAGTTCAGTTATAAAGAATAGAAAAAAATCCTCCTCTTCCTTCTGGCAACGCTGAGACCTAGCCATGACTGGACTACAGAGAATTCCAGACTATAGAAATTTCCCTTTAAGACTCTTATGGGAAACCCTATGTAACCATATCCTTATTTCATACACACAATGCTGCTTTCTCAAAGGTAGAACGAGGCTCAAAATAGGACATACTCTATCAACCAACAGCTTACTGTGGTAATGCTATTTAAAGACCACTTTAACAATATGCAATATTTAATCTAATTACAAAACCATTATGTTTTCCATTTATCGTTAAACAAAATATCCAATTCTTGTATATCATTGGAATAGCTATTTTCATTGTGGTAATGTCTGAATATTGAATTGCTAAGTCATAAGAGTGTCCAAATGAATGTAAAAAATTTCATTGCAATAGAGTCAGTGAATATTAAACTGCCATATCAAAAAAGTCTAAAATGTCTAGATGTAAAGATAGGAAAAAATCGTGTCACTTTTTACTTTCGAACTTCTTGGATGAATAAGCTTCATATATGGAATGTTTTTGTGTTAAAAATGTTCCCTTATACTCTGTATGTTATCAACCATGAACAAAATAATATGATGGAAAGGCATAAACAAAAGAAAAAGTAATTTAAAGAAAGTGAATATTTGAATGCTAATATTATTTACATTTACTCTGTATTGACCTTCCTTGTGGGGCAACCTTTCTCCCTAAAATATTGTTCCAGCTTATGCCCTTACATCCATGGCATCAATATGTAGACCTTTTGGGGCACACTGAACAATCTAACTAAATGAGTTGAACCTAATTCTAATCCTCTATCATGTGGCCATATATATATTTCTATAAATAATTAAAAAAAAATCAACATGAACCCACATTTCACACTTATAAGGCAAGGGCAAAAAAAACTCGCCATGGACTATTCTTGCCATTAGGCATCTACAGTCAACAAAAATTTGGCAACTCTTTGTGTTATGGTAATATTAAATAGCTTCTGTAACTCATGACATCAGTGAAACAAGAGTGCATTGTCTGGACTTGCTTCCCCATGGCTTTTGAAAATAAAGTATTGCTAGTATTGATGTTGGTCATTAGGTAGTAAAAATCATTGATATAGGAAATGCATAGCACACTGGAGGTTGAAGCTTCTGAAAAAAAAATTTTTTCCTCCATAAGCAGAAATGCAACCAACACCTTCCTTATGTTGGAGCTTAACCTAGTTTATAAGTGTGCGGTCTACCTGCTAACATACTAATTTTGCCATGCCATCAGCAATGCTTAATTTGCAACTCTGATAGTTGCCTTTTAAGTGAAAAATTTATGGTGGCTTTCTTTTTAGTCTTAACTCATTGCTTTTGCAATATAAAGATTGTATGTGGTTTTTATATGCCATTTGACCACTCCCTCTTTTTTTGTGTTTACCAAGCACGAAATAAGAGTGATAATTTAGAGGACTCAGCTGCAAAACTGATGATGGTAATCAAAATTTCTCTTGAGAAATTTACCCATGCATGAATTTTTCTGTATACATAAAGTCATTTATGTTGAAAACTTATTGTTGGCTGAAACTCCTCAATTATTTTGTGAAATATGACCATTCATTACAAATCTCGCCACAAAAAATCTCTTATTTTTTATGATCAGTGAATATTAGTGCACCATCCCTCATTGAATGCAGAGCACTTGGCCATGGCAGCCCTTTCAAAATAAGCTCAAGTGTTCTCATAGTTGTGATTTCTTTATTTTTGATATTACTGTTGGTTATTTGCTCATTAAATGTTATTGGTAGATCTTTAAGGAATTGTTTTCATCAAGTATAATAGGGAGGAAAATGAATTGTTATAAAAAGAAAAAAACAGAAATTACCCTACTGCCCATAAAACCACCTCATGACATAGCAGTTGGTCAACATATCCCAAACATATGTTCAAGTGTCTGCATGTCTTTGTTTATATGCATTATGCAGTTGATGAACACAGGTGGGTGCATGTGGTAGTTCATTCATATGATATATGGGACTGTATTTATATTGGAAATATTTTTAAGCCAAAGTTGAAAGTTTGTTACTCAAAATAAGTGGAAAAATATTATGAAAATAGTGTTCTTGACAACAAAATGTATTGAACCACTGAATTCAAAATTAAATTAAAGAGGTTCAACCAGTACTGTCTATCTACTTTTTTGGGGGGTCATTAATCCTGAGTGGAGTCTCAGTGGTCGAAGTATGTGGCATTCCATCAACCCAGGAATAAGTCTGGATTACTATCTTCCTAATGAATCTGGTGACTATAGTTTTCATAAGGGCATGGCTGGCATTTATCGTATCTAAAACATTAGAAAATTTATTTTCAGTGGTGTCAATATCAGGTCAGTAAGGATACACTCCATGACATATATATATATATATATATATATATATATATATATATATATATATATATATATATATATATATATATATATATATATATATATATATATATATAATATATATATATAATATATATATATATATATATATATATATATATATATATAATATTTATTTATTTATTTATTTATTTATTTATTTATTTATTTGACTCGGTTGAAACTGAGGAGTTCATGTCAGCGCTGGAAGAACAGGGAGTTGACAGTTTACATCAATGTCCTTCTGTCACATCTGTGACCATGCAACATCATTTATTTGCCTCCACAAGGACTCAGAACCATTCCAACTCAAGAGAGGAGCCAGACAAGGTGACACTAGCTCACCCAAACTGTTTACTGCCTGCCTGGAGAGAGCTTTCCAACAACTCAGCTGGCAAGAAAAAGGAATAAGAATAGATGGAGAATACCTAAGTCACCTCAGATTGCTGATGACATCATTATCATTGCCCCCACCAAAGAAGAGCTTCAACAAATGCTCACCGAGCTAAATGAAGCCAGCAGATCAGTAGGCCTCCACATGAACTTCCATAAGGCCAAAGTCATGAGCAATAAATACACTGAAAATGCAGATGACATACTTGAAATTGAAAATCAACAAATTGAGGAAGTGGACCACTACATCTACCTTGGACAACGAATCTATCTACATGACGCCTCCAAAGAGATCGAAATAAAAAGAATAACCCTCGGTTGGCAGGCATTTGGAAAAACCAATAGTGTTAAAAAATAAGAAAATTCCTATCCTCTTAAAAAGGAAAGTCTATGATCAGTGTATCCTCCTCACTTCCGCCTATGGGGCTGAAACTTGGAATCTAACAAAAAAAACTTTCCCTTAAATTATGAACAATGCAGAGGGCACTTGAGAGAATTATGCTAGATCTAACTTGGAAGGATAGAAAAACAGCTAAATGGATACATCAAAAAAACTGAAGTAAAGGATATCCTTGAAACCATCAGTAAGCTCAAGTGGAATTGGGCGGGGCACATTACCAGGATGACAGACAACAGATGGACATCACGAACAACCTTCAGGACGCCCTGAGGATACACAAGAAACCGAGGAAGGCAAAAAAACCCGCTGGCGAGATGACTTAGACCAACATAAACAACAGTGGCACTGAGCAGCAGAGAATAGAAGTCAGTGGAGGAACCTGGGGAAGGCCTACATCCAACAAAGGACTTTTGATCAGTTCTCTCCTGGCGTTCTCCAGCCTGCTGAACCCCTAGAATTCTTGTTATCTGCAATCTCCACCTCCTTCTAGCCTTATTGGAAGGATTTATCATCAAGGCCTCCCCTTCAAGTAACTGATTGGAAGGACTGTAGTGGGTGTGATTCAAATCTCTCCTTAGAGGACTTGATTGGAGGTGATCTTAGGAGGGTGTGTGAAAGACCCTCCCTAGTATGTTTGATTGGAGGTTGTAGAAGTACTTCACTTTATCCAGCCCCAATTTCCTGGAATTTCCATGAAAATGCCTCCCTGCGAAGGTTTATAGAACCAGCTGGGTTATACCAGCTGTGCTGACTCATTTTGGTTAACTTAATCGCAAGGCCCTTATTTCTCACTTTTACGATTGTTTTTATGACTTCAACACGATATACTGCTTATGGTTCATGCAAAAATCCTGCCTCGATCAGCGTATTGGAATCACGATAACAGCAACAGCTTTTGGGCGTTATCACTGTGTTCTTTGCCTCTCTTTTTATTCTTACTTCTCTCTCCATCTTTCTCCTAACTTTTTCTCTTTTCTATATTTCTCTCTCTCTCTATTTTCTTTTTGTCTTTTCTGTCTAATTTCCCTATCTATTCCACACCACAACATCACTCAGTCACGCTACCTCACACTGCCCTTCAATGGATGATTGCAAAATCACACAAATAAAATAAAGTATTTATATGATTGCCCATCAAGTAATTTCTCAAAAAAAATATTTAAATTGCACAAACTGTGTCAATGTACTAATGCAAGAAAATAAATTAAGAATATAAGGTAGAAAATTCACACATTATATTATGAATCAAAAGAGATACATATACATATATAATGAATTACCATACTGTAAAAATTGGTTAACTGTTTTAACATATAATGCAAATAATAATATACAAAGAATTCAGTATTAAATTATGTCTAAAAGATCATTTTACTCTCCATTGGCCCTTTTTATTTCTGTTATAATCCTCTCAATATTTGAAATTACCACACGTTTGACCAAAATTGCAAACACTATTATTACAATTATGATTATGACCAAATTGAATAGAGACAGAGTTGGTGAAACATTTTCTTTGTAATAGAAAAATTCATCTACTAAATCCAACTCATTTATTTGTTTTAACTCTGAGACAGTTTAAATTCTTTAACTTCACTAGAGTAGTTCATGTATGGGGCATTTTTATGGATTGTTATTTCTGTGAAGACATGAGGTTCATAATATAATTTATTAGGAATAACTAACTTGCATGTCTTATCAAAAGCATGGACATTATTGAAATTAATTTCAGTACTTATATTATGGCAGTTAATAGTTGCTGTTACTGTATTCAGTGAAAATACAAAAATTGACTGTTCTACTAGGATGGAAACAAAATCATGTTTGGATAATTGTGTACACAGTACTGTCTCTTGATTTTTGTTTTCAGTTATTTCTTGAACACAAAGATAGGCATTAGTAGTTTCGTAAAGGTTGTCAAGGTTGCAGATATACTTCTTATCTTTCAAAATTATACTATCTCTTAATTGAACATCAGTAATAAATGACATCATTAGCCCATGTTCTTCTAATGCAAAATTGATGTGGTTTACATTTGAGATAATTACATTTTCCTTTATCAACATGGGAAAAGGATGTATGGACATCAGTACATCTGCCTCTTTTTGATTAAATGGTAACACTAGGATAATCATATTTTTAACTACCTTGGTGGTTATCAAATTATAATAGACCATTATATCCTTTACCATAGGGGTATAATGTCCTTCTACCAAAAAATCACTAATTATGCCCTCTAACTCCCTTGGGTTAACCCTTAAACGCCTACTGGACGTACCATACGTCGACTAAAATTGTCTGTTGGGTGTCAAGTGGATGTACGGTACTTCGACTAAAAATGGTTTTTTTAAATATTCGCGGAAAAATAATTATAGGCCTAGTTTGCGAAAGGTTTTAAATCACGCGCCTTGAGGGATGCTGGGAGTTCACGGATCAAGCTGTTGTTTTGTTTATAAGCGTCACCCAGACGTGCATGCGTGAATTTCCTCCTTCCCGTACCAGAAAGCATCAGCGGCGCATCGTCGGAGAGCGATTTTTTGACGCATCCGTGTTTTGCAGAACTTTGGCGAGTGTTTGCGTATTTGTGAGGCAACAGGATGTTTGCAGAGATGTCCCAACGTCGTCAGGACCGTGAAAGGCGCATACTGCCTGTCGGTAGTGAGCGTGTGAGACGAGTTTTAGACTGGGATGCTGGAGAGGGACCAAGCACCCAAGATGACCCAGCTTCTCAATGCCGTGTTGTGCGGCCATGTGTGACTGAAGGGGACCAAGGACCACATCCTGTGCCTTTTACGACCCCTAGGAAGCATCGAGGTGTCCTGAGGGGCATCCGTAAATTTTTGAAAAAAAATTTTTCCATACATCAAAATGTGCGCAATTTCATGTAGAATACAACAAAAAATAAATCATTCTTTTAGCTTTTAACAGTTTTGAAATATATTCATTTAAATCATGATAACTGACAAAATTTTAACATTCGGTCAACTTTGACTCGACTGAAATGCTCGAAAAACGCAATCGTAAGCCAAAATTCTTACATTCTAGTAACAATCAATCATTTACCTTTATTCTGCAACAAACAGAAAGTCTCTAGCACAATATTTCGATTTATGGTGAATTTTTGAAAAAAAAAAAACTTTTTCCTTCGCTCCGCAAAAAATCCTAGCATTTCTTGAGTCACATTGTCGTAATTTTTTCGCCGTTTTATATTATTCGATACATAAAGTGTTATACATCAAAATGTGCGCAATTTCATGTAAAATACAACAAAAAATAATTCATGCTTTTACCTTTTACCATTTTTGAAATATTTTCATATAAATAATGATAAATAGAAAATAATCAACCTTCGGTCAACTTTAACTCGATCGAAATGCTCGAAAAACACAGTCGTAAGCCAAAATTCTTACATTCTAGTAACAATCAATCCTTTACCTTCATTTTGCAACAAATGGAAAGAGTCTGGCACAATATTTCGATTTATGGTGAATTTTTGAGAAAAAATTTTTCCTTCCATCCGCGCGCGCGAACTCCGCTAAAAATCCTAGCATTTATCGAGTCACCTTGTCGTAATTTTTTCGCCGTTTTATATTATTTGTTATATAAAGTGTTATACATCAAAATGTGCACAATTTCATGTAGAATACAACAAAAAATAAATCATGCTTTTAGCTTTTACCATTTTTGAAATATTTTCATATAAATAACGATAAATAGAAAAAAATCAACCTTCGGTCAACTTTAACTCGAACGAAACGGTAAAAAATGCAATTGTAAGCTAAAAACTTACAGTCTAGTAATATTCAATCAATTTCTTCATTTTGAAACAATTGGAAAGTCTCTAGCACAATATTTCGATTTATGGTGAATTTTGAAAAAACTTTTTTACGTCCGCCGTTCTTAATTCATGCATCATTTTGTGATAATATTTTCTCTGTGTTGCTTTAATCGTTTTACAATCTGTTATATACCAAAATCATCGCAATTTAATGTACAGTACAACTAAAAAAATTAACTCATTAGCTTTAACCGTTTTGTTTACAGCGATTTGTATACAATTATGTACGGTTTTTTTCGCTGTCATATATTCCAATATTTATATATGATAATGATATTTTTTTCATTTCTGATGGTTGCATACTAAACTTCAGGCAATGAGAAAAAAGGAGCCAAAATGAACTCTTAATCTTAAAAACTAAGCGTGCTGTGATTTTTTGAAAAACTTTTTTCCTTCAGCGCTTAGCTCCCTAACGCCGCCCGGCATACGGGAGACGTTTTTGTAAATAGAGGCTCGGCGTTTAATGGTTAATTAATGTTGGACTTAATATTCCTTTATAGGCTAACAAAATGGCATTTAACAGATCTTTATGGTCTTGCAAGACAGTTCTAACATTGTTCATAAAGGTATTTAAATGTTGTTCATCTGTTATCTTAATCTCTTTGGTAATAATGCTGTTCACTGCATTAATGAATACTTTTATTTTTTTCAATTCTTCACTGTTTAAGTTTTGAGAGCTCATAATCTTATTTAACACAATGCCCCTTGTTGCTGCCCATTTCTCCAGTTTGTCTATACGGGCACTTTCTTTTTCTACATTAGAATCTGTAGCTACTCCAAACAGTTGATTAAGTGCTGTCCCTATAAAAGGTAAGAGGGATCGTTTGGATCTTGTTTTTAACACACTTCCTAAGTCATTATCTAGTTTTTCGAACCATGGTAAAACACTGTTATTTTCACTTTTCTTAATTAATGATTTTAATTCCCTTTGAACATCTTTCAACGTCATTCATTGATAAGCACTGATGTAATGTCAATATTCACAATACCCAAGTCCTTAATTAATTTCACAGATCCCTTTTTCTCTAGTAGTGCACCCTTCCGGATCACCACCTCGGATGACACATAAAGCAGTGTTATGATAATCAAGAAGAACCGCATGTTTGTATCTGTAAGAATAAGCCTTATCAGATATTCTGTCTACATGAGGTATTTTAATGTTTACATATTGTGTATATATAACAGTTCAACACTTTACATAAATTTATCTTTTTCTTAAGTTGTATTTGTTATCTATTGGTTCCTGTTTGTCTTCTTTCAATAATTCAACTATTCTTTTACTTGACCAAGAGTCTGTTTTTATTACCTTTACATAATTGGTATGAACAATTCTTTCCTTTAGATCACTCTCACTTATGATCTTTAGCTTATTTAATTTCAACACTTCTAATACCCTATAAGGACCATTAAACTTTGGGGATACTTTTACATTAGGACCTTATGGAACATGATTCTGAACATATACCTGAGCACCTACTACAATTTTTGGTTTAGCTGTATTTTTGTCATAGTACTTTGCTTGGACACTCTGAGTTTCCTTAAGTCTAGTCCTCGTCTGTTTGATCGTTTCATACGTACATCTAGTTTTCCAGGTTTAGTTGTCTCTTTTCGTATCCGTATAACAAGTAGTGTGGTGATTCTCCTACTCTCATTTACAGTATTGTTTATAGTAAACTGTACGTCTTCCAAAGCTAAATCCCAGTCTTCTGTATTAGGTTTAACTAAAGTTTTCAGGATATCCTTTATCTTACGATTCGTTCTTTCTACTGCTCCATTTGAACTTGGTTTATATGCTGTGATTTAACATTTATTTATCTCATAAAATTCACATAATTTTATTGAAAGTTCACTAGTAAATTCAGCTGCGTTATCAGAAAGAAGAACTTGTGGACATGAAAATCTCGTAATAATTCTAGATTTAGGAGCTTCTGCTACTGTAATTGCATCTCTATTTCTTACTGGTACAATCTCTACATATTTTGTTAGATACTGTAGTCTAAAAAGACTAATATTTGTTTATTCCCTCTAACAGTGGTAGGAAATGGACCTAAAAAGTCCATAGATATGACCTGAAATGGATTCAACTCCGATGGGTATTTTTCAAGTGGAGCTTTTGGATTTATGTTACCTTTATTTCTATCACAAACTACACAGTTTTGTACAAAGTTCTTGGCATCTTCACTACAGTGTCGCCAAAAATAGTTTCTGGTTAGGATTCTAGTTGTCTTTTTGATTCTAGGATGTCCTGCTAACTTGTATGAGTGGGTTAGTTCTAAAACTTCTCTGATTAGTGTTTTTGGGATGTATAGACGAGAATAACCATTCTTCTCTGTTGGTCTTTTATACAATAATCCATTGATTAAAACAAAATCCGGTTTTAAAGATTCATCTGTCATTAATTCTCTGGTCAATAACATCAAAAGCTTATGGTTTTCATATGTTCATTCAATGAACAAAAGTACATTTTTTATTTCTTAACATAAAATCTGTTGGCAATGTCTAAATTGAATCCAGCACATCCAGATGCATCTGTAAAGTCCCCGCTCAACGGGTTCTCTGTGATGAACATCCCGTTTTCTGCAGTGCCTTCACGTGCGACCTAGGGTCGGACAAACACAATCTTATCATTATTGTGAATTGTACATTTATGTCCAACCAGTCATTATTAATCATTATGTTTTCTGTATGTACCTGTCCTGTTTTGTGTAGAGAAATAGTTTGACCTCAGGTCACCTGTAAATTTTTGTACCCGCAGTCTCTGTGTATACGCAGATGTCCGCACGCCACTTTATAAGCGGGTCGCTTCAGCAATAAACCAGCAGTACATGTCTTCCTGCTCATTATTTTGCACCTCTCTCACAGTGGTGACCCCAGAGTGGTTCCTGGAGCCATTAACGGACCCAAATGGCAACTTAGTCTTGGCCCGATAAACCAACCCACACCCCTAACGGACTAACTACGGCGCTCTAACAAAGTGTTCGGGCGTTATCGACCCTCGTCAGCAAATCACCGGCGTCATTAGCGGACCCACACGGCACGCTTCTAAGCATGTATTGATGCGAGTGTTCCCTCACACTCCAAGTTAGAGCGTGGATTGAGCATGGACACAGACATCCCCAACCACATACAAATTACTGCGAACTTCTCGGAGGCAGACGTCTCCCTCGCGCAACCCCCTCCCGCGTGCTCCTCCACGCCGGTGCCCGCTCCCCGTGCGATGCCCTTCCTGATGGACCAGCTAAGAGCCGCCCTCAGCATAAAGTTGCTGCCATCCACTCATCAGAACCCAGCGTCCTGGCTCTACAGGGTCGAGGGGCAATTTAGGGTGGCAGGCCAGACTGATGAGGTGTTGAAGGCAGACATCGCCATTAACGCCCTACCGGAGGAGATGTACAAGAAGGTCGCCCCGTGGGTGACAACAACGATGAGCCCTGCCACCTTCCAGGAGTTAATGGCCACTCTTGTCGAGACCTGCTCCCTGCTGGTCTCTGAAAGAGCCACCCGAGCCCTCGACCTCGCCATCAACACCCGGCAGGACACAAACCTCTTGGAGGCATGGCATGCCATACAGGACCTCCTCCTCCTCCCAAGACTGACAGCAGCGGCAATCATTATGTTTTCTGTATGTACCTGTCCTGTTTTGTGTAGAGAAATAGTTTGACCTCAGGTCACCTGTGAATGTTTGTACCCGCGGTCTCTGCTTATACGCAGACGTCCGCACACCGCTTTATAAGTGGATCACTTCATCAATAAACCAGCAGTACTTGTCTTCCTGCTCATTATTTCGCACCTCTCTCACACATCCATCTGATTATTTTTTTTTTTTTTTCTTATCAGATATGTCCAGACATACAGACATATATGATATTGGAGTGAAAATGTTCGACAGTCATAATGGGAATTCTATGCATTTATTTACAGTAAATGTAATGACATAATAATATGGCAAATATTGTCAAAGCTGCATACTTCTAATATCGCTAACTGGCAACTGTCAACAGCTGTGAGGACCAATTAGGTGCCTTGCAGACATCATCACCGTCTCTTGGCAAACTGAGTCAAGTACGGATGCAACATAATGAAATATATTCTTTATTTTCTCTTCACATATCACACTCATCTAAAATCTGAAAGCACCGGCGTATTCAGGGTGAATTTATTGTATGAAAACACAAATTTTATTTTATCATGATCACATGAATGATGCAAAATCCGATTAGTAAAAACAGGTATAAAGAATTAAACGCTTCTCTCTTCACTTTTACTCTTTGTTAATTCCTTTGTGTTTTATCTTATTGATTTCAGGAAATCATGATTTAGTTGTACAATTAATACCGAATCCTATGGTATGACCAAAACTTTCCTATCTTGTGCAAAACATGAGACAAATGAAGAAATATAAACATATTGCTAGTTTTCTGAGCTACAGACCTAAAAATGAGACAATGTGCGAGCCGCCTACCTCCCGTTACCAGACAATCAGAGGCCTCCAAACAGATGTCTCTTAGGCCCAAGAATCTACCTTAAGTGAACCAGCTATACCTTAATATTTAATATGCATTGAAAAATAAATACATTTTATTGATAGTTTGCTGTTTACTGTAATATTATTTAAAAATTAATAATTTTTAATCAGAAAAAATGTATTTAGTCATGAAAATAACATGAAAATACAGTAATCAGTGAATATTTTTCAACAAAACATCAGCAAATTACCAAATTTTTTGCATATAATTCGGTGATAAGTTCCACAGAAAAATCTGTGAATATGTGAAGCCACAAGTCCGGAACTACAAATAGGCAGGGGGTCAACTGTAATGGATAGAAACAAGAAAGTCAGCTAGGCATGAAAAATAGAGTTTTGCCATTAAGAGAAAGATCTAGGCTTATCACTACTAGTGACTTACCATCTCAGTAATTAGTAGTTGATGTAAGGAAACCTTACAAAATGATAAGATAAATGTAACACCAATTTACTGCAGTGGAAAAGGTGACAGCAATCCTATCCAAGGGTGTCATCTTATAGGAATAATATACTGTCCAATGGTGTGTCAGTATAGGAATAACACAAAATGATTGGGAACTTTAAAGCAAGAAGAATCAAACAAATACCATCATTCAGCCTTGGATATCAAAGGAAGCTAGAACACCTCAGTGTGTGCTTTAGAAAACCATTGATTAAGAAGTTAGTTGATAGAAATGTTAAAGATACTTGGGGTACGACTAATGTAGGCTGCAGGCGTTACTTTGCCTTAAATAGTAACGAAACTAGATTCAACAGATGGAAAATGGAAGGAAAAAAGGTTAATACCATATAAAAATAGCTCCATTTTGGAACACAGCATCATTATGGGCCAGTTCAAGAATACATTAAACATAGAGGTGGACATACAACTGTTATTTTTTTCTTTAAGGTGTCTTCTTGGGTGGAGAAGGAAGTCTGTAAGGTACCTCTATCCATTAAAGCCATGTAACACACACTAATTTCAGTTGTGAATAGAGTGTAGTAGCCAATTGTTATAGCGGTACTTCTTCAGTAGTTATAAGGATGATTTAAATGTATTCTTTAATTTTCTTGGTGTTTTCTTGGTGTGCTTAGCACAGACGGCCAATCCAACTTTTATTTTGGGATTCAAGAGGCTTTTTTTATACTTGTCATTTTTAATGACATTTTCAAATTCTAGGAGAATAACTGTTGTTTGTATGAGAGATAAAGGTTCACAATTATAGATGAACACATGCATCTGTATATTAGGTTTTTTAAAAACTGACATTAAATTGCAGTATTGTTGAGCCAAAAAATCAGTGTTTTTAGTACAATACATGTTTGGGGAAATGAACACTCACCCCTATCATTGATTACAGATTGGCTGGTTTCATTCTAGGATCATTTGCATTCCAAATTAATCTTTTCACTGTTTTTTACTTTTGCTTTTCAAGAAAATTTTTTTTCAGTGCATAATCTTTACCCTGCAACTAAAACTACCTTTGATATCTTGGAATGAGTAAAACCAACTTACATTCTCTGTAATGTGTTTGAGAAAATGTACCATCCTTCAACTTTTATTGAATATTTTACTTTTGTATAGTTATTTTAGGTAGATTTTCAACATTCATATTAACATAAGTTTCTAAATAATCTGTGTGCAGATAGTATGGGACGAGGTGGTGGTCAGAAACCTCTACCCCCAAGACTTCGTAGAGGTGGTGGCCCCCCTGCTCAGGGACGTGGTGGACCAAGATTTCCATCAAATCATGTTAATAATACTCCTCCTGTCAGCTACCAGCGAAGCCTTCAGTATGAAGGTCAGCCATTAATGCAATTTGGAGCAAGAAAGTCGAGCTCTGAAAATGTTGCACCACAGGTAATTATTAGACTTCAAGGAGCAGTTTCACAAAGAATGAGTTCATGTTGTGGAAATACAATTTTACTTTTAAGAAACTTATTTGTTTATATGTAGAACATACCTGGGTCTTAACTTATGGATAATTCTTGTAGCGCCAGCTGGAAACAGTAAAAAAAAACAAGCAAGGAATTGGTGGCAATGAGGTAGGCTGATAGGCCTAGGTGGCAACCGTCAAGTTCCTTCGGTGTTTGTTTGTTTGTTTTTTTTTTTGCTTTGTTTGTGCTTGTGTTTGCTTGCTCTTTTGGGTGATTCTGTGTTTCATGTGCTGTATGCTTTTGTGTTGATCATGCATCCTCAAGAATCATCCTGGCCTCCAGTTTCTGCCAGGCCTTCTAAACGTCAGAGGATGTGCCCTGGCGTTCATGGCTACCCTTGCTCCCATTTTTTGGCATCGGCCGAGACTGATCACCGTCCTACATGTAGCTGATGTAGAGCTAATGATTGTAATCCATGCCCTGAGTGTCGTTCTTGGCCTCCTGAGCAGTAGAGGGTTTTTTTTTGCCAAGAAGAGGCAGCATAAGAGGAAGTCGGAGGCTCCATCTTGGAAGGGGTTCCCACCTCCAATGGGTGCATCACATGCTGGTTCTTGTTCTGCCTCCTCTTTGCCATATCCTCCAGTTGCTATGATTTCTTTGGAAAATTTTTACCCCTTCCCATTCTTCTATAGCTTCACCTATGGAAGTTTTGGGAGAGGGTCAGGAGACTTCCCTACTAATGCTCCCTCTGCTATTGTGGGGGTGGGGGTACATCTTATGCCTTATGAGTGGATGCTCCTCCATCTTGTTCTACCCTTTCAGATTCTGATGCATAGAAGATGGCTGGTCTCTGGGGTTCTCTAGGCCTAGCCAGGTTACCAACCTTGGATGGCCTGTTGTCCTACTACTCGAATACTTGAATTATGCAGCCTTGGGTCAGCTGCCTTGTCATTCCCTGTCCCAGTGGCTCTCCCCCCTCCCATGCCCAGTTCATCAGCTGTTTCATCTTCCAGCTGACTGCTCTGCTCTTGTCCCAGCTTGTTGTCCTGCCTCTTGCTGCCCCAACCTCTTCACCTCCTACCAGCTCCTTGGTTCAGGCAGTGTTGATCGAATTCACAAGAGTTGTGGGAGTATTGTGCAAATGAAAAGTCGTAGGATGCCATCTCCTTTGTCTTCTTTGTCTTCCAATGCTCCTGTCAAGCGGTGGTGAATTAGAGACTTTGTCTCTTCCCCTAGTAGGAAGTGTCTCAGACCTATCGTATCTTCGTCTTCTTCGGACCATGGCCATGCTTCTCCCCATCTTGACATCCATGTTTTGTACATCGAGGATTTACACAAATTGAATAAGTCGTCTACAACTGTAAATTCTCTTGTCTCTGGATGGGACAATTCCTTGCATTCTAGCAGAATGTTCAAGCTTCGTCCTACTACTCTCCCTCAGCTTAGACGTTTCTACACTACTTACGTTGCACTTCTACCTTGACAGCTAGATGCAGATGTGGTTTGATTGGCTCCCAGAGTTTCCTTAGACGAGATTCAGGCAGAAGGTTCTTCCTTCACCTTTCAGGAAACTGCCTCTTCTGCCTTCCAAGCAGTTTCTTGGTTTAGACTTGTGGTCGACGTTGGTGGCCAAGATTTCACCCTCTGTTCTTGGTGATTCCGAAGTTAATGATTCATACCCTAGGCTTTTGCAGTTGGACGGTAAAGCCATTTCATATTTGGCTCGTGTACCATAGGCGGTAAAGCCATGTCATATTTGGCTCATTTAACCGCGACTATTTGGGTGATTATTTTGCTCAAGAGCAGGGACACCTTACTTACCAAGGTCTCAAGATTCAGTAGTTCAGATTCTGTGTTAGGCCTGAGAAACTTCATCTCTTTTCCCTAAAGATCAGTTGGACTTGGCCATAAATAGGTGGCGAGCTGATAATAGTGATCAGCTGGTTCATCAAGCCATCTCCTAAGTCATCTAATCCTCCTTGTCCTAATACCATGAAGCCCAGATCCTCAGCTCTTCTGCCCAAGAAGACTGCAGTTGCCTCTTCATCCAGCAGGTCCAGGCAGGCTCCTACTGCAGCAACCAGCAAGAGTTCACAGCAGTGTCTCTTTCAGTCCCATTCCTCTAAGCGGGCAAGAGGCTCTAGAGGTAAGGCGAGAGGTTCTAAGCGATAGAATAGGCGCTCCTCCCCACAGGTCGTTTCCGGTGGGGGGGTTCCTGGCGAGCCATTGGGTTACGTGGCGGGCCTTCAGTGCGGAAGAATGGTTAGTAGATGTCCTTTGGGTGGGGTACCTACTCCCTTCAACTTTATTCCTCCTCTTTCTGTTCAGCCTCTTCTTCACCTGACGTATGCTCTCAGCTCATTGAAACATCAAGCTCTCCAAGGCGAAGTGGAGAAAATGAGGGAGAAAGGAGCAGTGGAAATGGTAGAGCATCCTTCTCCAGGTTTGTACAGTCAGGTCTTTCTCATTCCCAAGGCGACATCTAGAACTGATTCAGGATGGAGACTCCTCGAACAGTGTTAACTATCAGGGAGAAAGACTTCTACTTTCAGCAGACCAGAAGAATGCACACTTCCACATGCTGATTCATCCTTCCTCCAGGAAGTTTCTCCGCTTCAGCCTGGGGGAGTCAGTTTTCTAGTTCAAAGTTTTGTGCTTCGGCCTCTCAACAGCCCCTCAAGTTTTCATCATGGGCCCACTCTCAGGATATGCCTTCTCAGGTACCTTTACAACAGGCTGGTCTTGGTGGGATCTCAGGAAAATTTAATCCAAGACAGGGACCGTCTTCTTCAGTTTTGTCACAACTTGGGCATCGTGGTCAGCTTGGAGAAGTCGCCTCCCATCCCCAGTTAGAAGATTCTCTACCTGGGCATGGTCATAGACAGCCTCGTTGATTGTTCTCCCATCAGACCAGAGAATGGAAAGGTTCAAAGCTGTAGCTGGGTCTTTCCTCTCGGAGCAGTCCCAGCCAGCTCATCAGTAGCAAGTGATGCTGGGTCTGTTAACCTCCCTAGAGAAGTTGGTTCCTCACTCGTCTACATCTTTGGTCTCTGCAGTGGAGGCTGAAAGAGTTTTGGTCCCCTGCAAGGGATCCTCCTCATTTTCTAGTTCCACTGTCACAGGAAGTAAGAGAGGACCTGTTGTGGTGGTTGGGCAACAGGAACTTGGCCATAGGGATTCCTCTTCATTCTCCTCCTCCAGAGATCCTCCTATTCTCAGACGCCTCATATACGAGGGTTGGGGAGCACATTAAGGAGGTCTTGTAACATCCGGAGTGTGGACTCCATAACAGAGGCAGCCTCACATCAACGTTCTGGAGTTCAAGGCTGCCTTCCTAGCTCTTCAGCAATTTCAGGAGAGGGTGATGGCGCACTCTGTGGTGCTCATTTCAGACAACACCACAGTGGTGGCTTATGTAAACAAGGAAAGGGGGGCTGGTGTCATTCCAACTATGCTCCCTGATGGTACTCCTTCATCAATGGGCGATAGATTATTCAGTTAATCTCTCTACCAGGTATATCCTGCGCAGGAGGAACATAGTGGCTGACGATCTGAGTCGTCGGAGTCAGGTCGTAGGGGCAGAGTGGTCTTTGCACTAGGACATTACAAACAGGCTCTTTCATCTATGGGGAAGACCCTCAATAGACCTGTTCACAGTGAGGTTCAATAGAAAACTAGAGGTATTCTGTTCCGTGGTTCCAGATCCATTTGCAGTGGTGGAGGATACCCTGCAGCACTCCTGGGACAATCTGGAGGTCTATGCCTTCCCTCTGTTTTGCCTAATCCGTCAAGTTCTGAACCGGGTAATGGCCTCTCAGAACCTCAGAATAACCCTAGCTGCTCCCTTGTGGTCCCATGTGGAATGGTTCCCCGATCTCCTAACCCTGCTGTCAGAAGCTCCAAGAGCGATTCCTCCGTGGCACAGCCTTCTGTGTCAACCCCACTTCCAGAGTTTTCACCACTCAGTAGGGTCCCTATCTCTTCACGGCTGGAGACTATCTAGTATCTCCTCTGAGCGAGAGGCTTTTCTCACAGGACAGCATTGGAGATATTTGGCTATCTCAGAAGATCTTCCTTAGCCATGTTCCAAGGCAAGTGGGCCGTTTACTGTGGTTGGTGTCATCAGCGGGGTCTCTCTCCAGTTGGATACTCTGTTTAGCAGGTAGCAGACTTCCTTGTTTTTCTCCACAGAGAAACAACTTTCTGTGACAACCTTTCTGTGTCTCCTGTCAAGGGCTACAGAACTGTCTTGAGTGCAGTTTTACACATGAAGGATGTTGACCTTTCTTCTTCTTGGGAGATCTCAGTGCTTCTCAAGAGCTTTGAGGAGCAGCCTCACCCGCACCCCATTTGAGCCGCTACATCGTGCATCAGATAGGAACCTGACTCTCAGACAGTTTTCCTGCTGGCTCTGGCTTCCTTGAAGCTAGTTGGTGAACTCCATACCCTATCCTATGATGTCAAGCATACAAGGGGTTGGACGTCTGTAGCCTCTGAATATGTCCCGAAATTCGTGGCTAAGACCCAAGACCCCTCTTGTCATGATGACAGATTTGATCCCTTCTCAGTTCCGTCTCATAATGATTTTGTTAATGACCCAGATGAATTGCTCCTTTGCCTTGTCAGAGCACTACACTGCTACCTGAAAAGGACTCGCCATCTCTGACTGGGGTGCCGAAGGCTTTTTCTTAGCAATGGCCAGAATAAGAAAGAAGTGTCCAAGAATACGATCTCCTTTTGGCTGCGTGAGACTATCAGACAAGCCTGTGGTTCGACTTCATGCTCCAATCCTAACACAGTACATGCAAGAGCATGTGATGTTAAGGGGTAGGCCCTTCTTTGGCATTTAGAAAGAACTTGTCTGTTCAAAGGATTTTGAAGGCTGGAACATGGCTTCGTCAGACCACCTTCACTTCTTTCTATCTGCAGGACGTTGCCCATAGGTCCTTGGATACTTTTTCCTTGGGTCCAGTGGTGGCTGCTCAACAGGTTGTTTAACCCATCCAGTGCCCCTAAGATGATTGTATGAAAGTCAGAATGAATGGGATCGCTGGTCTCCTTCAGTTTCCTTTCATTTCTTCTCTACCCAGCGGGTGAAGAATTATTCTATCGTGTGCTGGATTGGGTCTGATACAGGTGAGACTGTGGCCTTTTCTTTAAGTTTTGCTTATTCCTACATGAATATAAAACTTTTGCAAAAGCAAGTCCCTCCTCTCTCTAGCAAGGGGAGAGAGGATTGATAGCAAACTGTTGGTGGCTATGAAGGTTTTTTATCTACAGGTATATTTCTTTAATGACGTCCTACATTGTCTCGTCACATTGTACAGAATCCCAGAAGTCTGACTGTTGAATAATCACTTATTTATTATGTCTGAGGCTTTGGTTCCCTTCCATAGGCTTCTATAAGCCAGAAAGAGTTACCAGGTGTCTGAACCTCCAGTCAGTTCCACCTCCAGTCAGTTCCAGACTTTCTTTCCTCCCTCCAAAAGTGAGTCTATCCATAAGTTAAGACCCAGGTTTATTTTGCATATGAACTAATGAAAAATGTTTTAATCATTTAACCCTTTAACGCCGACTGGACGTATTTTACGTCAACAAAAGTTGTCTGTTGGGTGCTGAGTGGACGTAAAATACGTTGACTACAAAAAGTTTTTTAAACATTCGCGGAAAAATACTTATAGACCTTGTTTGCGAAAAATTTTAAATCACACGCTTTGAGGGATGCTGGGAGTTCACGGATCACGCTGTTGTTTTGTTTACAAGTGTGAACCAGCTGCGCATGTGCGAATTTCTTTCTTATCCCAAAAGAAAGCATCAGCTAACTCTACTGAAAATCTCAGAAATTCTTTACTCACTTTGTCGTAATATTTGCACCATTTTCTGTAAGCCTTTACATTAAGTTTTATATATGAAAATGTGTGCAATTTCATGTAGAATACAACAAAAAATAACTCATGGTTGTAACATATCAATTTTGACATATTTTCATATAAATCACAATAAGTGCCAAAATTTCAACCTTCGGTCAATTTGACTCGACCAACATGGTCGAAAAATGCAATTGTAAGCTAAAACTCTTACATTCTAGTAATATTCAATCATTTACCTTAATTTTGCAACAAACGAGAAGTCTCTAGCACAATATTTCGATTTATGGTGAATTTTTGAGAAAAAACTTTTTCCTTACGTCTGCGCTAACTCTACTGAAAATCTCAGAAATTCTTTAGTCACTTTGTCATAATTTTTGCACTGTTTTCTATTAGGTATTACATAAAGTTTTTTGTATGAAAATGTGTGCAATTTCATGTAGAATACAACAAAAAATAACTCATGGTTGTAGCTTTTATCAATTTTGACATATTTTCATACAAATCACGATAAGTGCCAAAATTTCAACCTTCGGTCAACTTTGACTCGACCAACATGGTCGAAAAATGCAATTGTAAGATAAAACTCTTACATTTTAGTAATATTCAATCATTTACCTTCATTTTGCAACAAACGAAAAGTCTCTAGCACAATATTTCGATTTATGGTGAATTTTTGAAAAACTTTTTCCTTAGTCTGCGCTAACTCTGCTGAAAATCTTGTAAGAGCCTGACGCCGTCTCTTCCAAAACGTGTGTGTTCGTTGTCCATCGGAGTGGACAAGACAACAAGAGCGTCTCGTTTTCTTTCTCTTAAGGAATGCGATTTCAACCATACAATATTTCTGTCGGTTTCTCCCTAACCATTGTTGTGTTGATGTATGTACAATCACCACTACTTGCATTGCCATGCAAGCATTCTAATCATGTACTCATAATGTTCCAACGAATCTTCTGTATCAAACTGTGTGTATGTTTCTGTTTGTGAAGACGCTAAACGCTCGCCACTCCGATGGACGATTTTAACACACAAACACACACGTGTTTGGAAAGAGACCGTGATCAGGCTCTTACAATCTCAGAAATTCTTTAGTCACTTTGTTGTAATTTTTGCACAGTTTTATATTAGCCATTACATAAGGTTTTATATATGAAAATGTGCGCAATTTCATGTAGAATACAACAAAAAATAACTCATGGTTGTAGCTTTTATCAGTTTTGAAATATTTTCATATAAATCACGGTAAGTGCCAAAATTTGAACCTTCAGTCAACTTTGGCTCGACCGAAATGGTTGAAAAATGCAATTGTAAGGTAAAACTCTTACATTCTAGTAATATTCAATCATTTACCTTCATTTTGCAACAAACGAGAAGTCTCTAGCACAATATTTTGATTTATGGTGAAATTTTGAAAAAAAATTTTCCTTACCTCCGTGCGCGCTAACTCTGCTGAAAATCTCAGAATTTCTTTAGTCACTTTGTTGGAATTTTTGCACAGTTTTGTATTAGCTGTTACATAAAGTTTTATATATGAAAATGTGTGCAATTTCATGTAGAATACAACAAAAAATAACTCATGGTTGTATCTTTTATCAGTTTTGAAATATTTCTATATAAATCATGATAAGTGATGAAATTTCAACCTTTGATCAACTTTGACTCGACCGAAATGGTCGAAAAATGCAATTGTAAGGTAAAACTCTTACATTCTAGTAATATTCAATCATTTACCTTCATTTTGCAACAAACGGGAAGTCTCTAGCACAATATTTCGATTAATGGTGAATTTTTGAAAAAAACGTTTTTTTTACATCCGCACGTTACGAATTCATGCATCATTTTGTGATAATATTTTCTCAGTGTTGCTTTGATCGTTTTACAATTTGTTATATACCAAAATCATCACATTTTAGTGTACAATACAACAAAAAAAATAACTCATTAGCTTTAACTGTTTTGCTCACAGCGCGATTTGTATACAATTATATATGAAATTTTTTTTTCGTGCTGTCATATATTCCAATATTTATATGTGATAATGATATATTTTTTCATTTCTGATGGTTGTATACTAAACTTCAGGCAATGAGAAAAAAAGGAGCCAAAAATGAACTCTTAATCTTAAAAACTAAGCGTGCTGTGATTTTTAAAAAAAAAACTTTCTTTCCGCTTCGGCGCTAACTCTCAAACCCCGTCGGCATACGGCAGACACTTTTGTAAATAGAGGCTCAGCGTTTAAGGGTTAATATTTGTCATAGCTAACAAACCTGCAATCTTAACTTATAGGCCCACCTCTAGCCACCCCTCAATCAAGTTTCTTGGAGTCGAAGAAACTGAGGCATCATTCCTTCGATGCATGCACGAAGGATTTTGATGGTTGCCACCTAGGCCTATCAGCCTACCTCGTTGCCACCAATCGCTTGTTTTTTTTTTTACTGGTTTCCAGCTGGTGCTAGAAGAATTATCCATAAGTTAAGACCGCAGGTTTGTTAGCTATGAAAAATACAAATTGACTTAAAAATTTGTCATTTTATTTTCAGTTTGAATTATGTGTGTGAAGAAGGAACTCATTTTACCTTCCCTTTTCAAAGAATAGATTATTTGTGTTTTACTGTAAAAGATCAGTAGATATAAAGTTGGCCCTCAGTATATGAGGTTTCACTGTGCACAGTTTCACTCTTACAAGGTTATATTTAGCTTCAACAGCTTTCTTAATTATATATTGTATAAGAAGTTCTGTGTCCAGTATTCTCTATGTTTTAAAAGCAGTAATGTTTATATTATATGAAGTGTATTGGGGTCTATATTGGCATAAATAAGTTATTTGTATAACTGGCATACAAGTAGTTTTAATATTTTTTCATACTAGTACTGTACTGCATAAATGCTGTATCCATGATTTTTTATCATTATTCTTTGCAGTGTATAACCTATAATGGTTATGATGTGAGCTATATTAGGGTTTATATGAACATAAACAGGTTGTTTTTATGATCAGCATACATTTAGTTAAAAAAATTATTATAATACTGTCCTGCACAAGCAATAGTGTGTCCATGATTTTTTATTCATTGCATTTTATAACCCAAGATTATTATAAGATACATATTGGGGTATATATGAGTATAAACAGGTTGCGTGTATGAATTGGCTTGTGTATACAGTGAACCCCCGTATTCGTGGGGGATGCGTCCCGCACACCCCCGTGAATAGGTCAAATCCGCGAATGCTTAAAACCCCTCAAAAAACACTTAGAACTGCCCATTTTGTAGCTTAAACCAAGAAAAACCCTGTAAAAATGCTTATACCTGAGTATTTTAATAGTTTTATCACAAAAAGTGCATTTATTCATGAAAATTATATGAAAATACAGTAATTAGTGAATATTTCTCAGTGAAAAATACTGCGAATGGGCGAATTTTACGCGAATGATGGCTAGATATGTTCCACAGAGAAACCCGCGAATGCGTGAGTCCGCGAACCATGAGAACGCGAATACAGGGGGTTTACTGTAGTTCTCTATTACATCAGAGGTTTGCAATTATGCATGGTTTCACCTTTGCCTGGGGTTAGAAGCTATTATCAGTGTACTGTTTACTGTGGGCCAGCTGTACACTGTAGTTTTAAAGATCTAAATGTCATCAATTCAATCCCATTACTTCAATATAACCCAGATGTGTAACTCCACTTGTAGAGAAACTTATCATGGCATGTTTGTGCATGTCATTTGCAAATCAAAGACATGTCAGTCCTACCCATAAAAGAGAAAAAGATAATTAGATGGCTCAGGTAGGTTAGAGCAGTCCCCTGTGGTCCCTCAAGTCTAGCTGTTAACCAAGACACGCATAGCTTAGGGGTTGAAGTAATAAATTTGCATTGAAAAAATATATTGAGCTGCTGTCACTCAGAAGTGAAAAGGACCTGAATAGAAAGGAAGCCATTATAAATAATTGTCTTACCAAATTTGGAAATGTGAATAATTTTTAGTTTTTTAGATTCTGCTAGTGGTTTCAGTGATGCTGTGGCAGTGAACTGAACTCCAGAACACTTGGATTCCTTCAGAGTTATAGTATCTAATATTTTTTTCATGCTAAATGTGATTAAAACCACAAGTTAAAAAAAAAAGTATACCTAGTTTTACCAGACCACTGAGCTGATTAACAGCTCTCCTAGGGCTGGCCAGAAGGATTAGACTTATTTTATGTGGCTAAGAACCAATTGGTTACTTAGCAACGGGATCTACAGCTTATTGTGGAATCCGAACCACATTATAGTGAGAAATGAATTTCTATCACCAGAAATAAATTCCTCTAACTCTTCATCAGCCGGCTGCGGGAATTGAACTCCGGCCCATCAAATGACAGTCTGAAGCTCAACCGACTCGGCCAACAAAGGGCTTAAAACCACAAGTAACAAATCCTTTATTCCTGCCTTAACCGTAAATAAACAGTTAAGTTTCATGTCAGAGGGCTTTGTCTTTTGAATTGCTTCCTGGTCCTTAATTCTGGTTATCACAGAAATTTATAAACCTAAGTGTTGTCCTTTTTTCATTGTTTGCTCTGTTATTATTAAATGAAGTTGTTATATGCATGAAATAATAATTAAATCAAATACAGTGTCAGAATGAAGGTTAACTCAGAAAGACAAAGAGACTAGAACACAGGTGTTCCATAGTGTCTACATATGGCCTACAGCATGTTTTGGATTGTGTAATCAGGTTCTCTGGACTTTGAGTGTAATGACAGTAAACTTTTTCTTGCCATATCACATGCATAACATTATAGTGAAATATCTCTTAATAGGATCCAAAATTACTATACATGTGTCAATACTGAAAAAAATATAGTTAGTTGACAGCCTGAATATGCAGATGATGTTGCCATAACAAAATGACACAAGATTTACAGTTTACTTGATAGAGTTCATCGTAAATCTAGAAATTGGACTAGGAAAACAGAAATAATGTAGACAATATGCAGAATTGAGTGAAACAACACTAGTTAGGGAAAGGATTAGCCTAATGAGGTTGTCTTTCAGATATTTAAGAAGTATGATATTCAATACAGGTTCTCCAGAGCTTGAATTAAGTGAAAGACTAAAACAGGCAAAACAAATAAGGGGCAGGCTTAATAATATTTGGAAATGAAATAGACTGATATTATATATGAAAGTTAGATTATTATGTTACATAGTCTATAATGCTACAAATTTTAGGAAGAGACTCTGGCTGTTATTTTGAGTCGGTCTGCTTTTGCTCTACTTATCTTTTTTCAGTATTAGATGTTTATTAAAGGCAAGGTAAGTAGTGGGTAGTTTTGGGCATATATATTCTCTTGCTGAAAATAATTGTTTAAAAATCATTATTATTAGTTTCGACTTGAGTTAAACAGCATGTTAAGTTAACCAGCATGTGTTTTGATGAATTATGCCAAGTTAAAGAGTAAACTTAGAAACAAGGCATGTGTTTTGATAAATAATGCCAGTTTTCCTATCAGCTTAAGGCATATCGTTTATGGGACAGTTAATTGCTGAAGCCATGGAGAAATATTCTCTTAAGGGTATTGGCTAGGTGGGTTGGGTTATCACAAGCTATCGTAATGAAAATTACAGTGCTGATTTATGGTGTTTTAAGGACTGTTTACATAAAATTTTTCTTTAATAAGAGCAAAAATGTATTTTTTGTGAATATTTTTGTTTTTCATACATTTTTTCCCAAATTTTGAAAACCCTGAGCACCATTATTTTTCAGTTTCAAACATTCAGAAACCAAATCAAAGTTTAAATCATAAAGAACAAAAATGCATGAAAATTTTCAAGTTAGGTTTTGTTTACTATGAAAAATAAAATAGTAAATAGTACCAAAAAAAACAACAAAAATATTAAGTATATGTAAAAAAAATAATAAAAAAATGAGCATGCAGAATTATTCCCAAATAGTCACTGAATGTAATGCTTTTTAAAGTATTCAAATCCATTGATGAATAGCTGAGTTATGGGGATCTGAATGTACAAAACTAATCTTTGAGAAAAACTCAGTCAAAGTTTGTCTTACCATCACACTCAAAGCTGTCTTGTAAAGCCTAGCTGGCACCTGGTCCCCTCTCTTTTTTCAGAGATATTATCGCCTCCAATATAAAATATGGGCAATATGCTTATTTTGGGGGGTTTCATAGAGTGCCACTCTACTCATTGTTGCCAGGTTTGCAAGGGCTAGTGAGCTGCTGCTTTATAGTCATTTGTGCCTGATGTTTTATGCCATTTTTTTCTTGCTTTCATGCGCCTTGACATTCTTTTCCTTGTTCCATCTTTTTTATGAAGGGCTCTCAGGGATTCTTCTACTGTTCCACAAATATTAGGGAACAGTGTACTTGCTGCATAACCAATGTTATGCTCAGGTGCAGCAACATTAAAAGCAAATGTTACTGTGTCCTTCCCATGAAGCTTAGCCATATTTTAGGATTAAAGGCTTCATTTACTTTTTGCGTGCGACCTTTCACGCTCCTTGTTAAAAGTTCCAAGGAAAGTTCTTCAAAAATCTGTTGCACTGGTTTTTTCTGTTCCTCGGAAAGCTGGAACTTCACCTTCATCTCTTTGTGACTCCTCAGTGTCACATTTTTTGACAAGTCATGATTGTAAAAGCGCGAGCTCATTTCCCCTTGTGGACAGTATGAGTGATCATGATTTTCATCCTTACTATTTAAATGCATAAGAATTGCCATTATTTTTTTCTTCATGGCAGCTACAGGATCAATAGGATCTTTAGCCCCTGTCTTATTGCCATGCCAAAGTATTTTCCAATCTTCAATATTGTACTCTCACTTCATTTATACATTCCACATAATTCACTCCTAAACAGAACTTTGTTTGTTGCTGTTATAACTTTGGTTACATATTTTTTCCTCAAGGCCATTAGACAGTATACAATTCTCTTTTGGACATGGTTGAGACATTCTTCTTTTGTCACTGGGAATAAGGTGCCATAAGGGCCAGTGCCATCATTCATACTACTTAGAGCTTTCTGATACCATAGTTGCTTGTTTTGTCCTCAAGGAGTTACCTTCATGGTCTACCAGAGCTCCATGGTGACTAAACTAATATCAAAGAATTCTCTTCCAGTTGGTCTTTTTGGCCAGGTATTGTGCTGTAATGATTAACATTATAATGTGATGGAGTATATAATGGACTCAAAGATAAGAGGGCACTTTCCCTTATCTTCAGCGAAGCTGAACCCAGATTTTCCAACATCAAAAGAACCTGCAAGAAAGAGAAGTGACTATTGTGCATGTGCATCTGCCCTCTTGTTTACAATTGGGTTGTGAAAGACCAAGGAGCCATTAACTCTCTTTGCTCTGTAGCGAACTGTTCACGTTGTTACCAGCACTCCAAAAAAATTCTACTTTTTTGTCCGTTTTCATTATCGAGGATCATGTAAACATGAAAATAGCAAGATAAGTGCTGTTACTAAGTTCCAGTTAAGTTTTAGTTTTAAACTTTGAAGTTGATCATTTCTTTGTAACAGCTGGAACCCGGCTCGTTGATTGCTACCTAGTTTCGTAAAGCGAAAATTGTTTTAAATTTTAACTAAAAGTTTTAACTAAACGAAATGTTTCACAACTTATCATTAACATAGAAAATCCTTTCAGATTATACAATGTCTACAATAATCTAGGCTGGAAGTGAGAATAATTTAGTCTAGATCAACAGTGGATGTTGTCTGTAGCCTGTGTCCTAGGATTAGCCTACGTATCCTTAAGTGGCATAGCTTAGACTGAGGACCCTAGGATCAGAGAATAATAGTACAGTATCTGAGCAAAGAAAAAGCGCTAGCCTAACAATAAAGCTACGTACTAGTATAAACTTTTTCTTTTTTATAAGCCCGTGTGCTTAAGCATGAGCTAATTAATCCAGGATTAGCCTAGGCATTACCTTATATCAAGTTAAGTGATAACTTGTTACAAAACATCCCATTTTTGGACTAAATTGTTAGCCTAGACCATGTAACCTAGGATTAGATGAAATAGTAATCTGTGCTGGATGAGATGGTAACTTAGCCATAAGGCTACATACTAAGGTAATTGTGTTTTATGTAACCCATATCCTTATGTGTGAAATAAATACTCCGGATTAGGCAGTAGCCTAGATTAGAGTAAGTTATATCCTGGCTATAAGGTTACACATTAGTGAGGTACTGTTTTATATAGTAGACCAAATAGCCTAGGATTGGATGTAAACAACAACCTGGACTAGACAAAAATAGTAGACTAACTATAAGGTGACATATTAGTAGGTTTTCTGTTTTTATATAGCCTAGCCTATACATTTAAGAGTGATCTATAATAATCTGGATTAGGAAATACCCTATACTAGCCTAGGTTAAGAAAGAACAAATAAGCCTAGGATTATATATAAACTATCATTGGCTCAATGAAATAACCTAGTTTTTTTTTTTTTGACTCGGTAGCCTATCTGTAAAGCTACATATTAGTAGGATCTTACTTAAACCTAGAACAGGTAGTAGCCTAACCAGATTTAGGAACCCCTCTTTAAGGAATATCCTACTATTAGCCTAAAACAGCAATGGCCAAATATCAGATAAAAGGGTAGTCTTGGCCACATAGAACAGAAAACCAGATTATAAGAGGATTATTTTTAGTATAGTTTATATCCTTAAGCTTTAAATAAGTATAGAATAGGCAGTGGCCTAGAATAGGTTAAGCGAGCACCTTCTAAGAAATCCTCTGTTCATAGCTCAATGTAGATAATACTAGCAGTTAGTCTGAATGGCATGAAAATTAGAATTAAAAATTTCACATAGCCATTGCAAAAGGACTAACAGTGTATAAGTAATACAGCCATATACATATATGGAAACTAACCTAAACCCTAGAGGGTTTAAGTTAACATAGGTATTTAATTAAATGTATTACAACTGCACACTTGTAATCAAGTTAACCTGTAATATGGAAACTATATGAGGAACTACAGATGTGTCCGTCACTTAAAAACAATTAATACTAACTAGCTTCTAATAACTTGTTTTATATCACTACAGGGCTGCCATTAGGCAGGATCCTCAGTTCTAGTGTTCTGTAGCAAATTGCTCAATTCACTTTTTGCTAGTGGGTACGACCCATACCACCTGCCATGAGCATGGTCCTTGTAAAAAACAAGGAAAATTTGCTTGGGCACCAGCTGTGGGCGAGATTTGTTGTATGTTCCCGGCAGCAAGTTTTAAGGACGAAACAGCTCCTTTTAAACTGTCTCGATGGGTCTTAGGTTTCAGTAGGGGTGAGGAAGGGGGAGATTATATCTTTCCGGCATAACTCTGGTGGCAGATATTTAACCCTTTCTCAGAACAACATAAATGTTTGGGTCAAAACCCAGCAACATCAGTCCCCAGTACCTCCCAGGTTAACTCCATGGATGAAGTAGAGGAATCTTTAAATGGGTTTGACATTCTTACTAAAGAATATGAAGTGGACATTACCATTGAAATGGCCCTGCTGAACCCAGAAGGCTCAGGGATGCAAATATTAGCTAGCCATGGGAGAAACCTTCCAGAAGGAATTCTATTCCCCATGCAGCTATCGTTGCTGTATAGGATCTTTCCCCCAAAAGGGATACTAGGATCCACTTAACTCCAACTGAAATGACTGCATTTTTGGAGGAGTATAGAAATTTACCCAGGACCTCTGCCCCTTGAATAACAGGCAATTACAGTTGAGTTGCTAAAGTTCAGTCAGATTGCACAAGCTCCCCCAAAAGGGACACACAGTTTGTGGCATTTGATCAATTCCGTAAGGAAATTGAGTACCATCAAAGATGCCCTTGCCACAGAACGGCAATATATAAGGGACATGAAGCATGATTCTGGAAAGGAAAGTAAGTCGGTTATGTACACCCCAAAGTGTAAAAGTACTACATTCTGTAACTGAAAAGTGAGTGTGGATACAAATGCTGCCCAGACAAGGTCTAATGTTAGAATTCTGACTAGAAACAACAAAAGGGTCAGTTCAGAATACAGAACTTCATATCAGAACATAATAGGGGCTCCAATACTCAACCATGATGGTACTGATAATCTTTGGCAAGATGCCTCAATGTGCATTTGCTCTCCCAGTGGCTAGTATGTAATTAACAAGAGAAAAACTATGATCAAAGTTGTACATGTAGAATTTACAATTGGCACCTAATACAGAATGGCACCTGGTACCATCTCCACCAGACATGGAGAAACCACTAACAGAAACGTTTTCTTACCTGTGCCTATAGCATTAAAGTCTGTAGATTAAGTTAAGTATATCTTAGTTTAACCAGACCACTGAGCTGATTAACAGCTCTCCTAGGGCTGGCCCGAAGGATTAGATTTATTTTTACGTGGCTAAGAACCAATTGGTTACCTAGCAACGGGACCTACAGCTTAATGTGGAATCCGAACCACACTATAGCGAGAAATGAATTTCTATCACCAGAAACAAATTCCTCTTGTTCTTCACTGGCCGGTCGGAGATTTGAACTCGCGACCTACAGAGTGGTAGCTGAGAACAGAACCCGCTCACCCTTTACCAGATCAGTGAAAATGGGTCTCTACTTCCATTTTGAATAACACCCAAGTTGCTCACCAAGTAGCCCCAGCCTTCTGTCCCTTCACTTTCAAAATTATTAATCATGTGAAGACAGATTTTCAGAATTTGTAGTGACTAAAAACAAGAGACAATGGCAGAATTAAAACCATTTGCCATGGTCATCCCAGCTTCAGGAAATTCCACCAAGGAACGGGCAACGCTACAACTCCCTTTTGAAAGGAAAAAGCTCCATTTTGATATAGCTACGCAGCAGTTTGGAACCCCTATGAGAAGACTCTCAGAGGGGAAAGCCTCGTCAGAAATTTATGCTAGGCTCCAACTCCTTAGTATTATAACCTGTACCACCTTGCTGAAAGTTGCCACCAAAAGGCTTCCAGAAGATTCCAGGATAATTTTTGCTATTGAGGCCAAAAGTCTTAGGAGAACCGGATGGGAAACACTCTGACTTCCTGGAATGGCACATAAAAGCGCGAAAGGAAGCACTGGAGGGCTACATCAAATCACTCTTGAATGTCACTGCATTATTACATTCTAACCCCTTCTGTAAGGACCCGTGTGAGGAGTTTATTGTGGCTCAACTCGACGAGCATGCCCGCCAACAGAATTGTACAGTGTACACTCTTCTGGGGAAAGGGGAATTCAGGAAACAAAGAACCCAAAATTTCCTTTTACCCAACCCCAAAAAAAAGGCTCACTTTGATCAAAAATCATATAAGCCTTCAGTCACCCCCAAAAGTTTTCCTCAAAAAACACGTAGGTGGTCAGAAGGGACAATTCCCTACAAAGGGACAACAACAACAACAGCAAGGACATCCTTTTTCACAAGGTCCAAAAACCAGCTTATAGGGGGGAAAAAGGAAAAGCAACACCAGGAATGTCTATCACAGGCAAAGGCAGAGGAGTAGGCAGATACCAAGAGGAATTGTATGGCTGGGGGTCGGCTTTGACGACATCACAGACAATGGAAGTTTTCCCTGTGGGGGGGCAGCATTATTTATATGTGCAAAAAGGCCCTGTTAATGGGGCCCATAGAGAAACATGCATACATTTCCCACCAAGTGTCTCTTCAGTTTCCTGAAAAAGGATTCCTCCAAAAGAAGAGTGATCCTCATCCAATCAGCATTGAACAAGTACATTCTTTGCCAAAAGTTTCGGATAATTACAGTTGCCTAAGTATGTTGAATCATTCCAAAAGGGACTTGGACATTTTTATATAGATCTGAAAGATGCATACTGGCACATCCATTAGCTGTTCCCTTCCGCCCCTTCCTAAGGTTCTGGATAGGGAAAGATATGTACAGATGCAAAGTCATGCCCTTTGGGCTAAACATTTCCTAAAGAATATTTTACAAAATTAGCAATAGTATTCATTCAAGAACTCAAACAAAAAGGAATACAGTAAACCCCCCGTATTCGTGTTCTCATTGTTCGCGAACTCATGCATTCGCGGTTTTCTCTGTGGAACATATCTAGCCATCAATCGCGGAAAATTCGCCTATTCGCGGTATTTTTCACTGCGAAATATTCACTAATTACTGTATTTTCATATAATTTTCATGAATAAATGCACTTTTTTGTGATAAAACTATTAAAAAACTCGGGTATATTCATTTTTACAGGGTTTTTCTGTGTTTAAACTATCAAAATGGGCAGTTCTAAGTGTTTTTAGAGGGGTTTTAAGTATTTGCGGATTTTAGCTATTTGCAGGGGGGAGGGGGTGGGATGCATCCCCTGCGAATACGGGGGGTTCACTGTACAACTAATAGCCTACTTAGACAACTGGTTGATCCTGGGAGCCCACAAGAGTGCTTGAAAAACCTAAGGGCAATGGTCAACAGAGTACAGTCAAAAAGTTTTATAACAAATTTGGAAACATCTTACCTCACACCCAGGAGACACTTTCAGTAGCTGGGACTGTATTGGGATACTCTTCACGGCCTGTTGTCTCTCCCCATAATACTCAAAACAGAATAAGTCAAGTCCTCAAAAGGTTCTTTGCACAGCCCAGAGTTTCCAGATGGCAATCAGAACGTATGATGGGCCTGCTGCAGTTCGCATCAATAATAGATCCAATATTTAGATTGCAACTAAAAATGTGAACAAATTCTGGCTATTGAATGTAAGAAAAAAGATGAGAGACCGACCTCATCAAAAGATTAAAAAAGTTGGGGAGATACTTCAGCCTTGGATCTGGAAGGAATCTCTGGTGAAACAGGTCACCCTGACTCCTCCGTCTGTATGAGTGACAATACACACGCATGCATCGTTGACAGGTTGGGAGGATCGTCAGGTGGCAGGGAGGTGATCAGCTACTCTGAGGAATTCTTATATCAGTTTCTTGGAGCTGATGGCTGTCTTTTTGTCTCTCAAAAAACTCAAACCTCCAGAAGAGAGAGAGAACATAACTACAATATCCTACATCAAGAGGTCGGGATCATGTTCACCTCCTCTCAATATGATAATGCTAGCCATTCTTCGGATGGCACAAGCAAGGAAGTGGCACATGTCTGCAATTCACCTCACAAGGGGTCTCATTGTAGTAGCAGACTCTCTATCGAGGAAAACGACAGCCTCAGCAGAGTGGATGTTGGACAACCACTTTTCAAACAATAGCCAGCATGCTTCCACAACCGGAAGTGGACCTGATCGCCATGTATGAGACTCACAAACTCCTAATATATGTCTCCGAACCTGGACAGTCAAGCAACAGCAAGAGATGCCTTCCTAAAGACTAGAACAAGGGGAGGATTTTGAAGGCTTTGAACAAACTCCTAACCTTCAAAGGAACAGCTTAATTAATAGCCCAAATTAAACAGACATTGGTCCCAGTCACTTCAACAACGGACGAAAAGATTAATTCCACTGTTGTCTACTGTTCTGTCCCAGACAGTACTAGGGAAAGTTGTTTACGCTTCCTCCTTTCTGAGCCGAGACCTTCACGTATGGATTTTTTTTAAATATATATCATGAAAATTACTCAACCAACATTGCTAGATACTTAGTGCAAAAATTATGGATGTCATCTATCTTGCAATACCAGTCTGTATGGAAGATATGGTTAGATTATATCCATACTGAGACCCCATTTGAGATTTCTATAAGAAACACTTTTTATTTTTCTTATATGCCCTTTTGAAGACAAATGCTTCGTAGTCACAACAGTCATGGCATACGAGGCTGCATTAACAGAACCTTTGCTCTATGGATTCAGGATTGACTCCAGTATAAAAGTTGTCACTTTCCTTTTGCAGTCTTTTGCTCTATAAAGGCCTGCTCCTGAAAGGCTTCCAATTACTTGGTCCCTGAAGAAGGTGCTTAGACTTCTATCAACCCCTCAGCAGTTCAGTGTACCCAGTACAACAACACACATGCTACAAAAGGCGATCTTGATTGCATTAGCATCAGGAGCTCATATTAGTGAGCTGGGCTCTCTTAGATGGGGAAGATGCATCATGCAAGCAGCTGACCATTAATTATTATTGTCCCCTGGCCCATCATTCCTGGCCAAGAATGAGGATCCCTTAAAAAGGAAATCCATTCTTATAAGAAAACTCAATTTAGCAGACAAGACATTATGCCTGGTTAGGTTTCCTAGAAGTCAGTGGCAGACATCCCAGAGGGTCCTATTTTCCTACACCCTAGCACAAACTAACCACTCTCCCTACAAGGGCTGAGATTGATTGTAGTGTTTCTCATTAAAAAGGCAAATCCACACTCCTTTCCTGGGTCACATGATATTAGGAAAGTAAGTACAGGCAGTCCCTGATTAACAGTGGGCTCGGTTATGGGCGATCCGGTTATGGCACTTGTCTAGCTATGAAAATTGGCAATTTTCGGTGCCGAAAGTCGCCGATTTCTGCTTATTGGCATTGATAATTGGTTATTGGTGCCAATATATACGTAACAGAGGCACCAATAACTGAAAATCAGGACTTTTTGGTGCCAATAAGCCCCAAAAATCACAGATTTCCGGTCATCTTCAATTTTTGGTTATCATCACACCCTCAGAATGGAACCCCTGCCGATAACTGGGGACTGCCTGTACTGTACATCGTTGGCCTTCTTCAGAAGTGTCTCTTTGGAAGAAGTCACCGAATGTACAGGGTGGTCATCAGTTAAATTAATGCCACGTGCTCGAACAAATTTAACTAAACTGTGTAGGTGGCATGGTTAGTCTTAACCCTTAGGTGCTGCGGCAGAAAATCAGGGGTCTTATTTTATTAACGGTGAGTGTGCTAACTATCGCTGGGAGAAGGGCGACAGTACTGCAACCAAGCCCAGCTTGCTTAGGTAAGCCACTGTAGAACTACATCCTAAAATGTAAGTTCGTGTATAGTTTCTTGTTCCTTGGTACCAAATTTCTTGTTCCTTGGTACCAAAACCTGAAGAGTATTTGTAATAAAGAATGGGACTTGAAATCTGTGGCTTGACCTCGGACCAGAAATGGGTGTTGGGATTAAAAATTGAGAGCTTAAGCCTTTTTTGTCACCTGTCAATTTCATTTTAACGCTCCTTGAGGATGAAACAAGCAACTACACTATCAAAAAACAGGTTTTGATGTAGGAAAAGCCTAGTTTTGGTATCTGCTGTTGAGTCCTCAAAACCCTCCCACTTCCTGACAAAAAGGCATGGGATTTGGGCAAGGGATCATCCTGCATTGACCAACAGAGAGTAATGGCTCCTTGGTCTTTAATGGCCCAGTTGTAAACAAGAGGGCGGGTGCGCAATAGTCACTTCTCTTTCTTGCAGGTTTCTTTTGACGTTGGAAAAACTGGGTTCAGCTTTGCTGAAGATAAGAGAAAGTGTCCTCTTATCTTTGAGTCCATTATGTACTCCATCACGTGTTGTAATGTTAATCATTATGGCACAATACCTGGCCAAAAAAGACCAACTAGAAGAGAATTCTTTGATATTAGTTTGGTTGCCATGGAGATCTGGTAGACCATGGAAGGTTACTCCTTCAGGACTCAACAGCAGCTACCAAAAATAGGTTTTTCCTACGTCAAAACCTGTTTTATACTCTGCTGAATCTCCATCTCCCACGAACACTTTATACCTGATTTTCTTATGCAATAATGTTTCCAGACTGCAACAACACCAGCAGCTTCCATGTTCCCGGATGGTTGGTCAAAATTTTTCTTGCAATTTCCTGATTGCTTGTGTTTTTCAGAAGCTTCCTTATATTGTTCATTAGTTATTTTTTTATTATTTAATTTGTTGTTCAAATTGACGCTTGCATTACAATTTTTACTAAATATTTCCCTAACTATAACAAAACCTATGTAGGCTTCCGTAAGAACGCCTACACCAATGGGAGATTGGTGTCCCCTTTTCATCCATGTGCCATCATAAATTACTTTGATATAAATTACTTTGGTGTCCAAGACTCCATTTTCATCAGGTTTTACACCAATACTTTCATGAAAAGAAAAGATTACCTTGTCAACTTCTTTTAATGTTTCCTTGTTTTTCATGTCTGCAAGTTCTTAAATAAATTTCTTGTACCTCTGATAAGCTATTGGCTAAGTTTTTGGCACCGAAGGACCTACGTGCATTATTTATAGAAGCCAACCCTCCCCATTCATCATGTTTTAATAAACATATGAAGCTGTTGTTTCACCGATATTGCTAGTGTTCATATTTTCACACCCCTTCGCTGGATTAGGTTGAGAGTAACTATTGGCTTTTCACAATTGCATTTCAAAATAAGGGTGACATCAAAACCATTTTCTACATTAAGTTTTTGGGACCCACCACAGTCATCGCATGTCATTTTCCTAAATAATTCTCTCAGGTTTTTCAGTGGTAATGAAATTATCTTATTTTCATTGTTTGCACTGTTGTCTAATTTATCCTCTATATTGTTCACATAAGTGCTCAGTAAGCTATTTCATAATTCAACACCAGAACATTTAGTAATTGCATCATTGATTGCATCATTGTTGACTTCATCCTCCTCATCTTCTTTGACAATTCACAATGTTGGTAAGCCTGATTTAATGTATGAAGATTCGCATTTAACCTAATGAACTTTGGCTTCTAGGCCCGTTTGTTAGTTAAAAGCTAACTCAGATATAATATGCATTGTGAGTGGTATCTTACCAAAATTGAGACAGACATAGAAAGCCTAGCATATTGTAATCTACTGAAAATGCATCTCGCACTATGCACAGTATATATGATCAGATCCTGTTTTTGGACGAAATTTTAATTATTGCATGATATATGAAATAGAAGATACACTCGTATATATGCAAATTGCGGGTCTTTTGTGTCCTGAATATTTTTAAGTTTCACAGAATGCTTTCGTTGGAAATAAACTGTGCTTGTGTATTTATGGACCAGGATTCAGTTCCGAAATCTGAAAATGTGTGGTGCTGCCCTTGTAGCCACTCAAGAACTAATGACGGCTGATTCAATAATGTCCCAGGTCATGGGAGTTCCCGGACCACAGAATGCTGGATTTTCAAGGTCGGACTGTATTTCAATAATAAAATAGACGTATGTACTGTACATGTATTTATAATGTAGTAAATTTCTTTTTACTTTACATTTATGGTGTGAGTGTTTATATGCCAATTTATGCAGATGGCAGACTAAAGAAATAATCTTTCAGTCAAATGTGGAATTTGGAGGATCATCTATGTGCAGAAATTAAGTAGGGTAGAGACAAGATGTGTACAAAAAATGATCAAGAACAAGTAGGGACAGGAACTTCCATTGAATAATTATTAAAAATGAGGGACTAATTATTCTTCACAATATTTGTAAAAAATTACTGATTAAAAACATATATCAGTTAAAAAACAAATAGGCTGTAACCTGGAACCACTGCACTAATCAAATGAGATCAATGCTTAATAATTAAACAGTAAGAAAATACAATAGTCTCTACAATACAATAAAAATCAAAGAGATTGAAGACCTCAGTGCCTGCAGTGATCCCCCAGTTTTCGTGGCGGGGTAGTACCAAAAGTAGTGAAGAAAATACTAACAGAAACCTCGAAAACACATTCAATCCATTGAGGTAAGCTTCCACTGCTATACACAAAACAAAACAGAAGTTGACTGAATGTTATAACCAGTGTTAGTTATAACCAAAGTAGAAAATGACATTGGAAATAAAAGAATGTTTATCCTGCAGTGTTCCAGTAGTAAGAGTTTTTAAGCATTCGGTAGACACAAAGAATGATTCAGTTAACTATTAGACACTGGAGAAACCAGAAGTTTATGTGCTTGGCCCGTCTAATCTTATTATTCTACAAATGGATGTATGTATCTAGGATTTGTGACATGCAGAAATATTTAGTTTTGTTAATGTAATGGGTTTGTGATGGAATTACTAGAAGTTTTTGATCCATTAAGAGCTAGCTAATAATCCTTTGAAATTCTGATTACATTATGTAGATTTCAACTCATTAGATTTTGGGAGTGTTCAATTCTCTCTGCTTCAAAAGTAGAAGCTGGTACTAGGAAGAGTAACACTAAACCAGTTTCAAACATAGAATAAAAAATTTATGCATTCTTGCTAATGTTTCTCTATTTTTCCTTATGTGTTTTATATTTAATTACTTGCATAAATTCATTTCTCGCTATAATGTGGTTCGGATTCCACAATAAGCTGTAGGTCCCGTTGCTAAGTAACCAATTGGTTCTTAGCCACGTAAAATAAGTCTAATCCTTCGGGCCAGCCCTAGGAGAGCTGTTAATCAGCTCAGTGGTCTGGTAAAACTAAGGTATACTTAACTTTTTAACTTGCATAAATATATATATATATATATATATATATATATATATATATATATATATATATATATATATATATATATATATATATATATATATATATATATATATGCACTGTGAATATAAATTTATGATGTTCATGGTTTAAAGGAAGTTTATAAACCTCTTAGTATTGTACATTCTTTTAAATATTTAAAGAAAATAAAGAAATTTAGGCTCTCAGCTGAAGTCTCAACACTTTAGTTTGAAAGTTTGTTGTATGTCATTTTTAAAAAAGTAAAAATTACAATTATTCACTTTTAAATTAGACCAAAACTAATATCCTATCAAGAAAGATACAATCGTAGCTTGCATTAAGAGTAAACTATCTCTTACCTTGTGAGCAGTAGGCCAAAGCTGTTTTACTACTGTATTAACAAGTTTTAGAACTGCTCATCCCTACCCCTGAATCTCAAAGAGTTAATAGAATTGATTCTCCAGAAAAGAAACTTAAAATTCTTGTGATCCTAAACCTTATGGTAAATTACAATGCAATCCTTTTTTAATCAGGCTGTTTCAGGTGTCAATGTAAGCTCAAGTGATTTATCTTCCCCACCTGTAGTGACATATGTTGAAGATAGACCTCCTGATGTATTTCCTGCCAGTCCTTCAGATGGCTCTCAGGAACCTGTGACATATTATCCTACACCTCCGGGTAAGTAACATATGTTGTTATGAGCATTTTTTTAAGATAAACTGGATAATTCTGCATAATCAGCTAATAATTTGTCATATTTGCCACATCAGGCATTAAAAGGAAATGCATAATTTGATATAAGTAACTTGCCAAGTGATTACAGATATAGTTTTCTCTTGCACAGCAGCTTAATTAAAAAATTCGTGGGTAATGCTTCAAAGTTTAGTGCAGATGACTGGTCCCACCCACTCATGGGAATACCAGGAATGACTTAGCAGGCAACCTCAGTCTGTTTCTGCCGCACTCCGAGTGTTGAAGGCAGCTTTGTTCTTAAACTTGCTGGATTTCGGTGAAGTATTATCTCTGATTTTGCATAGCCTACACCTTTCAGGATTAGTATTTTATTGTTTTGTTATTAAGATCTGATTCAAGTTTAACATATTTTACTAGGATACAGCAGTGAATTCACAATCAAATGGGTTAACTACCGGTAGCTTATTTTACAGAGCTACCACCTTTACCGGATAACCCTTAAACGCTGAGCCTCTATTTACAAAAGTGTCTGCCGTATGCCGGGGGGGTTTGGGAGTTAGCGCCGAAGTGGAAAGAAAGTTTTTTTTCAAAAAATCACAGCATACTTAGTTTTTAAGATTAAGGGTTCATTTTTGGCTCCTTTTTTCTCATTGCCTGAAGTTTAGTATGCAACCATCAGAAATGAAAAAAAATATCATTATCATACATAAATATTGGAATATATGACCATGAAAAAAGTGTCATATATAATTGTATACAAATCGTGCTGTGAGCAAAACGGTTAAAGCTAATGAGCTATTTTTTTTTCGTTGTATTGTACACTAAATTGTGATGATTTTGGTATATAACAAATTGTAAAACGATCAAAGCAACACAGAGAAAATATTATCACAAAATGATGCATGAATTCGTAATGCGAGGACGTAAAAAAAAAGGTTTTTTCAAAAATTCACCATAAATCGAAATATTGTGCTAGAGACTTCCCGTTTATTGCAAAATGAAGGTAAATGATTGAATATTACTAGAATGTAAGAGATTTAGCTTATAATTGCATTTTTTTACCATTTCGGTCGAGTCAAAGTTGACCGAAGGTTGAAATTTTGGCACTTATCGTGATTTATATGAAAATATTTCAAAACTGATAAAAGCTACAACCATGAATTATTTTTTGTTGTATTCTGCATGAAATTGCACATATTTTCACATATAAAACTTTATGTAACGGCTAATAGAAAATGGTGCAAAAGTTACGACAAAATGACTAAAGAAATTCTGAGATTTTCAGCAGAGTTAGTGCGAGCGGAGGTAAGGAAAAAGTTTTTTTTTAAATTCACCATAAATCAACATATTGTGCTAGAGACTTCTTGTTTGTTGCAAAATGAAGCTAAATGATTGAATATTACTAGAATGTAAGAGTTTTAGCTTACAATAGCATTTTTCGACCATTTCGGTCGAGTCAAAGTTGACCGAAGGTTGAAATTTTGGCACTTATCATGATTTATATGAACATATGTCAAAACTGATAAAAGCTACAACAATGAGTTATTTTCTGTTGTATTCTACATGAAATTGCACACATTTTCATATATAAAACTTTATGTAACGGCTAATAGAAAACTGTGCAAAAATTACAACAAAGTGACTAAAGAATTTCTGAGATTGTAAGAGCCTGACGCCGTCTCTTCCAAACACGTATGTGTTCGTCGTTCATCGGAGTGGCGAGACGTTTGGTGTCTTCACAAGCAGAAACATACACACAGTTTGATACAGAAGATTCGTTGGAACATTATGAGTACATGATTAGAATGCTTGCATGGCAATGCAAGTAGTGGTGATTGTGCATACATCAACACAACAATGGTTAGGGAGAAACAGACGGAAATATTGTATGGTTGAAATCGTGTTCCTTTAGAGAAAGAAAACGAGATGCTCTTGTTGTCTTGTCCACTCCGATGGACGATGAACCCATGTTTGGAAGAGACGGCGTCAGGCTCTTACAAGATTTTCAGCAGAGTTAGCGCAGACATAAGGAAAAATTTTTTTCAAAAATTCACTATAAATCGAAATATTGTGCTAGAGACTTCTTGTTTGTTGCAAAATGAAGGTAAATGATTGACTATTACTAGAATGTAAGAGTTTTAGCATACAGTTGCATTTTTCGACCATCTCGGTCGAGTCAAAGTTGACCGAAGGTTGAAATTTTGGCACTTATCGTGATTTATATGAAAATATGTCAAAATTGATAAAAGCTACAACCATGAGTTATTTTTTGTTGTATTCTAAATGAAATTGCGCACATTTTCATATATAAAACTTTATGTAAAGGCTAATAGAAAACGGTGCAAAAATTACGAATTACTACAAAGTGACTTAAGAATTTCTGAGATTTTCAGCAGTTAGCTGATGCTTTCTTTTGGGATAAGAAAAAAATTCGTGCTTGTGCAGCTGGGTCACGCTTGTAAACAAAACAACAACATGATCCGTGAACTCCCAGTATCCCTCAAGGCGTGTGATTTAAAATTTTTCGCAAACTAGGCCTATAAGTATTTTTCTGCGAATATTTAAAAAAACTTTTTGTAGTCGACATATTTTATGTCCACTTGGCACCCAACAGACAACTTTTGTCGACGTAAAATATGTCCAGTCGGCGTTAAAGGGTTAATGTAATAAACGTAAGCAAAGCATTCATTGCTGAAGCAATATTTACGGTAATGAATTACTTTCTGCAAGTCTCAATTAATGGTTGTTAGGATTTGCGACATGTCTGTATGATGATACTGTGTACTTCAGCTATTCTCGGTAAAGTTAACTTTCCTTTTCCAAATAGTGTAATAACGTAAATATTGTGTTTGCTACCTGTCCGACTTTTTGGTAGTAAACACACATCTGAAAGTCTCTTTTACAGGATGGCCCAAGGCAAAGGGTTAAGACACAGATGGCTAAACGTTGGCTTAAATGGTTATAGTGCTGTTACATCTTGCTACAATCAACCGTGCTTCCCCAATCCCAAACCACAACCCACACTGCACCAGTCATAAGCAGAGCTTTGACATGTGCATTGTAACACACAAGACTTAATACATAACAATCTCAATGTATGATAGGATTTGAGATATGTCTGCATAATGGTACTCGGTGTACTTCGAACTATGTCGGTAAAGGTTAACTGTTTTTTTCCTGAGTAGCATAAAAAACTTAATATTGCGTTCGCTACCTTGTTTGCTGATTGGCTTAATATAACATAAATATTTTGTTCTCTACCTATCGAATATTTTTGGCAAGGGATACATATCTGCAATCTCAAATCATGTTGGTTAGGATTTGAGATATGTTTGTATGATGGTACTGTGTACTTCATAACATTTGTCTGTAAATAATTAATTGAACATATTACAGTAAACCCCCTGTACTCACAGGGAATGCATACCACACCCCCCTGCGAATAACTAAAATCTGTGAATACTTAGAACCCTTCTAAAAACACTTAGCACTGCCTATTTTGATAGTTCAAACACACAAAACAAACAAAAACTTATGATGGGGTTAGGTTCCAAAAAAAACCCATCATTTGTTGGGAAAAACGTAAGAAATGACCAAAACGTATCTCAAACATAGCCTAGCCTACACTAGGTGTATTCAGTGCCATGTACTGTATACATATAAGGTAGCCTAGCCTACACTATAAAATATACTCTTTACATACATGGTATAGTGATTATTAATATCAGGTAATTCTGGCGATTCATGCAAAGTGACTTATGATAATTCAACACAAAGAGAAATTGAATAACAAACACGAATTAGCTTAGCCTACACATCCATGGATCTTTTAAAATGTTATGCCTTAATTCACTTTATCCAATAATATTGTATGTCCTCTTATATTGCTTGTGTTATAAATTGTGATCATAGTGATCAACGTTTTGGTTTGGAAATGTTTGCGCAGCATTTATTTCGCTGTGTTTAATGCAGTTCAGAGCAATTTTTTTGCTTCTAGTTAGCGTAAATGTATCTCTAGATACTTTATTTATATGGTGCAAGGTTATTTTTCGTTATACGAGTGTTTTTAAGTCGAAATATAGCTAAGATACCTCTCATTGTGAAATTAATTTATCTATTATTTTCGTTAGTAGATGACGATGGCCATTTGGGGGCGTCTGTTTTGTGTAAAAAAAAATTCAAGGTTCCGTTCGCTATTTTCACTTAATTTCATCTTAATACAAGCTTTATGTATTTATCATTTATCAGCGTAAAAATAACAGCAAAGTGTTCTTTCATGCACAGTAGTTTTGACTAAAATACTCTCTCTCCCATTTTAAGTACAATCGAGTTTCATCCATGTTGCCAATGCATGATAATTTACAGTATAGTCATTAGCAGCCTGAACATTGTTTTCTCAGCTTCAGCTACAACTTGCATCTTAAATTTAGCAACATATTTCCTTGCCGATCTTTTATCCATACCGAGTAAGGGTATAATATAAAAATATATTAATCCTATTCTACTTAATGTCAATTGTGCCATAACGTACAGTAATTGTTTATTACCGTACGATGGTTGAAATACCAGGTAAAAGGCTTTTGTTATCCGATTTGGTTATAAGCAAAACAGCAGTTTCTTGGTCGGTTGTTTATGACTGTATGCATTTATGCAAGAGTATAACGTTACTAACAATGCTTTTATCATTCTCTTCTACTTTTTTAACTAGAAGATGGGGTAAAGAGATGGAGGAAAAGTTGTCTACTGTAATATGGTCTCCCTCACTGCCTGATTATGCTGCTGCCTGTGCCCACGCAAAATTTAAAAATATTTTACAAATAATATTGTGGTATCGGTATTAATTGCTTACCCCATTGCAAAATCGAATTATCGTAAGGTGAATTATCGTAACTCGAGCATTACCTGAGTATTTTAATAGTTTTATCACAAAAAGTGAATTTAGTCATGAAGATGAGATGAAAATACAGTATTTAGTGAATATTTCTCGGTGAAAAAATACCGTGAATGGCTGAATTTTTAAGCAAATAATTGGTAGACACGTTCCAAAGAGAAATCCTTGAATATATTAGTCTGCGAATCGTGAGAATGCGAATCCGGGGGGGGTTTACTGTTTTACACTTTCCTTTGCAGAGAACTGAAAAGTGTAATGGCAGGAATGCAGAAGAGAATTTTGCTTAATGTTTTGGTTACTATGAGCTTTAGCAAGAAGACGTTCTCGTCAGCTGAGAACTGCTTTGGTACTTGATTCGGCAGTACATATACTAAACCAGATGACATGAATTGTTTAGTTCCACATTCTTTAGCTCATACTAAGAGCTCTCGCCTGGCACCAACTCCAGAGCACTGGGCACCCACTATCGAGTACTTCAGCACCCACTCTCGGGCTCTCGGCACCCGTGCTCGGGGACTTCGTTGCCCGCTCTCATTTGCTTGGCACCAGTTACTAAGATCCTGGTACCAACTCGCAGGTGCTTGGCGCCAGTTACTGAGATCCTGGTGCCAACTCTCGGGCTCTTGGCGCCAGTTACTGAGGTCCTGGTGCCAACTTTTGGGTGTTCGGCGCCAGTTACTGAGATCCTGGTGCCGACTCTCTCCTACTGCTGGCCCTCCTGCCCTTTTTTTTTTTTTTTTTTTTTTTTTTTTTTTTTTTATCCACTTTCTCCTGTGCCTGGCTCCCTCGCTTCCTTCCCGTGCCATTGCCAGTCTTGTGTCAGGGTTAACAGATGTTAACCTTGTAATAATAGTGAAGTGTTGTGCAGTGGAAGAGGTGGCTACTCATCCCTCGGTGCTCCTAGACAAAGGTCCATGCCAGACTCCCTTGCACCAGGGAGGAGGCAAACTGGAAGTCCAAGGGAGGTTGGGGGTTTACACACAGGTAGTTGCCCCCTCAGTCAAGCTGTTGCCCATCCCAGGTATCGACAGACAGCCACTGGAAAGGCATCTTACTGGATGTGTAGTGAAGGGGTAGCTCTCTGGCCCCTTGGATCTCCTAAACCCAGTCCCTGTCAGACTCCCATGCACCAGGGAGGAGGCATACTGAAGTCCATGGGAGTCCGGAGGAGTTTGTCCCCGGGTAGTTGCCCCTCAGTCGAGCCTGCTGTCCGCAGGTGTTGACGGACAGCCATTGTAAAGGCGTCCATAGAGATGTACTTTTTGAAGGACACTCCTGGCTATGCTGCCATGTCACTACAGGTTAAGTGGAGGCATGTGACGCCCGTATTGGTGCCAGGTGGAACATATGCTCCCAAGTGCTTAACCCTTAAACGCCTGTTGGACGTAGCAAACGTCGACTAAAATTGTCTGTTGAATGCCGAGTGGACGTAGCAAACGTCGACTACAAAAAATTTCAACCTTCGTCAACTTTGACTTGACCGAAATGGTTGAAAACGCAATTGTAAGCTAAAACTCTTACATTCTAGTAATATTCAATCATGTACCTTCATTTTGCAACAGATTGAAGTCTCTAGCACAATATTTCGATTTATGGTGAACTTTTTTTTGCCCTCAGCGGTAAAAAAACAGAAATTTTTCATTTTGTTATTTTGCACTGTTCTATATTAGCCGTTACATAAAGTTTTATAATGAAAATGTGCGCAATTTCATGTACAATACAACAGAAAATAAATTTCAGAAATTTTCTTTCGTCATTTTGTCAATTTTGACTCGACCAAAATGGTCAAAAACGCAATTTTTGCACTGTTCTATATTAGAAAAACTTTTTCCTTACCGTTACATAAAGTTTTATATATGAAAATGAAAATGCGCAATTTCATGTACAATACAACAGAAAATAACTCATGGTTGTAGCTTTATCAGTTTTGAAATATTTTCATATAAATCACGATAACTGCCAAAATTTCAACCTTCGTCAATTTTGACTCGACCGAAATGGTCAAAAACGCAATTGTAAGCTAAAACTCTTACATTCTAGTAATATTCAATCATTTACCTTCATTTTGCAACCAATTGGAAGTCTCTAGCACAATATTTCGATTTATGGTGAATTTTTGAAAAAACTTTTCCTTACATCTCGCCAGAAATTCTTTTTCACGTTGTCGTAATGTTTGCACTGTTTTATATTAGTCGTTACATAAAGTTTTATATATGGAAATGTGCGCAATTTCATGTAGAATACAACAGAAAATAACTCATGGTTGTAGCTTTTATCAGTTTTGAAATATTTTCATATAAATCACGATAACTGCCAAAATTTCAAGCTTCGTCAACTTTAACTCGACCGAAATGGTAAAAACGCAATTATAAGCTAAAACTCTTACATTCTAGTAATATTCAATCATGTACCTTCATTTTGCAACAAACTGGAAGTCTCTAGCACAATATTTCGAGTTATGGTGAATTTCTGAAAAAAAATTTTTCCTTACGCTCGCGCTATGTAACTCGGCCGAACATCTCAGAAATTTTTTCGTCATGTTGTCGTAATGTTTGCATCGTTTTACATTAGTCGTTACATAAACTTTTATATATGAAAATGTGTGCAATTTCATGTAGAGTACAACAGAAATTAGCTCATGGTTGTAGCTTTTATCAGTTTTTGAAATATTTTCACATAAATCACGATAACTGCCAAAATTTCAACCTTCAGTCAATTTTAACTCGACCGAAATGGTAAAAAAACGCAATTGTAAGCTAAAACTCTTACATTCTAGTAATATTCAATCGTTTACCTTCATTTTGCAATAAATTGGAAGTCTCTAGCACAATATTTCGATTTATGGTGAATTTTTTAAAAAAACATTTTCCTTATGTCTGCGCGGTAACTCGGCCGAACATCTCTGAAATTCTTTCGTCTCTTTGTCGTAATATTTGCACCATTTTATATTAGTCGATACATAAAGTTTTATATATGAAAATGTGCGCAATTTCATTTACAATACAACAAAAAATAACTCATGGTTGTAGCTTTTATCAGTTTTGAAATATTTTCATATAAATCACGATAAATAGAAAAAAATTTGACTTTTGGTCAACTTTAACTCGACCGAAATGGTCGAAAACTGCAATTGTAAGCTAAAACACTTACAGTCTAGTAATATTCAATCAATTACCTTCATTTTTCAACAAACGGGAAGTCTCTAGCACAATATTTCGATTTATGGTGAATTTTGAAAAAAATTTTTACGATCCGCATGTTACATTTAATTCATGCATCATTTTGTGATAATATTTTCTCTGTGTTGCTTTGATCATTTTAAAATTTGTTAAATACCAAAATCATCGCAATTTAGTGTACAATACAACTAAAAAAAATTAAGTCATTACCTTTAACCGTTTTGCTTACAGCGCGATTTGTATACGAGTTTTTTTTTTTCGCTGTCTCATATTCCAATATTTATATATGATAATGATATTTTTTTCATTTCTGATGGTTGCATACTAAACTTCAGGCAATGACAAAAAAAAAGCCAAAAATGAACTCTTAATCTTAAAAACTAAGTGTGCTGTGATTTTTTGAAAAAAAAAATTTTTCCGCTTCGGCACTAACTCACCGAACGCCGCCGGCATACGGGAGACGTTTTTGTAAATAGGGCTTTGGCGTTAAAGGGTTAATAGCACCCGAGCTCCCTATAGCGCCAGAGCTCGTCTTAATAGAGCTTCCAGCACCAGCTCTCATGCGTCTGGCGCCAGCCTACTACTAGCTGACGCCAGTCTCTCTTTAGCTTGGCACTTGTCTCTTCTGAGAACAGACTGTTGTTATTTTTGAGTGCAATTTCCAATTGAACGCCTAGCTCCGGTCTTCAAGTAACCAACTGTAGTCTCTGATCGTCGGGTGTTGTTCTTCAGTATCTCTTAGGCAGTTTTGCCTCTTTTCAGCCCATTCCACCTTCACCTGGAGTTCCAGATGGGCCGAATTGCTCCCTTTTGCGACATCAATTAGTGTTTCAAAGCACTGTCCTTTGCAGACAGTGAGTTTTGTGTACGAATTTATGAGCATGTTGAAGAAGGCTGTCACCGCTTCAGGGAGTTGGGAGTCTGACTTAGTTTTTTTTTTTGAAAGGGAGCAAGACTAGTGTTTTTTGTCCTTCTGTTCCTCTGATGCTTAGACGGAATTAGTCCTGCAGCAGAAGTCATCACTCTTGGTTGTCCCCCCTCGATTTGGGACCACCATGATGTGGGGGGTTGAGTCCAAGAGTCCCATATACCATTATATTTTTCTTTGAATTAATTTTTGTGGATAGTATTCTCATAATACCTTTGGTCATGGCAAGCGGGTTTGGTTTACACTTGAGCCACTATAATCATGTTGTGCCATCCCCTATGGAGTTGGGTAGGGACGCGGACATATGGGAGTCAGTTCTCACTTGTGCCATTGGTGGAAGAATAAACTCCTTGAAAGGTTGATGATATCTTTTAAGGTTGATGATATCTTTTTAAGGTTTTCAGGTTTATTATTATTTTTTTTACCCCTCAAATCTTTATGTCTAGCATTTATAAGGATTCGAGTATCCCTGGACCCTCTGATAGTACTGTTCTGGCACAGATGTCGACCTCTGCACCCACCGTGGAGATTGAAATTTTTCCAAATGTTGATGACTTCTCCAAAAATAAATTGGCAAAAAGCCACTCAATCTCTCTTTGACCTCTGTACCTCAGCATCTCATAATTGAATAAAAACAAACCCTTTTGGTCAACCATAAACTACTAAGGATTTTGAACTCATTGCTCATTTTAAATTACAATTTTTAATAATGAGAGTAATGTAAAAACTGATTGATCTTAAACTCACTTTCTGCTTAAGAGAAGGCACCAAATGGTAAAAGGTAAAATATTCAGTTTATATCTAGTTCTGTGCTAAATGAGAAACAAGTAATAATGTCATATTTTATGAGTTTTCTTCTCTGTAACCATAATGCACAGCATCATGTGGGAAAATGAAGTATATTGTGTTTAGGAACATTATATGATATTTGTAATTATGGAACCCGTGTCATCCAGAATAGTCTGATAGGTTGCTTGAGAACCTATACATTTAACTTACATTGTAGATGGCTGTAGTCTTATTAGCATTTGGTTTTGTGACAGTCCTCTGGATTGTCTTCTGTTACACTATTGTATAACAATGATAAAATTAGACTTACCCAGCTTACATGGTTTTTGAAAGGACTTTTTTCTTTTTCTAGGGTACGTAATGGCGCCACCATGGATGTGGATGATGATGTAAGATATTTTTAATATGTTTGGATGTAGATGATGATGAATGGTTTTATTAATGCTCTAATTTTATGTGATAGAAAATTCCATACGTATAATTTAATTTTGAGCCTTTGTCTTTTGAGATAACTTTCAACAAATGTCATTACAATTCTGATGTTTATAGACCATTTTGTATCAAGGTTGTTATGTTATAAATGAATAGTGTACATGTATAAAATTAGAATTTTTGATGTCTCTTCTACTGAATATTCAGTGAATAAGTACTGCTTCTTGTATAAGTGAAGACATTTTGAGTGTTAGAATTTGGCACAAATTATATATGATTAAAGTAAACATTCCACTTGTTCCTTTTATTTCATAAGAATTATAAAGAAAAAGGCAGTTATTTTGCAAAAGTTGAAAGTATTTTATATTTTTCCTATTTTAGAAGCACTGCAGCACACTACATTTTCATAAATACAGTAACAACATATTTGCAACATGTATATAATTTGGTATATACACTTAAAAGGTCAGTGGCCATCTCTACTAAGTATGGGTCTCATTTATTTAATTCTATTTTATTTATTAGTTCTGGTATAGATTCCCAGTAGAAAACATGATTTCCCAGTAATATTCGTTATTATTATTGTTTCTTCAGGAAGTACTATTTTTTTTAACTATTTTTTGAGGAAGTCCCTTTTTTTTAAATTTACAGAATTCTTGTTAAAATGTATTAGTACTACACTGTGGTATGTAAACTGAACCAAGTGCCTTAATGGTGTCCGTCCCAAACTAGTTGTTGTTTACCTTACATTGTAAAATCTAGTATATCTAGTCGTAAATCAAAGCTACATTTTGTAAACATGTTTACTACAAGTTTTGTACTAAATGTAGACCATATTTGAAAATTTGTTTCACAATGTTTCAGTGTGAAAATGAAGTTAAAGTTTCTAGTTAAATACACTGAAAATTTAAGGAAATTTTCTTGCTGTACTTATAAGTTTACAAGCTCAAATGTATGTACCATACATAAGTTTACAAGCACAAATATATGTCCCATATATACTTGTTATGTAACATTAATTAATGGTTTCAGGCCAATGTAAAATTAATTTATTTGTTAATTTATAGGTCTGGTATCAAGTACCTGTAATAAAAAATTATTTCTTTTCTTTAAGTACTTGAATTGTTGTTTTTTTGTCAAAGGTGTAACATTTGTTTTTGTCAGATACTCTATTTTGTTGCCATTTAATTTGCGGACATTTTATTCTGTTAAGTGGCATAGAAAAATATTTAGTACTGTAATAGCATACTTTATTGTATTTTGTATTTGATAACTATGATTGTGTGATATTGTAAGACTAAATTCTGTTATCTAGTCGTAGAGATTGAGGATACTTTTTGTAAAAGTTTATATTTACTGCCATTTTCAAAATTAATAAATGTAAAAATAAAATACTTTTACACTTTTTGTGTAACATGTCAGAGTAATTCAAGAGACCTAACAACAATTTTTTCAAAGTTTCAACAAAAGACGTGTTGAGTGGAGAAAGTTTATTCTTAATTATTATAAAATACTGGAACTGCCTCCCTTATGATGAGTTACTGCAAGACCAGATAAAAAGATTTTTGGAATTGTCATAGGAATAATATGATTGAACTTTTGTTCATGTGGAAGTCAGTTACTACTTTTCTTACAATTTAAAGATTGTGAAATTTAGATATTAACATGAGAAACATGCCGTGATCAAATTTAAATGAAATTGCTGGCATTTTCATCTTTACAAAGCTCACTTCTTCACTGTAAACTCATCACTCATTAATATCTTTAATCTATGTAATGACTTAGCTTCACCAGAATTCTGAAAGCAATGTGCTGTCATCCCACAAGACCTTTTTGTTTTCCATGTGGTCCATTGTGCACTGACATTTTCTGAGCTATTCTTCCAAGACTGGCATCTTTTTGCATTTTTCAGGATTTGCTATTCTTTTTATTCATTAATTAATTTTTATCTTTTCTTTATTCTGATGATGTTTTGTAATGATTTGCAAATGATTGTGTGGGGACTGATCATGAATAAACCAGGTGGTTATTCTTAGCTTTATAGTCTTCGACACTGCAGGTTCATCCAAACCCTTTCGAATCAACAATATTACATTCCTTTGATTCAAATGCCTAGAAGTGTGACAATTGAACATCTGTTTTGTTCAGTAGATCAGAGGTATGGTATCCTTCCTTTGCTCTTACATGACTAGGAAGAGTACCCAGGTGAGCCAAACTATCAGTCAGTTCAGAGATTTATTTAGAATCCGGCCCTCAAAAGTAAGTCTACCTTATGTAAAGACCAAGGGTTTGTATTTGTGTAGGAACAGATGACAATTTTATATAAGTAACTTACCAAATAATTACAAAGCTATAGTTTCTACGTTACAAGGCAGCTAAAAATTCGAAATTCGCAGTAGTGCTCTTTTGTTTGGGGTGTAGGTATACCGCCCCGCCCACCATCGGGGAAGAATAGGTACAACGTAGCTAAAGAGCTCAATTCGTTTCTGCCGGTTAATGACTGAACACCAGTTATTAGCAGCTCTTGTTTTGCTTTTGCCGGATGGTCGCAGATTGTCTTTGGTGAAGTACTCTTTGCTTTTGGTAGGGCAGCTATTTAGCTTAGCTAGAATTTGGATTATTCCTTCAATTGTGACTTATCTAGTGGAATTTTGTCCATTATGTTTGACTCTAGTTTTGTCTAGCATTAGGTACTGCAGCAAAGGCTGCAAAACTAGGCTCACTTCTGCCAAATATGACTCACATACCATTTGTTGTACTTGCAGGGAACAAATTTGTTCTCTGGAATTGAACTGTGACGAATGTAAAGACTGGGAGAAGGGTAAATGGAAGGCTTTACAGACACACTTAGACAAATTGCAGCGTGACTGAATTAGAAAAGCTACAGCTAGGGGCAAAACTAAGGCTTCCGCTAGTATAGGTCATTCTTCAGGAGTTGATATTGATGTTATGCCTATCCCTTCAATGCCTGTGACAGCTTTTTCTCCCATTTCCAGTCCTCCAGCTTTTCCTATCACTCCATTACCTAGCTCTCATTCTGCTGAACCCAATGCCATTGCCAGCTTAGAAGCATGTGTAGATAAAAAATTTAATTTACTTGTCAATATGGTCCTGCTAAAATCCCCTTGCCAACCTGGGAGGAAGCAAACTGGCAGTCCAAGGAAGGTCGGTGGGGTTTGCCCATGAGCAGTCGCCTCATCCGAGCCTGTTGTCCGCCAATCACAGGCTGCGGAAGAACGCCACTGGAAAGGTGTTCAAATGGATGTGCATGCCCTTTCTTCAAGTGATTCAGATTCTCCCACATCAAAGAAATGCAGTGACCGTTTTGCCAAAGTTTCTAGGCCATTGATAAGGCTGGGCACTTCCTTGGATTCAGATTCGGCCCCATCTTGTAAGCGAGCTGTAGAGAGAGAACAGCCCTCTCCCTTCTTGTAGTTTTTAGGAGTCACCAGCGAGAGATTCTAGCTCCCATTCAGGTGCGAAAGTGCATTCCAACCCCAAATGTGTGCGTGTGCCAGTCCATCTTATCGGCGCCAAGAGTGCGAGCGCCCAGTGTACGTTAGCGGTGTGCGTAAGCGCCAACCCAAAGATCGTTCAGTGTCCAAGCTTTCATCTCTAGAGTGCCCAATGTCCAAGCGCCCATCGCATGAGCACACAGTTTCCACCTTTCCTGTTTGTGGGCGCCCAGATTCTGAGTTAGAAGAGCCTGTGTTTGACCGCCTGGAGTGTGAACGTCAGATCGCTGAGCGCCCATCCTTGGGGCGCTTAGTGTCCGCAGAGAATGCAACTGCTTCCAAGGAGTCAGTGTCTGCCTCGACTGTGAGTGGGCACCCAATGTCAGTGCAGCCAGTCGCTGTGGGCGCCTCGCTCGAAGTCCACCCCACTTCTAATTTCTTCACGACCCCACAAGGAGATTTTCCAGTATCGGATGCCTCAAGAGAAATTCCGTCTGTTGCTCAAGATCCTACGTTGGCATCGCTTCAACTTCGGCTTGATAAAGTGTTGAGCCTTCTTCAAAAGCCAACTCCGGTAGTGCAAGACACCGTGGAACCCCCAGGATCACCCAGTTTGTCCGTCAAGGAACCTGCAGAAGAGGAGCAACCTGCCTCTCATTACTCGGCACTGCTTAGGTATTTCCTGGTCTGTTACCCGATGTTCGTCTCTCCAGTCGTCCCTTCATCGCCAGGTTCGGCCTACCTGATGCAACAACCACCAGGTACCGCCAGACTGCCATGTATGGTGTTTTCTTCATTGTTTGATAAGGCAGAAGTATCTGTCTTATGCAACTGAAGAAGCTCCATCCTTGGGAGTTTCTGCCTCCTCTCAAAGGGACTTCTCCATTACCATGTATGCTTCTCGTCGCTCTGCTTTCTCGTTGGCCAGAATTCTCTTCACAGCCTTGGAATTAGACCATCTGCTTAAAGACATATTTAAAGTCTTCGAGATCTTTAGTTTTCTGGATTGGACAGGGGGTGGGGAGAGGGCAGCCAAGAAAATAGAAGACTGTACATTCCTTCAAGAGAACTTTGCATCAGACTGGCTGGGAGTACTGTACTGGGGTGCACTGATAGAGCCGTAAGAGATGGAGCACTAGAGCTAGCAACCATCTTCACAACAGGAGTCCTCAAGAAACAAGATTTGTGGTGCTCGTACATGGCAAAGGGAGTCACCCCATCGCAACGTTCTTTGCTTCTTTTTGCACCCCTGGACAAGAATAGTCTGTTCTCGCAAGACACCCTGGAATGGGTTTCAGTGGAGTTACAGAAGAGGTTGACTCAGGACCTCCTCACTCAATCCACCAAAAGGATTAAGTTCCCCGCACGAGCCACTACAAGCACAACTACTAGAATGTCGTTGCCCCTGCAGCAACAGCTCTTTCGAGGTTCTAGAGGTCGTTTCCAGTCCCAACCTAGAGCCAACCTCCGAACTTCCAGACCAACTAGGAAACCCACTAACAAGACAACACCTCGAAAATGAGATGTCCGTCCTCAGGTGTTCCAGTGGGAGCAAGACTCCCATTTCTGGACAGAATGGAAAAAGAAGAATGTGGAGCCATGGGTGCTGAAGTATTGAAAGGTTATGCTATCCCTTTCAGGGAGAAACCTCCCTTAGTAACCTCTCCCATCAGCTTAACAGCCTACTCTGTAGACTCAGAGAGGTTTTCGGCCCTATCTCAGGAAGTGTCAGCCCTACTAGAAAAAGAGAGCCGTGGAAGTAGTCGAGGATGTAGACCTGTCCTGGATGTCAGTGCCCTGAACCTCTTCGTTCAAACAACGAAGTTCAAAATGGTGACGAATCAGTCGGTTTTGTCAGCCATCTATCAGGAAGACTGGATGGTTATGATCGACATGCAAGATGCTTACTTCCACATTCCAATTCACCCGGACTCCAGGAAGTATCTGAGATTCGTGTTCCAGGACAAAATCTTCCAGTTTCGGGCACTCTGCTTCAGACTCCATGGCCCCGCAAGTTTTTACCTGGGTACTCACTCCCCTAGTGAAATGGCTACATCTTATTGGGGATAAACATCTCTCTATACCTGGATGGTTGGCTCGTACGCTCCCCCTCGAGATCTCAGTGCACAGAGGACCTGTAGAAAACTTCGTCTTGTCCAAGATTTAGGCCTTTTAATAAACTTCAAGAAGTCACAGCTAGTCCCGACTCGGTCTATTCTATATTTGGGGATAGTGATAGATTCTCAGAGTTTTGGGCTTTTCCATCCCAACAGAGGATACAGACTTGCCGCAGGAAAGTCCAGGACTTCGTAACTCGCCACTCCTGCTCAGCCAACACATGGATGAGTCTTCTGGGAACCCTCTCTTCCATAGAGAAGTTCATTCCATTAGACAGGCTACATACAAGAGTGCTGCAATTTTACCTCAAGGCCAATTGGAAAAGGAAGTTGTTCCTGGATTTGTTAATTTTCAACATAACTCCCCAAATAAAAGAGGACTTCTGGTGGTGGCTAGCGGAAGACAGTTCACAACAGGAAGGCCTCTGGCTCCAATGAACCCTAATGCTATACTCAGATGCTTCAGATCTGGGTTGGGGAGCCCTTCTCAACAACATGGAGGTGTCAGGAACATGGTCGCCTACTGAAAGAAACTTCCACATCAATGTAAAGGAATTAAAAGCGATTCATCTGGCACTTCAACACTTTGCAACACTAACCTTCCACAAAACAGTAGTGGTTCATTTGGACAGCATGACCTCCCTGGCTTATATCAAGAATCAAGGAGGGACCCATTCTTTTATGCTGTACAAAGTGACAAAGGATTTTCTTCAATGGGCAAGGAGCAACAAGACCCAATTAGTGACCTGCTTCATTCAGGGCAAGATGAACGTCCTTGTGGACAAATTGAGTCGTGGCAAACAGGTCCTACTGATGGAATGGACACTCAATCCACAGGTGTGCACCAACCTGTGGAAGCTGTGGGGAAAGCCATTGATAGACCTGTTTGCGATGTCTAGGAACCATCATCTTCCATTGTATTGTTCCCCGGCTCTGGACCCGCAAGCATGGGCAATGGACGCCATGTTGTAGGACTGGTCAAACCTCAACCTTTACACCTTCCCTCCATTTAGCATGGCGAGGGAAGTGTTAAAAAAGTTCAATGCACACAACAACATGTCAATGACCTTAGTTGCTCCCTTTTGGCCACACGAGTGGTTCCCTGATCTGATGAGCCTTTGACGGACTTCCCAAGGCTACTCCCTCAGATGAGAAGTCTTCTCCAACAACTGCACTTCCTCCAATACCATCAAGGGTTATCCACTCTCGCGCTGACAGGCTTCAGACTGTCAGGGAGCTTGTCAGAGCAAAAGGATTTTCAAGGAAGGCTGCAGAGGCTATTGCTAAGTGCAGGCGACATTCTTCCTCTGCAGTGTACCAATCCAAGTGGGCAGTTTTTCGGAAGTGGTGCCGGGAGCGAAATATCTCCTCTTCTCAAATGTCTGTAGCCCAAATCGCAGATTTTCTATTATATCTTAGAACATCGAAAGGACTCACAACATCTACCATCAAGGGTTACGGAGCGATTTTGAGTTCAGTATTCAAACAGAAGAGTAGACCTGTCTTCAAACCAAGACATCAGCGATTTAATCAAACATTTGAACACTAGTAAGCAGGCTAAATCCTTGGGAGTTGCTTGGAACTTGGATGTGGTCCTCAACTGGCTGTCAGGGTCGCCGGTTGAACCTTTGGATTCATCATCACTTCGGAATCTTACGGAGATGACATTATTCCTGATGGCACTGGCTACAGCCAAGAGAGCCAGCGAGCTTCATGCTATCGATAAAAGATTAGGTTTCTTACAAGGCAATGCAGTATACTTGCTTATTTTGGATTTTTTTGCCAAGAATGAGGACCCGGCTAACTCTTGGCCTCGCTCCTTTTCAATCAAGAGCCTGTCAGAAGTATTAGGTCCATCCGATCAAGAGAAAGTCCTCTGTCCTGTAAGAGCTTTGAGAGTAACCTTGAGAGAACCAAAAACCTTAAAGGATCGGCTCCTAATCTTTGGTGTTCTGTGAAAAACCTTAGCTGTCCTTTGTCCAAGAAAGCATTATCATTCTTTTTAAGATCCGTGATTTCGGAAGCTCAAGATGATTTACTACCGTTGTGTAAAGTAAAGGCTCATGAAATAAGAGCCGTGGTGATGTCTTTGGCTTTCAGATGTAACCTGTCTCTCTCTTCAATTTTGCAAACAACATTTTAGAGGTGCAAGTCAGTGTTTGTCATCTTTTACTTACGGGACATTGAAATGGTGAATGAAAAATGCCATACTTTAGGTCCGTTCTTCGCAGCTGGCATGGTATTGATGAAGAATAGGAGGAACGCCTTCTTTTTCCTCTATCCACTCTCCTTTAATAAGGATAGTTGTACTTCTTGGGAAGTCTGATGGACACTGAGTCATGAGTGTCACCAATCTGTATTTTATGGTTTTGGCTAAAATTTTCCTGTGGTGTAGGTTAATTTTATCTGGTCTTTGTTGTTCTATTGTACTGCACCCAGGGCAAGGGCATATCCACATATTATTTATCTGACCCTTTGGGACTGTTAGCTTTGGCAACCTGCGATTAACCTCCTACGTTGCAAAGCACCCACTCAAATAGAGGCGACCCTTGGCTCTACCGCCATGCCGCTACATGTCGAGAGGAGCTACGACCAGAGGCAGTACCCATCTGCTGTTGCTCCCTCACCAGGTAAGGTTACAACATGCATTTCAAGATGCTAGCTAATGTTCTGTTCCAAATTCTTCTTCATATCAAATATTTTTTTGGGGGTAGTATATGTCCATTCATCCCACCTCCAGTCAGTGTGGGATTCAGCTATGTAATTATTTGGTAAGTTACTTATATAAAAGTGACATTTTTATAATAAAATAGTTTTATATATACTTACCAAATAATTACATGATCGGAGCCTTCCCTCCTCCCCTCTCACGGGCATAAAGCATAAACAAATTGAGCTCTTTAGCTACGTTGTACCTATTCTTCCCCGATAGTGGGTGGGGCAGTATACCTACACCCAAAACAAAAGAGCGCTACCACGAATTTTAGATTTTGAGCTGCCGTGTAAAGTAGAAACTATTGCTATGTAATTATTTGGTAAGTATATATAAAACTTTATTTTATTATAAAAATGTCATGTTTTTAAAATAATTTGTATTTTTCCTAACATACAAACGTGAGGTCTTTACATAAAGGGTCCACCTCTTACCACCCTTTATTCTCTTACCTGGGCCAAAAGGTAAACTGCTTAGAATTGAATGCGCACCAACTTGGTGGGCGGTGCTTCTGCCCCTACCATCGGTAACTATTACCATAACCATGCAAAAGTTTAGCATAGGGATTTTCAGCTTGTTGAAAGTTAATCCCCATATGTAAGGACCCCATGTTTGTATGTTAGGAAAAATGCAAATTACTTTAAAAATGTTATTTTTTTCTGTTAATTTCACAGTAACAGGGGAATTTCAATTCTTGGTTTATCATTTTGTGTTTTTTACTGCAGTGCTGCTTTCTACATTTCTTTGTTGATATTAGTTTCAGTTTCATAATCTTTCATTAATTCTCAGCATTTTTAAATTTTGCTCATTTTATGGTTTTTCATTCCCTGTTGTGTATGTGGTTCTTTGAAGTTTTAGTAGTGAGTTTCATTATCCCACAGCGTACTTTTTAGAGACGTGCTTGTAGCTCAGTTATATCTTGTTAACATGGCAAATTTTAAAGTATTTTGTATTTTTCCTAACATACAAACCCGAAGATCTTTACATAAGATTTATCTTGCGAACATGAGCTGGAACGGCCATTTAACTTTCAAACAAGGTCGTTAGCTACCGATGGCAGGGGGAAGCCCCGGCCACTTGTCAGTCTGCACTCCACTTTGCCTTTCAGCCCAGGTACCAGAACGAGGGGTGGCTGAGGTGGGTCGTAAATGTAAAGACCTTCAGGTTTGTGTGGTAGGAAAAATACAAATTACTTCAAAATTTTGTATTTGTTTCTACACAAATACAAACTTTCGGTCTTTACATAGGAGACTTACCCATTGGAGGGTTGGGCCTGGGTAAATCTCTGAACCAACCGGAAATTCTATCCACCTGGGAATCTTTCCTGGTCTTGAAGAGCTTAGGAAGGAGTCCCACTTCTGGCATGGTGAACATATGGGATGTTCAACTGCCAGATTTCGGGGCGTGAATTAATGAGTTTGCGTCATTAAATCGATAAAAAGACTTGGATGAGTGCATATGTTGGAGATAATGAAAGGCTAATAAAAACCAACAGGTTTGTTTGTCAACCCCTCTCTCCCCTTGCTAGAGAGGGGGGGGGGAGATTTGCATCTAATAATCTACAATACAGGCAGTCCCCGGTTATCGGCGGGGTTCCGTTTCTGAGGGTGTGATGATAACCGAAAATTGGCGATTTCAGTGCTTTTTTTTTTTTTTTGGTTATCAGCACCTGTTAGGTATGTATCAGCGCCAAAAATTGCCAATTTTCGTCACTAGACAGGTGCCATAAAACCGGATCGCTGTTAACCGAGCCCGCCATTAACCGGGGACTGCCTGTAGATTATACAGGATACTCAGTTATCTAGACTCCTCTGCATGGCACGCCTGTCCCGCATGTGACTGCTTGCAACCTATCTCTATGCCCTACAAGAGAGAAAGGTAAAAAGAGAAAAAAGGAGGAAGCCAGGCATACACATTATCTCTTGCTTACCGTTCACCTTAGAAGAGATGCTACCCATTCCTCTAGGGGAGCCAGATGAGCTACAGAACTTGTTGAGCAGCCACCACAGGACCAAAGGAAAATGTGTCCAAGGACCTGTGGGAAATGTCTTGAAGGTGGAAAGACGTGAATGTGGTTTGTCAGGACTACACTCCTGCCCATAATACCTGTAGAACTGACAGGTTCTTCCGAAATGTGAGGGACGGACTGATGCCCCTAACCTTGTGAGCTTTCACTTGGATCGTAACCCCCTTCTACCTTGTCAGACATAGAATACCCGCCTTGATTGTCTCACGAAGTCAGCAAGAAATCGTGTTTTTGGACACCTCTTTCTTGGTCAAGCCGAGTCGGCTTAAGATAGTACTGCAGCACCATAACTAGACGCAGTAGCATCTCATCTCGATCACCACCAACAAATTCCTCTAGGGAGGTGATCAAAAAGACTGGAATCTGGGGTCAGGGACCGACAGATTCTGAGTCTTTTCTACAAATTCGAGCATAACCAATCCCCATCCCCTCGGGTGCTTAATATTAAAAGAAAGGCCATGAAACTCACCTACTCTCTTTGCTGATGCCAGGGCAAGCAAAAAAACAATCTTGAAGATCAGATATCTGTCTGATGACTCTCATAAAGGATTGTAAGGTGCACAAGTCAGGCTCCTTAAGATGAGTGTGTCACATCCCACTCGGGGCTTGAGTTCCTTGGGATGGCAATACTGTTCGAAGCTTCTCAACAGCATGGAGATCTCCCACAAGGTAGAGAGGTCTATCTCCTTCGAGCAAAGGACTTGGCCAAGGGCAGCTGTGTAGCCCTTTATGGCTGAAACAGAAAGAAGCTTCTCTTGACGAAGAAAGGCGAGAAAGTCCGCTACCTGCTGAAGAGTAGCTCCAACTGGAGAGATACTCCGTCAACGACACCAACCACAGAAGACAGCCCATTTCCCCTGGTACACTGCTGCAGAGGACTTACAAAGGTATCCAGACATCTCTGTCACTGTGCAGCATGAAAAGCCTCTCACTAGCAAGCCACTTGATAGTCAACAGGCATGAGGTGCCAGACATGCAGTTGGCACAGCAGGTTGTGCCATTGGGCAATCTCTCAGGACCTCGGAATGTAGAGCTAGCAGGTCCAGATACCACTCAGCATATGGCCACCTGGGAGCCACCAGGATCATCCTGAGATTCAAGGTGATCGTGACCCTGTTGATCGCCCGACAGAGGGAAGGAGTAGGCCCTACATTGTCTCATGGGCGATGGAAGGTGTCCTCCACTGTTGGCCATGGGTAGAGCACCATTCAGCAAAACGCCGGCAGCTTCCTGTTATGTTGGGTTGCGAAGAGATCTAGCATTGGGAGGCCCCAACGGTCAAACAGCCTTTCTGCTATGTCTGGGTGTAGGGACCACTGTCCCTATCACCTGACCCTGGCAACTGAGCTTGTCTGCCACTACATTCCAGATCCATGGAATGTACCTGTCTGACAGCTCTACTGAGTGTGCCACCTCCCACTTGTGCTCCTGCACTGCCAACAAATGGAGCTGAAGGTAAACTAACCCTCCCTGCTTGCTGACATGTGTCACGACCATGGTGTTGTCGCTTATCAACATCATGGAGTGCCCCATCACTCAGTCCTGAAACTACTGGCTTGGAGCGCCAAAAATGCCACCTTGAGTTCCATGGTATTGATGTGGAGGTGTCCGTCGTTCTGGTCTGACACACCTAAAACCAGCAACTCCTCCAGGTGTGCGCCCCACCCCTCGGTCAGTGCATCCGAAAACAGAAGCATCTCGGGAGGAGGGGTGCCTAATGGAACTCCTATAAGAGGTTCCTGTCATCTAGCCACCTAGCTAAGTCCTTCCTTACTTCCTCCGAGAGAGGAATCAGGAAGAACAGAGGGTTCCCTTGCCCGGAGACCAAAACTCCTTCATTCTCCACTGAAGGGAGCGAAGGCGAAGCTGCCCATGAGGCCAGCTTCTCCAAAGACGACAGGTGACCGAGAATGACTTGCCACTGCTGAGCAGGTTACTCCTGAGTTGGCAGGAACAACTGCGCTGCCTCTCTAAACCTGCTGATATGTGAATCTGAGGAGAAGACTCTTGCTGCTACCATATCCATCAGTATGCCCAGATACTCTACCCTCTGCTTGGGTGTGAGATCGGACTTCTTGAAATTGATCACCACCCCCAAGCCGTGACAAAATTTCAGGAGTAGATCTTTATCCTGGAGCAACTGTGACAAAGAGCTCGCCAGGACTAGCCAATCGTCAAGGTACTGTACCTCAGAAGACATATCCTATGTGAATGGGCCCCAGCTGAAACAAGAGTGAACACCTGGGGAGCAGTTGAGGGCCTGAAACAAAGTGCCTTGAACTGGAACACTTGTCTCCCCGAGGGTAAAGCCAAGGTACTTGCGAGAGGATTAATGGGCGGGTATTTGAAAATAGGTATCCTTTAAGTCCACCGAAAGCATGAAGTAGCCCTCTCTGATGGAATTGAGTACTGATCATACTGCTTCCATCCTGAACAGGGTCTGGCAAATGAACTGGTTCAGAGGAGAGAGGTCTATGACAGGTCTCCAACCACCTGCTGTTTTCTCTACAAGACGGCTGTAAAACCCTGGAGACCTATCTTTCGTGACATCTACAGCACCTTTCTTCAGCATCACCTTCACCTCTTCCCACAGGGTGAGGTCCTTCAACGAGCCGGGAATGTATGTCTGGAAGCAGACTGGTTCGTTGGCAAGGGGTGGACTCAAAGGGTACCAGATATCCTGAGTAGTGGATATCCACTACCTAGGTTTCCACTCTGTATCTCTGCCATGTTACTTTATTGCTCAACAGGCACACCCCTCCCACCATTGGCAGCAAGCGGGCAGAAACTCTGCCCATAGCATCCTCTGCCCTTCTTACCTTTGCCCCCTTTCCTAGAATGGGGCATGGTCTGAAAGGGATGTGACTGCGCTCCTTTCCCAGCAGGAGCAGAAGAAGACTGGGTATTCCTACGGGGGCCCAAGAAAGCCTGGGATTTCCTGGGACCCGAAGAGAAAAGGCCAGCCTGACCTGAAGGTCGGGCTGCAGTGCCATGCGAAGACCCCGAGGAGGCAATCCAGTGACAGATAGACAGCCCAGGTCAGCCTGATTAGTCAGCAAAGGCCTCTCCGAGAGTATGTAATACTTCCCTTGCCAAGTGAGTGTCTTGCACGATCGGCTAGACTGCAGCGAGTTCTCTTGCAGACACAAGAGAATTCATTTGGTCCAAAATCCCCCTCGGCAAGCCTAGACCATGGCAAGCCCATGAAGATCTTGGGTTTCTTCTGGGGTCCCCAAAAGGACTCTGTGGCTGAAGAACAGTCCACAAGGAAAGCCATGGTCTCTTCTTTGAGATCATTATACTGCTGTACTAAACGTACAATCTCAGCAAAGCTCCTCTGTAATTTGGGGGTGTCTGAGTTCTGGGGCATAGGACCCTCGAGTCATTCCTGAGTTACTCACGCTGCAGAAGAGGGATGCTTGCCAGAGCCCCCTTGGTGATGTCTCAACTACTCGAGCATACGACTGGTCTGGCCCGAGGACTGAACCATGGTAGAGCTGGGATGGGAAGGCGGATGGTCCCAGTCCTGACCCCTAGGCCTGTCTGGCTCCTGGCAAACCCTGGAGGGGACAAGTGAGAGATCCCTAGCACCCTTTCCCAGCCTGCCAGAGGCTGAAGTCCTGGCAGTATAGTAAGGCTGTGGGTGGTTGTCAATATAAGGTGACAATGGCCGCACGAGTCGGGGAGAGTGATCCCAATCACGCGAATGTGAAAGGGGGCTGTCCCGAGGATGTGCTACAGTCTTCTTAGAAGCTGAAGCCTCTAAGGGAGAAGACTGGTTGGGGACCTCCTTTTGCCATGCCCAGGTGAGCATGCCAGTGTCATTCTTTTGGGACCTTTGCACTGCCCTCTTCAGAAAACAGGAAGAGGGCGAGTTAGCCCCTGGCTGTTCTTTACTCACTTTCTCTTGCTGGGCCGTGCTATCAGATGGGCCGGGGTCCATAGACCTGGGAAGCCCCTGGCCGTTCTTTACTCACTTTCTCTTAATGGGCCGTGCTATCAGATGGGCCGGGGTCCATAGACCTGGGACCCTTAATGGCCTGGGAAGGTGAATTCCCGGGACCTCTACTAGTACCGGTGTGCAGGGGTCCATGGAACCCCGGGCAGTGGTAGCTCCCATGCACTCGGCAATGGGAGCTGCAGTACTGGGAGCACTGCCAGCGAGAGACCCGGCAGCCTTCTCCATGGGGGAAGGCTGGTTGCTAGGAGCCCAACATAACTTCTTGCGGATGGATGAGGCAACCTCCTCCTTCCTCTGCTTTGCTAGCTTTGGAAGTAGGAGGGGATGTGTCAGCACTTGATGAGGATAGACTTCCTATTCCTCTTTTTCGACTTCAGCTGTTGAAGACTGGCCTTGGCCAGAAGAAGGAAGGAGGACGTCACCAAGCAAAGATGAAGTAGAAGGCAACACCTAGGAGCAGATTACCGGAGACAAGTGCAGTGTAACAAGCACTGTAATAGTGGCCCTTGAGCCGGTGGATGCCTTCAAGTGATATATCAACTTAGAAACACTCTGCTCTCCTGGGAGGCCTAGGGAGGGACAATTCTTTAAAGCCCCGCAGTTTCTACAGCATGTGGAACAAAAAATCAGGTTAGGAGAGGCCATCTCCTTTTGCCCGAAGGAGGAGAGCCCTTCTGAGGACAACTCCCACTCCGATGGCTCTCTACTGATGAAGCAGTAGGAGACGGCGAAGGGGAAACCGCTCCCTTAGGAGTGGCAACAGCAGGTGGAAGCTTGGCCGGAGGCAAGAAGGTACCAGAGAGAATCTTCATTATGACTGGCAGAGAGTTGCACTCTGATGACACCGGAGAAACTTTCTTCTCTCACTTCTTTTTCCCAGCAAACTTCACCCACTGTTTGGAAGGCCAGACTCGACACTCACTAAAAGGACTTAGTTGATTACAGTCATGCTTAATGCACGATACACAAAGTGTCGGTCAATTTCAAGGAAGGAGAGGAACCGATTGCAAGGCCTGTCCTTCCCTGGACAGCGCTGGAGATTTAAAGGTTTCCTCTCCCCAGGCAGTTGCAAATTAGGGGTTAGCATCATTAACAATCAACAAACAATCACAATTAATCATGTATTTCATAAAAAGAAAAAAGAAAGACAGCAAACAGCTGTTGGGCAGAGGGCACACGAGGACATCTTCGACATTACGGCGGCTAAAAGCAAAGTGGAGCGCAGACCGATGAGTGGGCGGGGCTTCCCCTTACCGTTGGTAGCTAATGACCCTGTTTGACAATTAAACGCCTGTACCAGCTTGCGTTTGCAAGCTAAACCCTGTGTAAAGACCGAAGGTTTGTATTTGTGTAGGAACCATATTTAAAGTGCCCTTAATGTTGAGGGAAGGGAAACAGTCTTCCCCCCAGTGATTGTGTAGACAAGTGTGGCAGGAGAAATCAAAGGCAAGCATAAAAATGTGAATTTATTTACCTCGGAGATTTGATCCACCAAGTGCCTACATCATGACCCTTCACTCGGTCCTCCATCACAGCATAAACATAAACAAACAAACAAATGACGAGCGCAAAGCGCAACATCATGCACAAGTATTCTGAACAGAGTTAACATATTTCCTCTCTTTTAAAAGGAAACAAAAGAAATCTACTTTCAAAGTAATAAACACTACATGACACAAAAAAATAAAATGATCTCAAATACTTTAGCTATCATCAAAGAATTTACCCCCATTTTTGTCAACACACCAGTCAACTGCGCTTTTGAATATACCCAGAATATCTTGAACTCTCCATTCTCAACCAATTCTTTTAGAATAGCTGTGTCAATTCTCAGCCTCTTTTCTGAAACATTTTTAACTGAGTACACATTCTCATCAAGTGAAGGTTATCCATATAGAGTTCCACAGGCAGATTTCTCTTTCTGTCACAATATTTGAGACAACATGTTTGCAAGATAGTAGGCCATATCCACTGCCTCAGCAGCTGCTAGTGTTTCTGCTGGAAGAGTGCATTTTACAACCCTTCTTATTTTCTGACTCCCAGTATGTAGAAAGGACAACTATTTCCATTTTTACCCACTAGGAAAATCACACCCGGCACTACTAAATCCATCAGGGAGATTGGCATAAGAAGCATCACTGTACACAACCAAATAATACTTAAAACCGTCACCCAGTCCTGGGAAGTACTAGCGGCAAGAAAAGTGTTGATAGTTTTCATTAGCTTTCATTCATCGAATTTCAAATTTTTTTTTTACAGAAATCACATAATCTCAGTAAATTTATTCTAGAATATGAAAATACAATGCAAATTATATATATTAAATATGCAAAACAAAAATGTTCAGGTACTTAAAGACACCATGCATGTCCGAAGTAACTGGAATTTCTCAGATGGATTCGTTCATAGAGTTTTGGAAGATAGAGTATGGACTAGCCGATCGTGTTATTCCATATCACAACGACAACATTGAAACATGATTATTATTGCATCACATAAGCGGTAATGGTCATTATTTTAGTTTCTGCAAATTTATGTTTGTATTTCAAATTGTTTAAAGTTAGCTGACATCAATGTTGTGACGGCTAAGGTAGGTTAAGCAAATATAATTTAGTTAAATCTGGAAGAGTATTCTCTATGATGTGAAGAGGAGCCCAAGTGCTTTGGGTGGGAAAGCACAACTTCTTCACATTTTGATGACTTTGATGTAGACATGGCTTGAATGCTAGTAGCTGTTTACAAAGCTACTGTCATTAAAAGGAAATCTTTATCAAGGTTAAAGTAGCCTGTCAACTCGAAGATTTTCTGGCTATGTTCCTGTTACAGGCAGTTCGGAGCTAACCACCACAGCTAATATGGCTGCATTACTTTGCCACGAGACTAAAAGATCTCCCAATACATAAGCGTTTTTTGCAAGATATAAGACTTTTATTGCCTGAGCAGTAGATATCAAGTTATTTGTGGCAATAAATATTTTTACTTTACACAGCATTTTTTTGTGAATGATTTGTGGATGAAAATCCATTTTCAAGAAAAGCAAGAAGGACCATTGCCTTTTCCCATCACAAGTCCACCACCTGTACAGTACTATAATTCTCTCTCTCCACTTCTAAAATCAAAAAATTTTTAAAGTAATTTTTATTTTCCCTCAACTATACAAACCTGAGGTCCTTTACATTAGGAATTACTTTCAGCGGGAGCTAGAACACGGCCGTTTAATTTTAAACAAGGTGATGAAGTACGTAGTTAACTACTGACTACGGTGGGAGTCCCACCCCCCAATTCAGTATGTACTTACTTTGTCTTTTGGCCCAGGAAGCAGAATGGGGGGTGGCTGAGGTGGGTATTCAATGTAAAGGACCTCAGGTTTGTATAGTTAGGAAAAATACAAATTACTCTAGAAGTTTGTGATTTGTTCCTACACAATATACAAACCATTGGTCCTGTACATTAGGAAGACTTACGTCTTGGAGGGAGGATTCTGAGTAAGCTTCTGAACTGACTGAAGTTTGCCTCACCTGGGACTCCTTCCTGGTCATGTAAGAGTAAAGGAAGGAGACCAGCTTCTGACAAATTGAACAGAAGTGTGAATAACTGTGTTCAATTGTCAGACTTCTGGACCTTCCGAAATAATGTGTATGTAGCAACACTGCTCCGAAAAAGGCTCAGATGAATCCACAGCATCAGAAACAATAAAACTGCTAGAGAGAGAGAGGGGAGGGCTTGCATCTATAAATCTAAGTATGATTATAGACAGGGTGCTCACCTGTTCAACACTACTCCCATGTTATAACATTACTTCCTAAGGTGTTATGTTGTTTACGTCTTGTCTAAGTCTAGGAGGTAGAACAGAAGATCCACGCCATGTGGAAATAGCAGTCCATCACATTCTTTAATTGATAATTCTTGATAATAAAACCATGACAGTTCTCCAAGAGTTTCAACAACCCACAAAGGATAATGCAAGATGGTGGCAGCAAGAGTAACCCACCTCCCAAGAATTATGATGATACTAGTTACCCAAAAAATACTGCCAGCTGCAAGTTGCAGAGAAGAACAGGACACGCCAAGTACAGTAGTTTTGATATGGAGTGTTACAGTAGCCTACCGTTACAAGCTTTCTTCAGTGAAGTATACTGTGTCGAAACCTGGGATTTTGCAATTGGTTCGACTGAGGAATTGGCAACCCATGGACACACTCCACCAGCCTCCCTTGGACCTCCGGTATGTATTCTCCCCAGAACGGGGGGAGCAGGACAGGGACCTTTGTCTAGGAGAACTGGCGGGCGAGAAGCCACCTCCTCTACTTACACTTCCCTTGGCCACTTTCTAAAAGTGGTCTGTCGAAACCTGGGATTTTGCAACAGGCTCGACTAAAGGGGCAGCAACCCGTGGGCAAACCCCGCCAGCCGCCCTTGGACCTCCAGTATGTCTTCTCCCAGGTTTAGGGGAGTGGGACGGGGATCTTTGTCTAGGAGAACTGGCGGGACAGGAAACCACCTCCTCCACTAGCACTTCACTTGACAATTCATACAAAGCTCTTTGAACTCACTATGAGATTCAGTTTGTCACCGAACCTGGAAATAAGATTGGCAATGGTATCGGGGTTAGAAGCATGGGAGTGTGTGGATGATAGAAGGCAGGGAACAGGAGAAAGACTGTGACCAGAAGTAGAAAGAATAATAAGACTAAGATTTGACTTAGGATAGGGGAAGAATCTATTCTGACTAAATCTTCTCTCAGTCCTAACTGCCACCTTCCTCTCTATTTCTTTCAGTGTTGCTAAGGTCTAACACTTATCACAATTATCTTTGTAATATACCTGTTCCCTACAATTACTGCACTTGCACATGTAACACCCCAAAATTTAGTTAGTCTAACTTGACATTCTTCACTACAATAGCGAAGGCTAGAAGAACTAGAATTAGACATAACTAACTGAAAAGGATACTCTGTAATATATGACAGGTCCTTAACTGTATTATCATAACTTAGACCTAACTAATGGAAAGGGGTAGCCTATCCATATCATATCTATGATATGAGGCCATGCCTAACCTCCGGTCATAAGGGGCAGCCTTGTACGACCATCATCCATTGTTGTTAGCACTGCAAGAGAGCCTAGCATTACCTCCTCCACTAAAAGAGCGAAGGCTAACAGCACTTGAATTAGACATCTTGATGAAAGGGATATTCTGTAGCATACGAGAAATCTCCCCAAGAATGTCATCATAAGTTTGAAATGCTGTTGTGACCGAATCTGAAGGCATGGAGAAAAGCCCCGTGCAATCGGTGGCCATTCTGATAGCCTGCAAAGCTTAGCTAGCCTAACTCTCATCCTTCACCACCATAACGAAGACCAGAAGCACTTGAAACAGACATAACTAAATGAAAAAGATATTCTATAATATACGATGGATGTATCCTTATCTATATTATCATCACTCTGATATACAGTGTCTAAATTCAGACTCAAAGATATATCCTTATGTATATTATCATCACTCTGATATATGGTGTCTAAATTCAGACTCAAAGATGAGAAAACCGTTTTGTCATAGCTACACTTAGCTAACTATCAGTGTCCCAGAGACACCTGAATTGACAAAATTAAAAGCAACAAAGGCTAATCTGAAGGACTAGTAACAGATCAGCAACCAGGATAAACAAAAGCGATAATACTTCCCCAACTTCCAATGAATAAATCATTTGATAAACAGGTGGTGAAAATACAGGTCTGCTGCATGACGTGTGCAATCTTATTGCCCGCTCAGCAAAATCACAATGAATGACGCCTCCAACAAGTGTCGTTACCAACCAACCCATGTGGTGGGACAGGGCCTGTCACATACGATGTAGAGAGAGTGCTGGCACGATGTTTTGAATTTAGGGTTTGCTGCGCTAGTGAAATCTACTGCTAAGTAATTACTTGGTAAATTACCTATATGGAAGTCCTCATTCTTAAACAGTAATGATGGGGTAAGATACAATAGCAAAAGATTTCTAGTGGTGTAAGTAATAAAGTGTTCCAAAGCAGTCAAGAAACCTGCCCTCTGGAGCATACAGGTTGTGGTTGCACTGGGACCACTGAATTGAGAAAACAAGAACCGGAATAGGATCCCTTAGAGGAGAAGTTCTCTGCAGTATAAAGGACCAGAGAGTGGAGCTAAAGACTTTACTATTGGGGAATACAAATCCATACAGAAAGGGTTAGAAAAAATTTTAGATCCATTTGGATCATAATTTTGACATGGCTTTATGTAGGGAGGTAATCCAATATACTTGTCATTTGGACTGGTATTGTGCATAGATAAAGTCTGTAGTTTCTGCGCCAGGTACCTGGCAATGTTAGATCCATAATATTCATGGCAGACTAGACTTAGGAAATCCTCACATGAAGGTCACAGCTCAGTAAGAAATGCACAGATGACTCACTCTCTGTCAGTTATTTAACAGAACAAACCAATGACTACTGGGTCAGTTTTGGGGGCCACTAGGTAGGTGGTTCCGTCGAAGGTTGACTGTTCAACTTAAAAAATCTGGGACAATGGAGGGAATAAGTAGATTACCCTTCATGTGTATCAGTCCTGTAAGAATCATCTCTTGCTGTTGCCTAAAATCCAGGTTTGGAGATGCACACACTGGAAGGTGATGGTTCTCTAGGATACCAAACAGATCCACGTACAGACGTGAAAGCAGGTTAGCAACCACTTGAAAGGAGGGTTTGTCCAATATCCAGTCAGTACAATGCCACCTGCCCTGACAGGGAGGCTTTTGTCACACTGAGTAACCCTGTGAAGTGGATTAATAAATTCAATTTCCTTGCTGAAGCCATCCATAGGATAGACAGTATGCCTGAATTGAATGGAACTGCATTTCCTGATACAGTGCATATCATCTGTGTCACATTGTCTGGGATCAACAAGATGAGAGTCCTCTTCTTTCCAAGTCCAAGGCAGAAGCAACTTCCAACCACTGTTTTCGCTGGTGGAAACTTGCATTTGAGAGCCAGACTCTCGATTATGTCCTTAAGTTGCGGTTTGAGAATCTGTTTCACCACAGAATCGAACTGTAACAGGCCCACGATCCCTTCCAACTGTCATGAGTACACTGTGTAACACATCTTTCCTTATTCTGGACTGGTCACACATACATGTACTATGGGTTTGTCATTGGTAGGTATCTCATCAGAATGCACAGCAAGGTGCCAGACATCTGGTAACTGCCATACCGCTATGAAACTGTTCAGCTTTCTATCCTTGTCAGATTGTGTGTATTTCAGGAGGGTAAAGATACACAGCAAGATGGATGACACTTGTTTTGTCACAAACTTTCACCTTTATCAGCCCTAAGGAAATTTGTCAGTTCTTAAACTTAATAGTAGTTGCTGGAGATGAAAAACTGTAAGTAAGATGATTACCCAACTTGATCACCGTCCACTTTTCCATCAGACCTGTCACACTCAGACTACCATCCTCAGTCATTATTATGAATTATCGCTCCTCTTTGTCTCTGGTGTTATGTAATTTGTAGTGGATACATCCAATACATATTTCACTTTTGTATTGGCAAACATTATTCTAGCAGCACTGTGTCTTTGGAGGTACCCATCTTCTTATTTGCCATAAATCTTGAAAATTTTCTTCCCACCATAGCAGTGATTTAACAAAAATAAAATAAAAGGCCAGTACATCATATACACTTTTTTTTGCTAATTTTTACACTCCAATAATGAAAACCAACATTTTATTTGTCAGTCTCCCTTAGTAGTATCTTTGACTAATTTGTCCATAACTACTTCAGCTTTCAAAGGCAATGAATGACAAACATGTTGAATGAGAGAGTAAATCATGAAATTTAGGCTATAAAGCCAAGCACTGGAGCACTTTCACCCATTCAGCACTTAAGATAGTGAAAAGAGGAGTTGGAGTGGCTGGATAACAAGATAAAGAGAGAAAGAGAGCTAGGAAGTAGATGATATGACGTATAAGTATTAGAGGATGGACAGCAAGATGGAAGAAAGGAGGCAGAAATGGTGGTGAAGTTGTAGGCTAGTAAGTGGGTGGTAGCTAAGATCAGAAGGATACTGCAAACACTAATAAGTGGGTGATGGCTAAGATCAGAAGGATACTGCAAACACTATTTAGTAATGCATACAGTGCAACATGTGAGGTGTACTGAAAGCACTACCCCAAAAGGGGACACGTGATGGAGAAAGGGAGCTTCTCTTACTGAAAGATACTCACCTGGATGTGTGTAAGTCGGTCACTATAACAAGAGTAAAATTTGAGGTCTGTAACTTATGGAAAATATAAGTTTTAAAATGTTATATTTCCATGAGCTATATATCTTTGATGATAGTAAAGATTTTGTAGATTCTAACTATACATTTCAAATTTTCTTGTATCCAGATATCCAGGTCTTGCAAAACTGTAAATAAAGTAATTAAATTTACTTAGCTACACATACCCTTGCAGGCTGTATGCACTCCAACTGAAATAATAAAAAGTAGTGGTATAGCAAAATATTCAATACTTAAAACACATAATCCTTACCTAAACTAAACAGTGCATATTTCAATTTCGGTGACCTCCATAGTGATTTTAAACAAATGGATATTCATCCATCACCAACACTTTGATATTGTACAGAACATAGTCAAGTGTCCAGTCTTATTTATCAACAGATAAATAATCCTTTTATGCTGGTAAGCATCAAATGTATGGCATTCATAATCTCACCTTCTTAGTATTTACCTGCCAGAATTTGCTGATGTTCAGCAGACCTAAAACATTCAATAGATTGCCTTCATAAACAGAAGTAGGTCAAGATGTGTTTTATTGTATGAGCATTAATGCCATAAATGTGAAGTAAAATAAAATGCAAGGTACTTCTTAAATTTTATGTTAACAATAATCCTTTTCAATCAGTCTTATAAAAAAAAAACTAGCAGCTGTAACTATAACCAAGTACATTTACCTCACAATACAGTAAGATAAAAATTCTGCTGGTACCCAAAACCTGGGTGGGACTCTTTTAAAGTAATGCAATTCATACACAAAAAGAAAATAATTTATAGCTACCCAAAAGAAATATTGAAAATTTGATTTTAAATGTATTTTTCTAGAGTGACTACAAAAAAACCATAAGACTGGAAAGAATACTCAAATTTATACAGACAAGCCAATTTTCTTTTTATTTACCAATTAAACTTTCAAGAAGCTTTATTTCTTTGGAATAGCCTGCATTACTAACCCATGGAGTTTCCAAGATAAGAGGTAAATCTAGAAAATGTTTACAGTTCATAATACGACTTAAGCCCACTTTACCAATTGTGCCTTTTCCAATGTTTTCGTGTCGATCAAGGTGGCTGCCAGATTTTCCTATAAATAAAAAATAAAAATGACATTTTTATAATAAAAGGTTTATATATACTTACCAAGTAATTACATAGCTAACAACTTCCTACCATGGCAGACCAAACATTCAAATTTCGCGGTGGCGCGACCATCACTATACAGGCAGTCCCCGGTCATTGGCGGGGTTCCGTTTCTGAGGGTGTGATGATAACCGAAAATCGGCGATTTTCGGAGCATTTTCGGTACCCAAAAGCACTGATTTTGGTTATCGGTCCTCTGTTAGGTATGTATTGGCGCCAATACCCAATTATCAGCGCCGATAAGCGGAAATCGGCGATTTTCGGCGCCGAAAATTGTTGATTTTTGTTGCTGGACAAGCGCCATAAAACCGGATCGCCGTTAACTGGGGACTGCCCGCTGGTTCACTTAAGGTAGATTCTTGGGCCTACGAGACGTTTGTTTGGCAGCCTCTGATTGACTGGTACCGGGAGGTAGGCGGCTCACTCACTCTCATTTTTACATCTGTAGCTCAGAAAACTAGCAATGTGTTTATATTTCTTCATTTATCTCACGTGTTGCACAAGATAGGAACGCTTTGGTCACACCACAGGATTTGATATTAATTGTACAACTAAATCATAACTTCCTGAAATCAATAAGATAAAACACAAAAGAATTACGAGTAAAAGTGAAGAGAGAAGCATTTAATTCGTTTTACCTGTTTTTGCTTATCATCGGATTTTGCATTATTCATGCGATCAAGATAAAATAAAACTTGTATCTTTATACAATAAATTCACCCTGAATACGCTGGTGCTTTCAGATTTTAGATGCGTGTGATATGTGAAGAGAAAATGAAGAATATGTCTTACTATGTTGCATCCGTTCTCGACTCAGTTTGGCAGTAGTGCCAAGAGACAGTGATCTGCAGACAGCGAGAGCTTTGAGGTGCCATTACAGTTGCCAATTAGTGATATGAGAAGTTTGCAGTTTCGACAATATTTACCATATTATGTCATTACATTTTCTGTATATAAATGCACAGAATTTCCATTATGACTATCGAACTTTTTCACTCCAATATCATATATGTCTGGACATACCTGATAAGAAAAAATTAATAATCATTTTCTCTTCACATATCACACACATCTAAAGTCTGAAAGGACCAGCGTATTCAGGGTGAATTTACTGTATAAAGATACAAGTTTTATTTTATCTTAATCGCATGAATGATGCAAAATCTGATAAGTAAAAACGGGTATACAGAATTAAATGCTTCTCTCTTCACTTTTACTCGTTGTAATTCCTTTGTATTTTATCTTACCGACTTCAGGAAATTGTGATTTAGTTGTACAATTAATACCAAATCTTGTGGTGTGACCAAAACTTTCCTATCTTGTGCAAAACATGAGATAAATGAAGAAATATAAACATATATTGCTAGTTTTCTGAGCTACAGACGTAAAAATGAGACAGTGGGCAAGCCGCCTACCTCCCGGTACCAGCCAATCAGAGGCCGCCAAATAAACGTCTTGTAGGCCCAAGAATCTACCTTAAGGGTATTGGCAGGACTGGAGGTTAATTTTGAGTGACGGTGTTCAAACTTCCACGGGTGTTACCTCTAGTTTGACCTTAGATGCACACAAAATTTCAGGTGAATTGGATGAAAACTTTTTTTTAACAAATATTTTTCTTTTAAATATAACATTTTTTTTGTTTTTTAAAGTACATCTTTCTTTATCATTCAATTAAAAAAAATAGCAGAAAGTTTAATTCCTATCAAATAAAACGGCAAACTCAAAAATCTAATATGTGATGTATGCTATTTACAAAAAATATTTTAAAAAGTGCAGTAACAAATACCATAAAATTATATATTAAATCTTGGTAAAAAAATTTTTTTGAGAGAAAAAAGAAAAATAAATTTGCCAATGTTTTCTCTCACTACCTTTATTCAAATTGCTTTTTAGATTAATCCATTCATAAATAAGGGAGTTTTTACAATTTGAATGTAGAAAAAGTATGTTTTGAGAAAAACGCAGTTAAAGTTTTGCTAACCATTTATTTTGCTTTTAGAAGCATATAAAGTTTCTCTTTTATAAGAGATATTATTCCCTATAAAAAAAATATTTATCACTTAAAGAAAATAGTTTATATTATTTTTGGGGGGTTATCATAGAATGCCACTCTACTCTTGTGCTGCCAGGTTTTTATGAGGCTAATGAGTCCCTCCTTCATATCCTCCTTTTGATGTTCTTTGCTTCTTTCGCTTTCTTGAATGCATAACAGACATTCGTTTCCAGGTCTTCTCTTTCATCTGAAGGCCTTTCAGGCTTTCTCCTGTCGTTTTTCTCATAAGAAGCAGCAAGTTCAGCAATGAACTTGCTGCACAGCCAATATCATGTTCCGTTGCAGCAACATGAAAAGCAAAGGTCACAGTATCCTTCCCAAGAAGTCTGACCTTTGGACACTTTGCCCATATTTTACTGTTGAAAGATTCATTTAGGTTTTGAGTATGACCTTTCGCACACCTTTGCAGTAAATCATCAGAGGAAAGCTCTTCAAATATTTGGAGAACTGGGATCTTTTGTTCCAATGTAAGTTGGAGTTTTACTTTCATCTTCGTATGACTCTTGGGAGATACATTCGTTGCCAAATCACGATTATAAAAGCACCAGCTATTTTTGCAACAGGACACTGAGAATGATCATGATTTTTATCATCACTATTCAGATGTAAAAAGACTGACATATTTTTTTTTCATGGTAACTGTAGGGTCAGTGGAATCTTTAGCTCCGTTTCTTACTGCATTGCCAAAATATTTTCCAATCTTTATCACCGTGCTATCACTCAATTTATTGAGTCCTCCGAGCTCACTCCTAAACATAACTTTGTTTGTTTTTGTTACATATTTCAAAACATATTTCTTTCTCAAGGCCATAAGACGAAAGACAATCCTCTTCTCAACTTGGTTTATGCATTCTTCCTTGAGCACTGGATATTGAGTGCCATAAGGACCAGTGCCCTCATTCAAACTGCACATACTCCTTTATATGCTGTCGAATCCCCATCACCAACAAATACTTTACATATGAATTTCCTGTCTAGTGATCTTTGCCACAATGCAAGAGCACCAGCAGCTTCCATATCTCCAGAAGCTATGTCAGGGACAGCAATTACATCTTAAAAATAATCATTCTCTTCCTCCTCATCATCAGATAACTTCAAAACAAAGTCATCGGTGCCACCATCATCATCATCATCTTGATATATTTGTGCAAGGGAATAATACATTTCACTCGGAGCTTTGTAATAGGAAGTACTTGGCATCTCCTCAGCACACGTGGTTGGTGGCAACTTATGAGAAGCCACAACATTAACTGTGTCTATACTTTTAGCTTCAAGATAAGTTTTGATATTGCAAGAGCTTGCTTCCCTTCGCTTACTAAACTTCTTTTCTGGCATGTTGGTAATATATATAATACACAATTGACATCCAAAAGTCCAAGTAAGTTTTGCAATCGATTGAAAATAACAAATAAACGATTACATCAAAGAAATAATAGAATTCTCTCTCAGGACAACTGGCTCGCATCATTCAGTCCTGGGAAGAGTTGCCATCTCTATCAGGAAAACATATTGTACTGCATACGAAACAAAATGCAATGAAAAGAAATACAAATACTTGAAGAATGAATGCCAAATGAAATAGTAAACCCACCCCCTATCCAGATCTTTAATTCTCTACTTGGGTGTGGCCTTTAAACTGTTTAAAAGGCTTCATATCGATATTATCTTATGCGTGGCAATGGCCAGGACCCAGATCTGTGGAAATATGACGATAACTAATTTTCACGAATTTGAGCCAATATCGCCAAAATCACAGGCCGCCGATATCCTTAAATGAACTAGCTATAGTGTAGGTGACCGGGTCCTGCCCACTATCAGGACTGACAGGTACAACTCCGCGGGAAATGTCAATTCATTTGAGCCAAAATACGTCCATCTGTAGGGAAGGAGGGAGGGCTCCGATTATGTAATTGCTTGGTAAGCATATATAAAACTATTTTATTATAAAAATGTCATTTTTATATGTGACTTCCCAAACTAGAAGTTTGCTAGCATTGAGACAATAATTATTGTACCTTACCTGGTAAGAGAGCTGCTACAGGTAAATACTGCCTCTGGTCGGCGCTCATCTTAACCTGTAGAGGGCATGGCATGGCATGGGTACTTTGCAGCTGTGGAGGTACACTGATGGCTGACAAACACAAAGGAGGTGCCCTTGCCCTGGGCATGACCAGAATATAAAAAAACAACAGTGTTATCTACACCACAATAAAAACTAGACAACCAACACCCCAACCATAAAATATCTGGTGGGTACGCTTGTACCCCCAGGCTTCCCAACAACTCAACACCTAAAAAAACCAAGGCGAGGAGACAGTAGAGGGACAGATTGCCCCTATGCTTCTTCTCCCAACACCATGCCAGCCATGGATAAAGGTCCTAACATACTAGAATTATCAAAAACTGCTTTCACGTTTTTCAGGTAGTGCAAAGCAAACGCATATTTCGACCTCCAAAAAGTTGATTGGAGGATGGAAGACAACATATTATGACGAAATACATGAGAAGTGGTGATGGCTTGAACCTCATGAGCCTTTACCCTCAGGATCGGGAAGGCGTCCTCTTTGGACCTGAGAATGTGCTTCTGAGATAAGGCTCCTTAAGAAAAAGGAGAGGGCATTTTTAGAGAGGGGTTTTTCACTGAACCCCAGAAGTTGCTTGAGGAACCCCTGATCTTCTCAGTCCTGCAAATGTAGGGCTGCAAGGCCCTCACATGGCAAAGAAGTCTCTCTTCTTCTGGCCCAAGAATGGTCTCCGTGCTCTTAATAATAAACGAGTGGGGCCAGGGACAGGAAATGTCCTTGTTCTTGGAGAGGAAATCAAGCAAGAGAGAGCAAACTGCCCCTCCTTACACAAAACCAACTTTCTTATCCATTGCTTGGAGTTCGCTTACTCGCCTCACTGTAGCCAGAGCTACAAGAAAGAGTCTTCTGAGTGAGGGACTTCAAAGAGGTTCAAAAGAGGAGCTCACGAGCCACTTTAAAACTATGTCCAAATTCCAAGGGACTGAAGAGTGATTCTGTGTCTTAGAGGTCTCAAAAGACTTGACAAGATCACTAATATCCTGGTTCATAGACAGGTTAAAACCTCTGTGCTTGAACACTGAGCTAAGCATAGCCCTATATCCCTTAATTGTCGAGGGTGACAGTCTCCTAACAGCCTTGAGAAAAGCAAGAAGTCTGCAATCTGGGCTACAGAGGTTTCAGAAGAGACATTATTCTGTGCACACCATCTTCTGAACACTGCCCACTTGGACTGGTAGAGCTTGCTAGAAGCAGCTCTTCTACATCTAGCTATAGCCTCTGCAGCCCTACCTGAAAATCCTTTTGCTCTGACGAGGGTCCCTCAGCAGACAACCCTTGATGGTACCTGTGAAAATGTGGCTGTTTGAGCAGTGACTGTTCTTATGGAAGGAGCCTTGGAATATCCACAAGCAGTTTCAGCAGGTCCAGAAACCACTCCTTCCGCAGCCAGAAAGGAGCGACAAGTGTCATCGAGACGTTTCGATGAGAACTGAACTTGTTCAACACCTCCCAAATCATCCCAAATCATCCCGAAGGGGGGGGGGAAAAGGCGTAGATGTCAAGGCCTGTCCAGTCAAACAACATTGCATCCGTCGTCCAAGCTAAAGGGTCTGGGACTGGCGAGCAAAAAGAGGAAATCGGTTGCTCTTTGATGTAGCAAAGCAATCTATGGAGGGCTTGCCCCAAAGCCTTCACAGATCGCTGCAGACTATGGAATGCAAGGTCCACTCTGTAGGGAGGAGAACCTGGTGACCGCAGCTTAACTGGTCTGCCAGAACATTCATCTTCCTCTGCACAAAGCAAGGGAGCGGCTTGGCTGGACTCTGCTCTGCTCTGCTCTGCCCTGCCCATAGAAGAAGGTCTTTGGCTGCCTCGCAGAGAGTGAAAGTGGGTACCCCCTGCATGTGAATGTAGGACAGAGCTGTGGTGTTGTCTGAGTAAATCGCAACTATTTTCCCTGATACTAGTGGAGAAAAAGCCTGAAGGCCCAGGTGATGGCTTTCAACTCCCTGACATTTGTATGTACGAATTTCTGAACTGTGGTCCATGCCCGACACCTTCCGACTCCCTAACAGGGCTCCCCGTCCTATGTCTGAGGTGTCGGAGTAGAATTCTAGGCTGGGGTTCAGAGGAAAAAAAAGAGAGTCCTTCTTGAAGTCTCTCCTCAGATAACCACATCAGAGATCCTCCTTGATCTCTGACGTGACTGGAAAGACTACAGAGTCTGACTAAGCCCTCCTGCACCAATTTGCCTTCAGGAAGAATTGCAGGGGCCTCATGTGAAGTCTGCCCAACCTCACAAAAGATTCCACTGAGGCCAGAGTTCCAAGAAGGCTCATCCACTGATGAGCAGAACAGGTTGAGAGACTGAGAAACTCCTGCGCAGTCCGGAGACACGACTCCACCCTCTTGGGGGAGAGAAAAACCTGAAAACTTGAGAGTTCAGAGTCATCCCCAAATAAAGAATAGTCTGAGATGGAGTCATTTTGGACTTCTGCATATTTATCAAATGCCTAACTCCTTCGTTAGGCAAAGGGTCCTCAGTAAGTCCTTCGTGCTCTGCTCCTCTGACGGAGAGTGGAGAAGCCAATTGTTCAGGTATAAGGACATGCTGATCCCGAGAAGATAAAGCCACTTGCCAAGGGGAGTGAGGATTCAGGTAAAAACCTGTGGGGCTGTGGCCAGGCCAAAGCACAGCACCTGAAACTGGAGAACCCGGCCCCGAAAGACAAACTTCAGGAACTTCCTTGAGTCCGAGGTGGATGGGGACATGAAAATATGCATCCTGCATGTCCACGGTGACCATCAAGTCATCCTGATGGAGAGAGGACATGACAGACCGGTTTGTCTCCATGTAGAACTTGGTTTTTGCCACAAACAAGTTTAGAGCACTGACATCCAAGATGGTTCTCCAGCCCACAGAAACTTGGACGACGAAGGAGGTGGAGCAGCAAAACTCCAAGAAGGTTGATGACTAATACTGACTTCCTTAAGTCTCTTAACATGAGGAAAAGAGCTGTCCGCAGCTGCAGAATGCCTCTTCAAAGGATGAGAAACAGAAGACCGACGCTGATGATGCCTTCTATCCAATGAGGAATCTTCCGAATCAGACATATGATGCGCACTGAAAGAGACACCTTTCCAGTGGCTCTCAGTCGACACCTGGGAATGTGCAACAGGCTCGACGGAGGGAATGGCTGCCTGTGGGCAAACCCTACCAGCCTCCCTTCGACCTCCGGTGTGTCTTCTCCCCAGTGCAGGGGAGCAGCGCAGGGACCTTCATCTGGGAGCACTGGTGGGACAGACAGCTGCCTCTTCAGAAAACACAACACTCTCACTCTGCACTTTACTAGCACTGGGAACACTGACACTGGTAGCACAAACACCTGGAATAGAAGCTTTATCAACAAAAACCTTAGAAGATAAACCTAAATTCATAACTGTATTGGCCAAGAACTCTAACTTCTTATTGACCCTAGAGTTGAGACTTGCGATGTGTTAGGATCAGAAGCATGGGATGACCGTAAAGGAGTATGTGGTAAATCAGTAGGATGACTCAAGATGGGAGAAACAGAAGGGATAACTGGAGAAGAAACAGCACTACCCTCAGCCACTGAAAGCAAAGGAGTAGCCTCTAAGCTATCTATGCTCCACTCTAAGAGCAGCCTTCCCCTTCCTATCTTTATCAAGTTTATCGGAATGGGACCGATAAACCTTCCACTGCTGTGCATCCCAATCCTGACATTCCTGACAAGACGTAATCTCCCCATTACAACCTTGTCCCTCTGCATTTAATACATTTAGTATGAGAATCATACATAATCTTACTTAATCTAGTTTTACATCCCTCAGTACAGAACCAAACGCTATTAGAACTAGAATCTGACATGGCAAATAGTGAAAAAATTGCTGTACAAACTTAACAATTCACTAATTGCAAAAAAGGCCACACAATATCTGAGTACGTCACCAATAACAGGAAACCAATCTAACAAATGACGAAAGGTACTGCCCAAAAACCACCGATGTTGATCGGGAGCCAGCAGAAAATGAATTGATGTTTCCCACTGAGTTGTACCCGTCAGTTCTGATAGTGGGCGGGACCCCATCACCTACACTAGCGATGGTGGCGCCACCGCGAAATTTGCATTTTTGGTCTGTCATGGTACGAAGCTGTTAGCTATGTAATTCCTTGGTAAGTCACTTTTGTAAAAGTACAAATTCACATATAATAAATCACTTAATGCTATTAAAGAATATTATAAGAAGGACACACACGGTTAATCTGTCTACTTTTTAGCATGGTTTGACATACTAAACCATGCTCATCACACTTCAAAACTTAAATGTGTTTCAAGAATATGAATCCACAGAAAGCTTAGGTTTCATCTATCATATAAGGTTAACAGGGCCTTACAGGCTAAAATTTTCCACCAGGCTCTTAATCCAGGTTCCAACATTCCTGTGTAAAACCCAAAATACCATTGTTGAATTTATTTTATAAATGAACTTGTGATGCTATATGAACTTGAGTGATAAGGTGAAATTGACTTATTAAAATTTTACAAATAAGTTTAAAAAATGCATATATGGTTGATTCCACTTTTTTTCACAAACTGACAGCACTATACTATAATAATTAATGCCAACAATATATTTTTTCTATACATAATTTGAACAAAGTTTAATCATACACATTTTGTTAATAGGATGGAGGTATGGGCATGTACAGTAAGGGTTTCTCTTTTTTTCCCTTATACAGCAGATTGGTGCCACTGGGGATTTCTCAACAAAAATAAGGCAATGGGGTGGCATTTAACAAACTTTATTTACAACATTTTTCAAACACACCAATTATCATGGACTGCTTCCAACAAAGTAATGCCCAAAACTATGAGGCCCCTATTACACATGCCAAAACTCGAGTATGATTCTTCACTGGGAAAGGAAGATGTACACTATGCTTAATGGGTTTGTTCCGATTAAAAAAAAAAATAAAATAAAAAAATAAATCATCAGTTAACTATACCCCAGTTAATCATATACTGCCTGAATAGCAATTTAAATGGAAAGGATGCAGAAGTCATCAAACTGCCATAAGACTGAAGAGAGGAAAGAAGACAGTATGATCTGAAGTCAATCCTCTACTAAGAGAGGTCTAGCAAGGAGAGCAAAGTATGTATTCCTCAGGAGTCTACAGAGTCCTGGCAATATGAAAGTAGTTTGAACTTCATGGCAGAGCAAAGAATTTGGCATTAAACATTCACAAGCAGATTGAGGTATAATGGTAGATACCCCAGAAAACCATGCCTTCAAGGTACCAGCAAAATGATAAGATAATTTTGATGATCCTCCCTCTTATTGTAACATAACCTGCCACAACAATGGGACCCAATGAAAAAAACATTCTGATACTTATTGATGTCATGTAAATTAAACCATGTAAATGTAGAATGGCATCTCCATGTACCTGTCAACAAGATGACAGAATGCTCCAATGAAGAGGATAGGGCAAATACTTCATGCATTTTTACCTTTAACCGAGATAAACCTACTCCTGACACATCCAAGTAAAACTAGTACTGTACATGTAAATGTTTCTTTCGAAAAAGTCTTAGAGTTTACGGAGTGGTTATTAGAGACAGTATTCTTGAACTAGTGACTGCGTAAATAATCCTGCAGCCAGACCCGACATATAGCACAATAATCCTGCAGCCAGACCCAAACTCCTGTTCTTTACTGCCAGACCCAAATGGGTATCCGGAATAAAGAAAAGTTGATAACCTGTGACTTTACCTTAAATAAAAAATTCCTGAAACACTATTCCCATGAAAGTGGAGGTCATACCGAGATAATGCTGGGGAATGCACACTAATCCCGCAGCCAGACCTGACACAATTAAGTAAGCCACCTTCGAACCATCAAGAGTAATACATATATTGGTTTGTGTGTTGTTTCCTCCTCTTTATTGCCAAACCCTATGGGTATCTGGAATAAAGAAAATGGTTACTATCCTGTAACTATACCTCAGACCAAAAATTAAGCTGGGTTGTTGGTATTTATTTAATATGAGCTAAGCCATTTCAATTTCTTTTGTAAGCTCCTTTGAGGAAGAACAGAGGCTATGCTATTAAAAAACAGGTTTTCGTGTAAGAAAAACTTATTTTTGGTAGCCACTGTGAGTCCTCACACCCACCCACTTTCCCTGCTGAAAAGGCATGGGACTGGGGTGAACATTTATCTTTCAAAGACCTGGCATGTAATGAAGATGGCCAAAATATGCTGTTGTAACATCTGTGTGAGTGAAACATAGAGAGCTGAGGTAGTCATAGTAGGAAAGGAGATACAGCCCTGCTGTCCGAGTCCTTTATATTCTATCACTGTGCCAACAAGCACTATTCTGGCCGAGACCAATTATAAGATAATTATTGGTAGTTAGTTGGTCTATCTTATGGAGCCCTGAGGGGACCATGAGAGTGTAACTCCTTTGAGGACTCACAGCAGCAAACAAAAATAGGTTTTTCCTACATCAAAACCTGTTATATAACTCAATAAGTTAGCGAGACGTAGTGGATCTTTTAACAAACAAATGCAACCAATCCTTGCCTTTCTAACCTTGTAATTGTGGCTTCTTTAACTCCAAGGTAACAAACCTATCATGCACTCCTTGGTACTTTTCTCCCACTCACTTGACCAGTTATTTGTCAACGTGAAGAGATTGTAGTACATATAAAAATGCAGTCTTTTATGTCTAGCATAATATCACTGCAAAGTAATCTGGCTGAGCTATTCTATGTTAGTATTTTGCTGTGTTACATTTCCTCCTTCTATTAATGGATTCATAATCAAACTATTGCCAAGTTTTGTTTATTAATATCATACTCATTTAAATAAAAATAAAAAAAATTTACACATAGACCTTGTAATGGGAGTCAATTTTCAAGGTTGTTTCTGGCCAAATTTGTTGATTACACATCCATAAAAACATTTCCTTTCTTTTCTTAATGTCTGAATTTTTAACTTTAATAATGTATTTCGTGGTTAACAATCAATATCATATACATAAATATGCTATAATGTATAATTCTTAAATTAAATATCACTATATACATAAATTAATGTATCAATACATATAAATACAGCTAAAAACAAATGCAACAGTGATAATGTATAAGAGATGGATATATGTGTAATCCTACGATTCCTGACTCTTGACTAGAACTTAATGCTGTCCATTTCAATGTTAAGTGGAAAGATTACGTACACTTACAATCTGAGATTATTGTGCACAAAACTGTACATTAAACATTAGAATCTAAAGTGATACAATAATACAATACTTGACAATAAAACTTTATATAATTTTTTTAAAAATCTTACCAATGTTTTCGAGCAATGTTACTACAGTTAGCACATCCATGTTTGCAGTGCCAAATGTATTTTTATACATACACAATATTTTGAGAGTAGATTTTTTTTGGTTTTCTTAATTGTGGAACAATGTGAAACTAAAATCTATTAAATTAGGAATGGGTAGAATATGAATGATGTACAGTGTCTTTTGAAGATTACAATTGCATTGGAAAGAGGTAAGCTGAAATATTCTGAGTTCCGGAGCTCTAGCTAAGTTTTTAATTACATTAATTTTTATAAAACCTGTTCTATCTAGATGTGTACCAACAATGCCAATGTCTGAAGAGGGTATAGGAAGCTGTAAAAAATTCAACTGATACAAGCACAATATCATACTCACATTTTGGTGTACTGTATCATCAGTAAAAGTACAATTAACACACAGAATCCTTACAGAGTATGAAACTCATAAGCTAAAGGAGCTTGGGATATCGTACATCGTTGGTTGAAACCTTGAGAAAATATGTAATGCTCTACAGTTATTAATATACACTTAAATAAAAAATTTTATTAGTGGTTGTTAACTTGTCAAGACTTTGAGTAAAATAACGATAAACAATGCAAGGGAGAGAGAGCGAGAGAGAGCAGGAGAGGGAGTAAACAAACAGACAGGCAATCATACAATTGCTCACAGAAATGCAATACAGTACAGCTGAAATAAAAAAAATGAAATGAGAATATTTACTTATAAATTTAATGATTTACACTAAGCTATTAATGATGTATATATATATATATATATATATATATATATATATATATATATATATATATATATATATATATATATATATATATATATATATATATATATGCTGTCATTAATACTGTAGCAAAAAAACATTTAATTTAAATGTACAGTGAACCCCCCGTATTCGTGTGGGATGCATCCCACACCCCCCGCGAATAGGTCAAATCCGCGAATGCTTAAAACCCCTCTAAAAACACCTAGAACTGCCCATTTTGATAGCTTAAACCAAGAAAAACCCTGTAAAAATGCTTATACCTGAGTATTTTAATAGTTTTATCACAAAAAGTGCATTTATTCATGAAAATTATATGAAAATACAGTAATTAGAGAATATTTCTCAGTGAAAAATACTGCGAATGGGCGAATTTTCCGTGAATGATGGCTAGATATGTTCCACAGAGAAACCCGCGAATGCGTGAGTCCGGGAACCATGAGAACGCGAATACGGGGGGTTTACTGTACACATAAACTGCACTTCTGTGAGCAATTGTATAAATATACTGCACTTCTGTGAGCAACTGTATAAATATGTTAGCCTATCTATTTACACTCTCTCTCAACCTTGCAATGCATATCATTATTTTACTTCAAGTTTTGATAAGTTAACTGTTGCATTCACTACTGAACTTATATTGTATTCAACAGCTTACAAGACCTACCTCAAACCTATTGAAATAAGGGATTTTGACAAAGGAAAAATCTATTTCTGGGGGAAGACCTGTGTCACCTGGTGAAATATCCATTTAGCACATATTTCTTGGTATAAGTATTGCTAAAAATACCAGAGAAAAAGCTAAACACAATGCCAGGGTTACGACCCCCCAGTTCGAGCGCCATTTAATGGTGTCGGTATATACAAAGGGTGAGTGTTGCCACTGCCACAGGCATCTGCCCTATAGAGATCTCCAATCTCAAAATCCCGAAAAGTGAGGAGCCGTCACATACCTCACCCTCTTCTCCCAGCCAGCCAACACCTCAGCTGCCATCTTGCAAACATCCCAAGTTAGCACCCCCCCCCCACAAGCTTGGTATGCCACTCAGGGGGGGAAGGAAGAACAGGGATGGGTCACCGGGTGACACAGGTCTTCCCCCAGAAATAGATTTTTCCTTTGTCAAAATCCCTTTTCTGGGTTTGACCTGTGTCACCCGGTGAAATCATAACAGAGAAACAGTCATACAAGAGCTTGGTGGAGCCCTCTAAGAAATACTTTAATGGAGTTAAATAAAACTATAAGAAAATTACTGTGTTTTAATAACCCAAAGTAATAATAATAAAACATGATAACAATATAGGGCACACAGACAAAATTTAGTAACACCAAGACACTTAAGGTTAACAATAGGGAAACAATAACAATATGCAAAACGGTCAGGAGTCAGGCTGTGAAGCAGGCCTGACCTAAGATAGATGGCATGGCGAGTAAATGAGGCAGGCAGGCAAGAGAGGAATAAAGGACAGGATAAACTAAAGTTACATAAGCTATTCTAAGGCAGAAGGAACAATACTTCCTGCAGCCACTGTGGAAAATTTTAGAGCCTCTGGAGATTTAAGATAGTGGCGTTTGAACACTGTTGGTGATTTCCAACCCGTATATTTTTTAAGGTCATCAAAATTCATATTATGAAAATAATTAGTGGAGGTGGCCACTGCTCAGATATCATGTACCTTAGGTACTGAATCCAGGTTTGCTTGCTTTATAAAATACAGTATTTGTTGCCTGATGGCCTTTAAAGAAATGGTTCCTCCATTTTCCCTAACAAAAAGAGGGCCACACATTATATTAGAAGTTCTATTTAAATAAGTCTTTAAAGTGGTAACTGGACATAAGGACAGATCCTGTGGAAGGGGGATAACCTTCCAAGGGGACCATCTATTTTGTGGATCTTCATTCTTAGCTAAAAACTTGAGATCCGGAGATAACAGAACTTCTCCTGACGGGAGGAAATCAACATGGTTCGGTTCTCTAGAGAGAGCAGACAGTTCAGAAATTCTGGCACCTGAGGCTAGGCTAATTAAGAATAACGTTTTCCTTAACAGACTCGAATATGAACACCGTTCATTATCAGTGTCCAATGCTAATTTAAGTACATCATTTAAGAACCAGGAAACCGTGTGGGGACGGGTTGCTGTCTAAGACGAGTGCATGCTTTAGGAATTGACGAAAAATATGAGTCTGTAAGGTTAATATTGAAGCCATGTAAAAATATTTTTCTTAAAGCCGATTTTGCTGTAGTAATAGTACTAGAGGCCAGTCCTTTCTCAAATAATGACCTGAAGAACGAGATTGCAAGGTTCGTGGTCATTTCTTGAGCTTCAGATTCTCTCAGGAATAATGCTAACTTTTTAACTGCTGAGTCATATTGTCTGAGGGTAGATTCCCTTTTGTCTGATTCTATGAACAGTGTGTTAATAGGATCAATGTTAGCATCTTTCTGAGCTGCAAATTTCATGAAGTCCATAAAGCTAGGGCATTCAGAATTCTTGAGGAAGCTGATACAGTCCGAGTTTGTACTATTTGCGTCAACTTTGGCCTGGGGATTTGTATGCACCGGAGTTTCAACTCTAGAAGAAGAGGAAACCAATTGCTCTTCGGCCAGTTGGGTGCCACAAGTACTACTTGACCTTTGAATGATCTGAGCTTGTGTAAAACTTTTGTTAATAGGTTTATTGGTGGAAACAGATAGATCCTTTGCCACCTGTTCTAGTCTATTGACATCGCATCTGTGGAGTGAGCTAGAGGGTCTAGATTGGGAGCAACGTAACATGGAAGTTTGTGGTTGCTCTCTGTGGCAAACAGGTCCACCTGGAGACCTGGAACCTGACGACAAACCCATTCGAAAGATGCTTTGTCCAGTGACCATTCCGACTCCAACGGAGTTGTCCTGGACAGTGAATCTGCAATGACATTCCGGACACCTGCCAGATGGGTAGCTGACAGATGCCATGGTGTTTCCTTGCCAGGGAAAAAATTGCTATCATTACTTGATTGATCCGGCTCGACTTGGAGCCCCCTCTGTTTATGCAATGCACAACTACTGCACTGTCCAGTACCAGTCTGATATGAATCTGTCTGGTTGGACGCAGTTTCTTCAGAGTTAGAAATACTGCCATTGCTTCCAGAATGTTGATATGGAACTGGCGGAACATAGTGGACCACGTTCCTTGAACTTTCTTGTGTTGGGAATATCCTCCCCACCCGCTCAGGGAAGCATCAGTGTGGATCACCAATGATGGAGGGGGAAATTGGAGAGGCACTGACCTTGACAAACTCTTGACCACGGTCGAAGCCTCTTCCTCAACACCAGCGGAATTAGGGACACCTTGTCTCTGTATCTGCTGTTGGCTCGTCTCCGCCATACCCTGTTTATATCTTTCAGTTTGGCTTTCAGCAGCGAATCTGTTACTGACGCGAACTGAAGAGAACCTAGGACTCTTTCCTGGGTACAACGAGAGGCTCTTTTGTTTTTGAGGAACTGCCTGGTAGCTTTGGCTATTTCCCTCCTTTTGGCTGGCGGAAGTGACAATTTGTGTGTGTCCAGATCCCATTGGATTCCTAACCATTGAAATCGAGCCTCCGGAACTAGGCGGGATTTCTTCCTGTTTATTTGAAAACCTAAGGATTCCAGGAAGCTGATCACTATGGATGTTGCTCTCCGACATTCCTTGGCGTTGGGTGCCCAAATTATCCAATCATCCAGGTATGCGGCTAACATGATCCCCTGGGCCCGTAGTTGTTGGACTACTGTTTCTGCCAGTTTGGTGAAAATTCTGGGCGCTATGTTGAGCCCGAATGGCATGACTCTGAACGAGTAAGCTTGATTTCCTAGTCTGAATCCTAGGTAAGGAGAGAAATTTCTCGCAATCGGGACGTGATAATAGGCGTCTGAAAGATCTATAGTGGTGGTGACGGCCCCACGGGGAAGTAGGGTCCGCACCTGCGAGATTGTAAGCATGCTAAACTTGTCGCATTGAATGTATAAATTGAGACAAGACAAGTCTAGGATTACTCTTTGCTAACTGGAGTCTTTCTTTGGAACATTGAACAGTCTGCCTTGAAATTTCAGGTGTCTCACTTTCTTTATTGCCCTCTTTTGAAGCAGGTCTTTTACAAAGTCCAGGAGGGCTTTGGATGGAGACTGATGGAATCTGACTGGCGGAGGAGGACCTCTGCTCCAGCTCCATCCCAGGCCTTTGGAAACTATGCTGTGGGCCCACGGACTGAAGGTCCAACGGTCCTGGAAGAGATGTAACCTCCCGCCTACCTGAGGAGACTCATTGAGCGGGAGAGGGCTTACTTCCTCTACCACCCCGGCCTCCTCTTCCCCGTGAGAGAGGACGTGATGCAGACCTACCTCTGAAGGAGGCTCTGGCTCTTCTTCCCCTCGCATTTCTGTTGAAACCTCGAAATGCCCCCTGGCTTTCAAACAAAGCATTGAAAGCCGGGGACGCCACGAAGGTTGGAGAAGCAAGGGTTTGCTGAGCCGGCTGCATCAGAACAAACTGTTGCTGAGGCTGAGCTTTTGAGGTTGAAGGCTGACCGATCTGAGAGACCGGTACAGCTTGGAGCATAGTTTGGGCTTGAGGTTTTCTGTACCTCCTGAATCTTTTCCTATCCCTGGCTTGAGGTCCGGCGGACTCTGTGGCCTTCCTTTTGAAGGGGAGACCCCAGCGGGAGCAAAGGCTCTGATTTGCTCTGGTTGCCTCCACCAGAACATTGTTGACTTCATCCTCAGGGAAGATGTTAGGGCCCCAGATAGAACTCTTCATGAGTCTATTGGGCTCGTGTCTAATAGTGGCGTCCGCAAAGATGTGCTTTCGGCAGTTTAGTCTTGCCACTACAAAATCATACAGGTTCGCCTGGAATGCCGCTAACAGGGATTTGGTCAGGACCTGGAAAAGAGGTTCTTCAGCGTAAGTTACCGCCGTTGCCTCCGTAATGGTAATGGAATGCAGGGAGTGACTCAACCTGCACCTAGCTTCAAATTCTGCCTTCAAAAGAGCCTCCGGAATCTTGGGAAGCTGTTCACTAAAAAGAGATGAGGCGCGCTCGGGGTTGAGTTTGCCCACCGTGAACGTGGCGGAGCTCCCAACCAAAATTCGAATCTCCGGGAAGACAAGAGAGGTGGCATCTGTCTCCCCGGAGTTGAGGTGAAGCGGCTTACCCTCGATTCCCGCCTGACTAGTCAGCACTGCTACCTTAGTCGTGCAGGGGTAGGGATGGAGTCACCTACCGAGAACATAGTGAAAGTCCCCTTAAAGGGGGTAAGCTTAGTGTTTTCGCACTCCCCACCAGTGAGAGCGCATCAAGGTGGATTGGGCTTGGTCCCTAGGGAAGATGACTGTCTCCTTCGGGACCTTGTCTGATCTGATCCAGGCTTCCTCCGTAAGCCTGGCGTAGCCTGGGTAGGGAGGCACCAGGTCGGGTGGAAAGAACTCCAGTTCTTCCAACCGACGAATTCCCAAGCCCTCGATGGTCAGGGTGTCTTCATGCCGAGGAGCATGAAGGGCCAGGCACCACGGGTTTCCCTTATCAAAGGGGGGCAGACTGGAGGCATCCGGAACAGCGTAAGTTTGTGCTGCTACTCCGGAGCGCATAAACCCGGAGAGCAAGCTTTCCTGGGTCTGCATCCTCTCTGCTAAAGATTTCACCGACTCACCAGAGGTCTGCAGGTTCGAAACGAGCTGGGAGGAAAGGTCATTAATCCTGGCTTCGACCTTCTTATCCAACTTCTGCATTAGAAGTTCCGCGAAGGCCTCAGGGTCAAAGTCAGGCTGAGGGGGACTAGCCTTAAATGACCTGGATCTCACGTAAAAGACTCAGCTGTAGAGAAGGCCAGACAACCCGCGGTATATGGGAAGCGGGGATACCAATATGGCCCACCCTGACGCTGAATCACAATTAAAATTAATCCAGAGATTTACATGTCATCCATCACCGTACACATCAGAAAAGGACATGAGCATAACAGTACCATCATGGAGAATGTACCTGCTCGCTGGCAGAGGAAGGGGACCCGGGAAAAAGAGAATTTATGATCAGAAAGGAGGGAGGGGGAAAAAAACCTCCATCTCTAGCCTAGATCAATCATGATACGGGCTCCTAACCCCCTACCAGCAAAAAGGTGATTCATATAATAAAACTCCAAATGAAAGGAGTATATACAGGCGGTCCCCGGTTTACGACGGGGGTTCCGTTCTTGCGCCGCGTCATAACCCGAAAATCGTTGTAAACCGGAAAATCGAAAATCAAAAACCATAAGAAAACCTTACTTTTAATGCTCTGGGTGCATTGAAAATGACGTAAACTGCATTATTATTGAGTTTTACATAAAAAAAACCTTCAAATTATGATTATTCTGCCATTTTGGGGCCAAATTTCTTCCGTCGGATCGGCGTACGACACGTCGTAACCCCGGAACATGCATCATAAGCCGGGAAATAATTTCTGATGAATATATTTGAAAAGCGTCGTAACCTCGGAACGTCGTAAGCCGGAACCGTCGTAAACCGGGGACTGCCTGTATATATAATTATATAGAAAAAACTAGCAGTAACTTTCTGCTAAAACCATGCGAAGACTGAGGGTCCAGCATGGCTGAGGCGGAAGCCGCCGCGATCGGCGGCGTGTTATTTACCTGGTAAACAATAAATTAAAGGTCAAATAAGATGCCTCTGTAAGAAAAAACCAAAAGGAGATGGTACTCAACTTAGGTGATGCAAATTCTGGAAGGGATGACATGATGCAGATTGAAAATCACGAAAAAACAGCACCAAGAAAAAACACGGTGATGTGCTGAAAGCGTGCGAAGTTGGAATGTTTGCAAGATGGCGGCTGAGGTGTTGGCTGGCTGGGAGAAGAGGGTGAGGTATGTGACGGCTCCTCACCTTTCGGGGTTTTGAGATTGGAGATCTCTATAGGGCAGAGGCCTGTGGCAGTGGCAACACTCACCCTTTGTGTATACCGACACCATTAAATGGCGCTCGAACTGGGGGTCGTAACCCTGGCATTGTGTTTAGCTTTTTCTCTGGTATTTTTAGCAATACTTATACCTAGAAATATGTGCTAAATGGATACTTCACCGGGTGACACAGGTCAAACCCAGAAAATGCTGAATTAGATGAAAGATAGAAAAAAGAATGAGACAGATTTTCAGACAATTGTTGCACTGGTTTTGGGTCTTGTTACTCGATGGATTTCCTTACTTCCTGGAGATCAGACCCCACAAAATTGTCGATTAAGTGGAAGTGCCGATATTCTAAACTAGAAGCATGGACAAATAGGCTAGTGTCAGTCATTAACATTACTAAATTAGTACAATCAGCAGACAATGCTTTCTATTACAACCCCAATACGCAAAATCATGTCTTATTTTAATATATACGAAATCCCATTTGCACCAACTTGTTTTATCACAAAAGAACATCTTACACATGTCAAGACTGTATGAAGCTCCAAGTTGCTTCACAATCGATTGTGTGACTGCGTAGCACTCCCTTATCTCGATCAATCTCATAGTTTGCCTTTTGTCATGGCATTAATCATTGTGCCAAGCCCTTGCTTACAGTTGTCTTCCATTTTTCCGTCAACCAGCACAACTTATTTCCAGCAAAATTAAATTAAGTCCCCTCCCATTAAAAAAAACAGCTGAAAATGTAAATAAAATAGGCACAATCTGCACAGAACCCAGTAGTGGTTCTGTGAAAATTGTGCATATTTTTTTATATATTTGAATTACTTTTACTTGGAATAAGGTGTGATTGGACTTTTTTCCTTGCAATTTTCAAGTGTTTTGTTACCTTCTTTATTGGGTTTTCTGTAGGTGTTATTTCAGTTAATTTACTATACTTCTGGTTAATTCATGATTTGCAAAATGTGTATTTACACTTCAGTGTTATTCCCTTTTTGTTCCTGTAACTCACTTTCTGTTTCGTGTGCCTGTCTATCTATCTACTGTCTCAGCAAGTGATGGGTTGCCTGGTAAGGCTTGCAGTTCTTTTGTCTATGGACAAGGATTCTCATTATCTACCCTCGATATGAAGTTGGTTATTTTTATATTTTAAAGTTTTTGCAACTACCCAAGTTGTAATATGATCTTTCCAACATCCCCAGCCATTGACTGATCATCTCCCAATTTGTTAGCAGAGGTGATAAATGTTTTAGTCTAGGTATTTCCACTAAGAATATATGAAATATACAAGGTCTCATTAATGTACTCCTGATGAAGGAAAGACTTACCTTTAAAGATTAACCCTGCACAAGCATATAGCATGAACTGTACTGCTCAAAAATTGTTTTAAGGGTGAATAAGCAACCGAGGGATCCCCCCATGGCACAACCTGCTCTGCCAACCATAGAGAGAGGTTTCACCAATTGGTAGGGTCCCATCTCTTCACAGCTGGAGACTATCAAGTATCTCTTGCAAGCCAAAGGCTTTTCTTGCTGAGCAGTGATGGAAATGTCAGGTTACTCAGAAGGTCATCTACAGATGTGTATCATGAAAACTTTTAAATTACTTCAAAAATTAAACAAACACTTCTGCAGGGTTTCTTGAGGATTTCACAAATGTTGCATATCTGTGAAAATACTGCGTATACCAATTAGTTAGGTTTAACTTAGGTTCCAATGAAAAGTTTGCGCGTCTGTGAATTTGCGCAACTTGAAGCATGTAAGATTGAGGTATTACTGTACGGCCCACCTCAAGCCACCCCTCATTCTTTCCTGCGCTAGAAGGAAACTGGTATGATGATGCATAGCGGGGGTAAAGCAGGTCACATAGCTTCCTCCTACTCCCTTATTGGCTGATGCCTGTTAACACCAATTCCTTGTGTTATTTTTAACTGGACTCCAGCTAGCGCAGGGAATTTACCTCTACATTAACACTGAAGGTTTGTTAGTTACAAAAAATACAAATTGGTTTAAAATTTGTCATATCATGACTGATAATGACCTTTATACAAGAAACATTAAAAAGTCTACTACCTAACTAATGTTAATTTCATTACCTTTAGAGTCATTAATGTGTAGCCCTCGGAGAAACTGCCAACCCACAATCTTACCGAAGTCTTCTGTAAATCTTTCAAAGCCAGACTCAGTACCAAGGTCATATCCTATGCAAAATGTCAACAAAGAATTTGATCAAAACAACATTTTTAGAAAATATTCTGTACATAAAATTTTCTAAAATACTTGCATGCTCTTTATGAAACTACTATTTTAAAGAATGTTTAATGTAACTTTTCAATCAGAACAATAATACATAGTTTGCTATCACTTGAATTCTATTAAAAAGTAAACAGCTATTAACATGAACATACTACTGTATTAAAATACCTGGTCTCTTTCTTCAAGTGATTTTTTTTACACTTATCATGAGCTACATTATAATAAACCCACCACTTCCTCTGCTGTATTATTACCATTAGCCCTTCTTCAATGTCATTTATATTGCACTACAGAATACTAATTCACTGATTCAAAAGAAACTTTCAATATCATCTTTCCTTAATTTTTCTTCATTTATCATGACTAAAGGTTTCCAACATTTTGAAGGTACTACCAATGATGCAGGGTTAACTATTGAACACAAATTCATGAATAATGAATTTCATTAAAGTACAAATGTCATGACTAACGTGAATTTACCTGCAGCATGAGCATGACATGTATCAAGACAAACACCAATTCTTGTCTTGTCTTTCACATTTTCTATGATAGTTCGCAACTCGTGGAAATCTCCTCCAACTGTGTTACCCTTTAAAAGAAACAAAGTAAATCACGGTTAAGGCAGGAACATTTGAAATTAAAGTCAAATCACAAATACAATTACTGTTTAAATGGGAACAGCATTCAATCATTCAAGGTACAAAATTGTACTGCATGAAATAAACGTCAATAAAATACTGTAAGCAAGAGGGGGGGGGCACAGTAAGTGAAAGTGTTTTGTAACTTTGATGTTAAAACAGAGGCAACAGTGTTTATGGTCTTTTTGTTAAACTGTATGAGTTTTGTGCATTTTACATATCTTGTATGCATAAGTAGGTAGAACTACTGCAACCAGCTATGTTCTTATTATGCTAAACTGTACATTACTGTACTGTATGTATACTTCGGGGCAATTTATTTAGCAGATATATCTGAAACCGAATGACAAGTAAATTATTTTAAACCGAATGATAATTACAAAACTACTCAAGATATAATTGTACTATTAATTATCTTATATGAATTGCTGTTCCCTATAAGCTATGTGAGTTGTTGGCTCCAGGGTACTGCATCATGTAACTAGTTGCTGATCTTTGTTACAAGTTGGATTTGTTCCTACACAAATACAAACCTCGGTCTTTACATACGGGTAACTTTCAGCAAAGCTGGAAAGTCCGGCCGTTAAACTTTTGCAAGGCGGTTATGGTAACAGTTACCTATGGTAAGGGTGGAGGTACCGCCAACCCAACCAGTATGCATTCAATCTCACTGTCGTCAAGGCATGCTCTTCTTCTCTGTCCTGCTGTTCGGCCTTTTTTCTCGTTGTATATTTTACATTTTCTAATTTGAAATATTGTTTTGGATATATTGAAACATTTGTAAATTTTGGTGTATTAAGACATTTCAATATGTTGTTTCTATGTCTACAATGATATATTACTCATACTGCGTAGCAGGATTAAGGTTTGAGTTTTTCTCCCTTTACAGTCGACCCTCATTAAGCCTGACCTCATTAATCCGGACATCGGATAAGACAGACACCGAAGGGGGTCAGCCGATTTGAAAAATGTAATGTTCGACCACGATTTAAGATAGTTACTGTTCCTCCGCTCGTCATGTACCGTTTTCCTTTTTATTTACCAAAGGTAAATAAAAAACTTTTCATTTATATTTTTATTTTATATATACTCTTCTGTATTTATACTGTACTGAATTGAAATGCTTTTAACTTGTAACCAATTTAACTTGCGCACGGTACGTACCGTCATTAAGAAACACTATTGTCTGGAATGGTAGGAGGTATCATAGCCAATCACTGAGCATTAACAGTTTTACCTATCTGCTGCCCGACTGGTAGCTACAGTATGATGCTTTGTATGATTTTTTTTAGGAAAGAAAAGACATGACAAAGGTAAACTTTACAAAGACAAAAGCCGAGTTACTGAACAATACTTGTGTTCACGTGGCAAATGACATATGAGAGAGAGAGAGAGAGAGAGAGAGAGAGAGAGAGAGAGAGAGAGAGAGAGAGAGAGAGAGAGAGAGAGAGAGAGAGAGAGAGAGAGAGAATTACCAGTAATGTAACCAGTAAAATATATACACTATTAAAATCTAAGTTTTGTATTCAAAACACACGCACTAATGTCATCGTCAGCTTCTCTGAGCAAACGTTCTCAGACAGAATACAGCTAAAACCTGATTGGCTGGCTGGTTGCCATGGAGATCTGCTAGCCAATGACAGCCCTCTACTTCTATTTATAAACATATGTCGTGATGGCACTAAGTTTAAATGTTGCCGTGATCGTGATTATTTAACTGCTGATGGCAAAAATTATTCAATAATTTGCTTTATATAATTATTTCTTCATGAAAACATGAATTCAACAATAATTTTAACTTTAATACAGTGGTATGAAAAATCCCACAACAGTCTGTTGTGGTGATGTGTCATCACTTGCGAATCCTATTCCCGGACCGTCCTCAGATTTACGACTGCAAACTGATGACGTCAGTAACAGTAAAAAACAACCCTCTCCAAGATCGATATGATGAAATGCATTTTATGGTCTTACTTATCGTTAAAATTCACAAGTTGAATTACAAAAATAATTTTGATCATGTATATTTTTTGCATTTTAGGGAGTGTTTTTGTTGAAAACAAAATGTGTTAGTGAACTTATGGTCTTAATTGTCCCACTATTTTATTACTGATGATCTTAATCATCTCACATTTATTTGACAGTACATTAATATAGATAATAATAAACTATAATGAATAAATAACTAAAATAAAAAAACATGGAAAAAGGAAAAAATCTTACTCTTCATTTTGGAGACCCCACTTCATTTTACTTAACAAAATTATGCATTATGTCTCTGCCTAGGCATCTACATACAGTATGTGGCTGAATTCTATCATTTTTATCATGTTTTATTCTTCATTTTTCACCTTTTACCATGAGCTTTAATTCAAACGTTTCCACATTGGTTTATTATCCACACTCTATAAAAATAATGAAATACAGTATATTTATAGGTATATATATATATAGATATCGCCGGTTAAACTGGACTATCGGCTAAGACGGACACTCTGGCCCCACTATTAGTCTGTCTTAACAAGGGCTGACTGTATATCATTGTTGTTATTTTATTTTTTAGACATATGTTTTGATTCAAACTACACAATTTCTGGGAAGGTGGTAATGTTTTAGTCTTTCAGTTGTTGTGTAGATCGAGATGGTCGAGACGTTACAGTTCCTCCTCTCCCTCAACACGAATGTTAACGGCACAAGTCCTAGGGTTGCATTGGGCCTGTCTACGTGCTCAGGACCAGTCAGAATTTACTGTGTTATCTCTTTCCCGTCTTGTGGGGGTGGGTGTGTGAGTCATATGGCTCACTCCCTTCCTTAGATACAGATATGTTTCTTTTCCTTTCTCTTTGGGCGGGAAGTTTATTCCCGTCCTGAAAAGGGGGAGAGGGCATGTTATTTGTTTCTTTTCAGGCCCTACAGTTCAGATCTAGTTTGCCTCTGGACTTCCCTGTCTTCTTGCACGTCTGCTGTCAGCCCTGCTGCTCACCTTGAAGCCGGACAGTGGTGTGTTCCACTCAGTCCTTGGGAGCCCCTCTTCGTTCTCTTCGCTCTCCCAGTGTTACCACTTCATGTATTGTGGTACCTCACCCACTCATTAGTTCTGTGGTAGAAGTTGTTACCAAACCAGTTCTGTCAGCAGTGTGTTCCTGTCAGAGGCTGGGAGCCCCTTCGATGTGGTGACTTAAGGGGTTGTTCCCCTCCTGGTATGGTGGGGGCAACGCTGTATGGTAGATGTGTACCTGAAGTCGTCATTCAGGAGTACCAATCTTAGACAGACTGCTTCTCCGATGTAGCCTTTGTCTGCTTTGTGGCTTCTCGTCTCCCTTCCGATGTTTTGTCATCCGGTGCCCTACACTTTGGTTGCCCTTTTGTCATATATATAAAATAAACTTGTATTATCACACAATTGTTAGAATATATGATTATTCCCACTCTTACACCCAATAATTTCTGCTTTGGTAAAAGTCATCTGCTCTTATGACGTCATGGCTAGTTCTTATGGTGTCATTAACCGATTCCTCCAATATAGTTTTGACCGATCAACTCTGCCTTTCAAGAGACGTACAACCCATCTTCCACTCTCGCAGACGTTGTGAGTTTTTGGGAGTTCTTCGCTGTTTCTTCACACCTCCGTGTACTGTGGTGTGGCCCTCCGGTTGCAGTAGAAGTCGAAGAAGAGAATTCTTTTGCCTTCGCCTTTTTCAATCAGTGCTATCCCTCGGCGACGGACTCAGATTTCTTCGTGTGGTGTTCTCTCTCTTGGACCCTGCTACATAGAGCACCAGGTGCACGGTTTCCTCGTTTTCGGCAAGTTGAAGAGGTACCCTGTCACCTATACTTGTTTTGGGATTGTCCCCCAATCTAGTTCTCCTCTGCCCATGTTTCTATGGACACTCAGGTAGAAGAAACAACCGCTTTCGTCCTGTATGTGACTCTGTAGCTCCTTCCGAGTCCTTTGGTTTCTTCGGAAATCTGAGACACACAGGGTGCTTGTCTAGAGCATGCAGCTCGAGCAGGACACTCAGTTTTCTTCAGAACTCCGAGCAGACATTTCTTGCCAGGTGTTCAAGATAGAAGCAGCAGTGGAGTTTCTAGCAGACGTTCCAGCCAACGTTGATGCACTTCCTTCATTGGACGTAAGATTCTGGAGGTCTGGGGACATGTTCCAGCACAGGCTTTGTTGCCTCAACCCTTGCACGTTCCTGACTCAGTTCCTGTAGTTCCTGATATCCAAGGACACGACTAGGTTCGACGTTCGTCTTCCCTTGTTCAAGGACGTCCAGCCAAGAAATTATGCGCTTTCCGTTTATGTACATGAGGGATTCTGCACGGCCAAGTATGTCTCTCCACCCTAGAACTGTTGTCGACTCAATGTTTGATCTTCTGTGACATTCTTCTCCGTCTTTCCATACTCTTCCAGAACACCCTCTGACCTTCAAGCTTTCTCAACCATTTCATGTTGCACATACAAGCGATTGGTTCATACCAGTTGGTCGTCTCATATGTTTGGACGTGACAGTACTGACATATGTACATGTCCATATATCAGTATATGGCCATCGCCCAGGATGTGTGTGTGTGTGTGTGTGTGTGTGTGTGTGTGTGTGTGTGTGTGTGTGTGTGTGTGTGTGTGTGTGTGTGTGTTGTGTTTGGGGTTGTCTCAAGGATTTGAAGAATAAGTTTTTCTTTCCTCTTATGAAGTGGTCACTGATCTCATTCGTGAGTTCAATAATGTTCATATATAATTCTGAAGTTCAAATCCCCACCTGTGATCGCTCCTACTGCTGTTGAAGCTCTTCTAAGCTCAAGAAAGGATTCAAGACACCTCTTGATTTTCTTGGCTAAGGACAGATGAGGAAATATCTCTCTTGTTCCTCAAGAACTTGGTGGGATTAATAGCCAAGCCTACATGACATCAGAGGAATTAGTTCCTCTCTGGTGTTTACGAAGAACTTGTCTGTTCACAGGATTTTGAATGCTGGTTCTTGACTTCGTCAGACTGCTTTCACTTCCTTCTACCAGAAGGACTTTGCCCACAGGTCCTTGGACACTTTTTCCATGGATCCAGTGATGGCTGCTCAACAGATGGTGTATCTCATCCAGTGTCCCAGGTGGGGCAGTTTGTATCTTGCCTAAGATGATAGTGTGAAAAAGGGAATGAGTGAAAACGTCTGGTCTCTTTTCTTCCCCTTTTTCCTTTCTTCTCAACCTACAGATGGTTTGGAAGAATGACACGTCATATGCTGTAACTGGCTTGATGCAGGGAGTTGCAGTCATGCAGTTACAACATTTTTATGTTCCATACAACATACAAATATGCTTCTCAATAGCCTTTACTTCTCTCTCCAGCAAGGGGAGTGAGGAGTGGGAATCCCATAGCATGTGGCTGACATGGTTTGTTCCTTGAACAGATATAGTTCTCTTTGCCTTCCATACTAGTTCTCTTTGCCTTCCATATATAGCCTTTACTTCTCTCTCCAGCAAGGGGAGTGAGGAGTGGTGGCAAACCCACTGTATGGGGCTGACATGGTTTGTTGCTTGAACAGATATAGTTCTCTTTGACTTCAATATATGCAATGAATAAAGGGGGGTTCCAATCATCATAGGACAACTCCACTATTGAGTAGCTTACTGTTGCCATCATAGGGGATTTCCTCATAGTATGTCTCTTCTATTGCTGATGCACATTCCACTGACAGTGCTAGGACATCTCTGTCGACAAGATGTCCTATCATCATAGGACAACTCTTTTGAGTAGCTTCTGACATCATCATAGGGGATCTCCTCATTGGACGTCTCCTTTGTTGTCGATGCGCATCCCATTGACAGTATTAGGACATCTCTGCCGACAGGGTGTCCTATCATCATAGGACAACTGCTCTTTTGAGTGGATTACTGATGTCATCATAGGGAATCTCCTCATAGGACATCTCTTCTGTTGCCAATACACATTCCATTGACAGTACTAGGATCTCCTCTGTCGACAGCAGAATACTAAGCACGCTTCTACTTATCATAGGTCATCCCCTGGGGTTATCCTATCATCTCTGTATACAACTCTGATGAATGGGGTTGCAGTAGCATGCTCAATACAGACGTCAATCAGACACAGTCCAGGATGAGGGGTGTGTCAGACAAATTGTCCCTTGCCTGTTTCTTCTATCAGATTGGTTTTCATACCAATATTGTATACACATGTAGAACTTTTATGACCATGGAATTTTGATCAGTGGTTTTAGCTATGCTAAACCACTTGAGCTTCTGGTACTGATGAGATCTGACATGTCAGGTCTGTGAAAGTGGTACTTGGACAGACAGAAGTACCTTCGGTACAATGACCAACTAGGAATCTAAAGTGAGATGGCACTGTTTCGATTAAATCAGGGAACAGAACAGTTGATCTCGTCTTCTGGCTCTTGCTCAACCTCGAAAGAAGATTGATCATACTCCTCCTTCTCTCGATTTCCTGTTGTTGGATCTGTTCTGATCTGCTTATTCTACATATTCGAAGGTTACCAATTTGATTGATAATTTTCCCTTCGATGGTCCTGTGGCACCAAAGATAGTATGATTTCTGTGTTACCCACATAGTCTAGCCCTTCAACCCAAAGCTAACGACTAGTTCGTTGGCTTCGAGCTGCCCAAGAAATGATGGCAAAGGGATCCTTTCTCTAGCTAGTGATCTGATCATCCAAGCTTACCGTGAAACTTCCTACTGTTTATCAGTACGTTTCGGGTAAGATCTCTGGACGGCAAAGTCATCCATATGTCTGTCACATTCAGAAAGGACGTAGTTCAAGTACTAGGATAGAATGTATTTGTGAAATTTGCATGCATATCCTCTTACCTTGGGATGTTGCCCATAGGCAAGAGATAATTTTTCTGCCTAGGGAAAAGACCTTCCGAACGTACCCTGCGATTTCATGGTGGTCATCAGTATGTTTGAAACATCTCTAGGATCCACAGTCATCCATCAATCTATGGCATTCAGGAAGAACCCGTTGATCTGGTACTAGGATAGTATGCAACTGTATAATTCACATTCTTATCCTTTTACCTTGGGTTAATCCCCTTGGGTCCTTGGACTCCTTTTCCTTGGATCCTTGGCATGTGCTCAAAAAGTCATGTAGCTTACCCAGCTCTTTAGGACATGTTGCATCTCATCTAAGATGTGAGGCTACAAGAGGGAATGGGCAGGACTGGCTTCCTACCTTCCTCCTGTTTTCCATCCTCTTCCAGTGGACAGAGGAAGAGTGAACAAGTCGTCACGAGCTGGACTGGCATGCATGCAGGTGTTCTGCATGACTGAGTATCCTGTCTATAATCCATTTCTTGTTTGGATTAATATATGCATTTCCTTCCTTCTCTCTAGCAAGGAGAGAGAAGGACTGACTATGGGCAAGCCAGTTGGTTTTTTAGCTATATAGTCTTCAACATTGCGGGTTCGTCTGCACCTTTTGATTCAAGGGTTTTCATTCTTTCCTTTGGTTCAAAGTGCCCAGAAGTCTGGAAGAGAATACCAGGTGAGCCGAACTACCAGTCAGTTCACCTGGTATTCTCTTCCTGAGGTTTTTACATAAAAGGCCCACCTCTTACTACCCCTGGGCCAAATGGTAAACTGAAGAGATTGAGTGCATACCATAACTGCCTTGCAAAAGTTTAACGGCTGGACTTTCCAGCATCGCCAAAAGTTATCCATATGTAAAGACCAAGTGTTTGTACGTTAGGAAAAATACATATTAATTAAAAATTTGTCATTTTGCCACCATACGTAAAAGTTAATGAGTAGTCTACTTGAGCACTGTAATATATGCAGTGTTAAGCACATCAGACTAGCTTGTCTTAACATTGTAAAATACATACCAAAGAGGTCTAGTCAAGGAAGGTATATACAGTATAAGCATGATGATGTATAAAGCAGATATAAATTCAAAGGTTCTAAGGCACAATTTCAGCTTAGCCAAAATTGGTATACTTTATATTACAAACGATTATAACAATAGATTAGAAGACAGCTTATCCTTAAGGACTTAATGACTGCCTTGACACTTCTGTTGCTATGATTATATGAAAATTACACTGAAATTCTAGAGAAAAATACTGATAATAGACCTATAATTTTGCCTGGAAAACAGAAATGGGGCAAATCCAAAGTTCAAAATGGCGGGGTGGAAATAAATTGTTGTGTGGTGCAGTGCCTACATTTTCCCCCAGCAAAGTTAGCATATTTTTTGTTAGAAGACAACCCTGGTTTTCCAAAATAATAAAGGCCTATGGGATCAGGACTAACCATGACCCCTACTGATACAGTGTAGTTGAATTTGTTCAAGCTCATGGCAATAATGTTTTTAAGAACACTGTCTCTGATGACAACCCGGTACATTTGGAGACTTCTTCGAAACAATCGAAAGAGACATTTCTGAAGAAGGCCAACGATGTACTTACTTTTCTAATATCACGTGACCTAAGAAAGGAGTGTGGATTTGCCTTTTTAATGAGATACTAAAATTATTCTCAGCCCTTGTAGAGAGTGGTTTGTTTGTGCTAGGGTGTAGGAAAATAGGGATGTTTGCCGTGACCTCTAGGTAAACCTTAAGTGCCTAAACTGGGCATAATGTCTTGTCTGCTAAATTGAGTGTCCTTATCAAAATATGAGGTTTCCTTCTTGAAGGATTCTCATTCTTGACCAAGAATGATGGGCCAGGGGACTAATATGAGCTCCTGATGCTAGAACGATCAAGATGATCACCTTTTGCAGCATGTGATTTGTGGTTGTATTGGGTCCACTGAATTAAGGGGTTGACAGAAGTCTAAGCACCTTATTCAATGACCAAGTAATTGGAAGCCTTTTGGGATCAGGTCTTTGTAGTGCAAAAGATCACAGAAGGGAAAGAGACAATTTCTATACCAGAGTCAATCCCGAATCCATAAAGCAAGGGTTCCGTTAATGCTGTCTTGTATGCCATGATTGTTGTAACCACAAGGCAAATAAAGTATGTTGTAACCGCAAGGCAAATAAAGTGTTTCCATAGAAATCTCAACTGGGGTCTCAGTATGGATATAATCTAACCATATCTTTATCTTCCATACAGACTGGTATTGTTGGATAGATGATCTCCGTAATTTTTGCACTAGGTACCTAGCAATGTTGGCCGAGTAATTTTCACAGTAGACAATACTTAAAAATCCACACGTGAAGGTCTCGGCTCAGAAAGCAGGATAGCAGACGACTTTCCCCCTTACTGTCTGGGATAGAACAGCGGACGGTAGTGGAATTGCTCTCTTTGCCTGTTGTTGGAGTAATAGGAAACTTGCTCAAAACCTTCAAAATCTGGGACAATGGAGGAAAAAGGTATATCTTCCCCCATTTTTCCAGTCTTGTAGGAAGGCATCTCTTGCTGTTGTTTGACTGTCCAAGTTCGGAGAAAAACAAACTGGGAGTTTGTGATTCTCGAATGTGTTGAACAGGTCCACTTCTGGTTGTGGAAGTATGTTAGCTACTGTTTGAAAAGAGTGGATGTCCAACATCCACTCTATTGAGGCTGTCGTTTTCCTTGACAGAGAGTCTGCTATTAAGCTGAACAACCCTGTGAGGTGAATTGAAGACAAGTGCCACTTCCTTGCTTGAGAGGAGGTGAACGTGATCTTGATGTAGGACATTGCAGTCATGTTGTCTAGAACCAACAAAATGTGTCTCTTCTGGAGGTTTGAGTTTTTTCAGAGACAAAAACACAGTCATCAGCTCCAGGAAATTGATATGACAATTTCTCAGAGTAACTGACCACCTCCCTGCTGCCTCACAATCCTCCCAATGTCCTCCCCAACCTGTCAATGATGCATCTAAAGAAAAAAATTATCACCATGTGTAATAATACAGACAGAGGAGTCAGGGTGAAATGTTTCACCAGATTCCTTCGGGGTCCAAGGCCAACGTATCTCCCCAACATTTTGATTCTTTTGATGAGGTCAGTCTTGCATCTTTTTTCTTCCATGCAATAGCCAGAATTTGTTCACTTTTTTTCTTACAAGCTGAGTATTAGATCTATTACTGATGTGAACTGCAGCATGCCTATCATACGTTCTAATTGCCATCTGGAAACTCTGGGCTATGCGAGGAACGTTTTGAGGTCTTTTCTTACTCTGTTTTGAGTACTGATGGGGAGAGACAACAGGCTGTGAAGAGTATCCCAACACAGTCCCAGCCACTGAAAGCATCTGCTGGGCTTGAGGCGGGATTTTTTTTTTCCAATTTATTGTAAAACCTTTTGACTGCAGTCTGTTAACCACTGCTCTTAAGTTCTTCAAGCACTTTTCTTGTGGGCCCCCAGATTAACCAATCATTTACATAGGCTATTAGTTGTATTCTTTCTTGTCTGAGTTCACGAACAACTACTGTCAATAATTTTGTAAAAATTCTTGGGGCAACGTTTAGCACAATGGGCATGACTTTGAACCTGTACATATCTTTCCCTATCCGAAACCTAAGGAAGGGGGGAAGGGAACGGCAATAGGGACATGCCAGTATGCATCTTTCAGATCTATATAAGCTGTCCAGGACCCTTTTGGAATGACTGAACATACTTGGGCAACAGTAGTCATCCGAAACTTTTGGCAAACAATGTGCTTGTTCAATGCTGATAGGTCGAGGATCACTCTTCATTCAGAGGAATCCATTTTGGGGACACTGAAGAGACATGCTTGGTGGTGAATATACACGTTTCTTTATGTTTTCCTTTAATAGGGCCTTCTGCACATAATCTTCCGGAGGGCTCTGGTTTTTGGAGGAACCCCTTTAAAGGATAGAGGGGGGGGATGAGACCATTTCCACCCCAGCCTGTTAAAAATAATGCTGTGTCCCCAAGGGGAAGACTTCCATTGCCCGTGGTGTCGTCGAAGCCAACCCTGACTATACAATTCCTATTGATATCTCCCTCTTCCTTTGCCTTCGCCCTTGATGGGCATTCCCGGTGTTGCTTTTCCTTTTCCCTTGTAAGAGGGTCTTTGGACCTTGTGAAAAGGAGATCCTTGTTGCTGTCCCTTTGTAGGGAGTTGTCCATTCTGACCACGTACCTGTTTTTGAGGAAAAATTTTGGGGGTGACTAGAGGCTTATATGATTTTTTATCATAGCAGGCCTTTTTTAGGTTTGGTAAAGGGAAGTTTCAGGTTTTTTGTTTCCTGAATTCCCCTTTTCCCAGAAGAGCATACTCTGTACAATTCTGTTGGCGGGCTTGCTCATTAAGTTGAGCTACAACAGACTCCTCAAACAGGTCCTTACAGAAGGGGTTAGAGTGCAATAATGAAGTCACATTGGGGAGTGACTTGTTGGAGCCCTCATTCGTGCTTTTATGCGTCATTCTAGAAAGTCATAGAGTACTTCCTATTGGGTTCTCATAAGACTTTTGGCTACAACAGCAAAAATTTTTCTGGAATCTTCTGGAAGCCTTTTAGTGGCAACTTCCAACAAGGTGGTAGAGGTTATACTAAGGAGGTGAATCCTAGCATGAAATTCTGCAGAGGCTGTCCCCTCGAGATTCTTACCATAAGGGTCCCAAACTGCTGAGTAACTATATCTAAAGGGAGCTTTTTCCTTTCAAAAGGGAGTTGAAGTGTTGCCAATTTCTTGGTGGAATTTTTCAAAACTGGGATGACCGTGGAAAATAGCTTTAATTCTGCCATTGTCTCTCGTTTTCTAGTCGCTACCAAATTCTGAAAATCTGTCTTCACACGATAAAAAATTTTTAAAGTGAAAGGACAGAAGGCTGGGGTTACTTGGTGAACAACTTGGGTCTTATTCAAAATGGAAGTAAGATCCATTTTCCGTTTAACTGGTAAAGGGTATTTTCTATAGCTTTTAATGCTATAGGCACAAGTTGGAGAACCATTTCTTTTAGTGGTTTCTCCATGTCTGGGGAAGGTGGTACCAGGCGCCATTCTGTATTAGGGAATAATGTCTTGTCTCTAAATTCTACATATGCTGTACAACTTCGGTCATGATTTTTCTCTCATTAATTAGATACTTACCATCAGGAGAGAAAAAGCACATTGAGGCATCTCGCCAAGGATTATCAGCATCATCAGGGGTGAGTATTGGAGCCCCCTATTATGTTTTGACCTGAAGTTTTGTAGTCCAAACTTGCCATTTTGTTGTTTCTGGCATTAGACCTTGTTTGAGCAGAATTTGTATCCACTCACTTTTCGGTTACAGAATGCAATATTTTTACACTCTTGGGTGTACAAGGCTGACCTAATTTCCTTTTTGGAATCATGTATCATGTTCCTTATACATTGCCATTCTGTGGAAAGGGCATCTTATATGTTACTCATAATTTCCTTACAGAATTAATCAAATGTTGCAAACTGTGTATTCCTTTTGGGGGAGCTTGCACAATCTGACTGAGCTTCAACCACTGAACTATAACTGCCTGTTAACCAAGGGGCAGAAGTCCTGAGTGAGTTACTATACCCCTCCGAAAATGTAGTCATTTCAATCGAGGTTAAGTGGATCATAGTATCCCTTTTTGGGGGAAGATCCTCTTCAGCACCTAATAGCTGCATGGGGTATAGAATTCCTTCTGGAAGGTTTCTCCCATGGTTTGCTGAAATTTGTGTCCTTGATCCTTCTGGGTTCAGCAGGGCCATTTCAGTGGCAATGCCCACTTCATGTTCATTAGTAGATAGATCTTGTTCTGAAAAAGGGTTAAATATCTACTGCCGGATTTCTGCTGGAAAGATATAATCTCCCCCTTCCTCACCCCTACTGAACCCTAGGACCCATTGAGGCAGCTTAAAACAAGCTGTTTCATCCTTAAAACTTGCTGCCAGGAGCATACTAAAAATTTTGCACATACATGGTGTCCAAGCAATTTTTTTTGTTTTTTGCAAGGACTATGCTCATGGTAGATGGTAAGAGCCATACCCAATGGCAAAAAACAAACTGAGCAATTTGTTCTGGAACACTTGAGTTGAGGGTCCTGCATAATGGTGGCCCTGTAGTAATATAAAACAAATTTTTATTAGGAACTAGTTGATACTAATTGTCTGTAATCCTTATACAGATAGTATATTCAATATTACAGGCTAACTTGATTACAAGTGTGTAGCTGTAATATTTTATTTACCAAATTGTTGTATGTGTTGAATATTTGTATTAGTTTAAACACTCTAAGATTTAGGTTAATTTTGACACCAGTAAATACTTGTATTACTATATACTTTTAGGTCTTTTGCAAGGGCTATATGAAATTTTGTTTTTTGAATGTCATGCCATTCAGGCTAGCTGCTATACATAATTTGTTTATCTAACCCATAATACTGTTTTGTATGGCTTAGGTTAATGTTTCTAGCATAATCTATGTTAGGCTAAGAATAGAGGATTTCTTTGAGGGTTCTGGCTTAACCTGTTCTAGGCCACTGCCTACTTTAGGCTTATACCAAGATTACACTTTTGTCTGATATTTGGCCACTGCTTTATTTAACCTAAACTACTGTTTAGTCTAATCCTTCGGGCCAGCCCTAGGAGAGCTGTTAACAAACTCAGTGGTCTGGTTAAACTAATATATACTACTAGGCTAATAATAGGATATTTCCTAAAGGGATTCCTATTTAAAAATAAACGCCTATTGGACGTATCATACGTCAGACTAAAATTGTCTGTTGGGTGCAAACGGTGTATTTTAGATATGCTGCGACTCATCCTAAAAAATTTCAACCTTCGGTCAAAATGATCTGCAACACAGCAAAATGGTCTAAAAACATACATTGTAAGCTAAAACTCTTACATTCTAGTAATATTCAATCATGTACCTTCATTTTGCAACAAATTTGAAGTCTCTAGCACAATATTTCGATTTATGGTGAATTTTTGAAAAAACTTTTTCTTACGCTCATTTGCGTGTAACTCAATGAAAATTTCATAAATTATTTTTCATAATTTTGTAAAGTACTTTTTTTGATAAAACTGCTCTATATTAGCCGTTACATAAAGTTTTATATATGAAAATGGGATGCGCAATTTCATGTATACCGACAGCCAAATACAACCCTTAAATGGTTGTAGCTTTTATCAGTTTTCAAATATTTTGCCATAAACCACGATAACTGCAAAAATTTCAACCTTCGGTCAACTTTGACTCGACCGAAATGGTCAAAAAACGCAATTGTAAGCTAAAACTCTTACATTCTAGTAATATTCAATCATTTACCTTCATTTTGCAACAAATTGGAAGTCTCTAGCACAATATTTTTGATTTATGGTGAATTTTTGAAAAACTTTTTCCTTACACCACGCAGTAACTCTGCCAGAAATTTTCAGAACTTCTTTTGTCATTTTGTCGTAATGTTTGCACTGTTTTATATTAGTCGTTACATAAAGTTTTATATATGAAAATGTGCAATTTCATGTAAATACAACAAAAAATAACTCATGGTTGTAGCTTTTATCAGTTTTGAAATATTTTCATATAAACCACGATAACTGCCAAAATTTCAACCTTCGGTCAACTTTGACTCGACCGAAATGGTCAAAAACGCAATTATAAGCTAAAACTCTTACATTCTAGTAATATTCAATCATTTACCTTCATTTTGCAACAAACTGGAAGTCTCTAGCACAATATTTTCGATTTATGGTGAATTTTGAAAAAAAAAAAAAAAAAAAAATTTTTTCCTTACGTCCGCGCAGAAATCGGCCTAACATCTCAGAAATTCTTTCGTAATGTTTGTCAATGTTTGCATCATTTTATATTAGTCGTTACATAAAGTTTTATACAGTATATGGAAATGTGCGCAATTTCATGTAGAATACAACAGAAAATAACTCATGGTTGTAGTTTTTATCAGTTTTGAAATATTTTCACATAAATCACGATAACTGCCAAAATTTCAACCTTCGGTCAACTTTAACTCAACCGAAATGGTAAAAACGCAATTATAAGCTAAAACTCTTACATTCTAGTAATATTCAATCATTTAACTTCATTTTGCAACAAACTGGAAGTCTCTAGCACAATATTTCGATTTATGGTGAATTTTTAAAAAAACATTTTCCTTATGTCCGCGCTGCTGTAACTCGGGCCAACATCTCAGAAATTCTTTCGTCACGTTGTCGTAATGTTTGCATCATTTTACATTAGTCGTTACATAAAGTTTTATATATGAAAATGTGCACAATTTCATGTAGAATACAACAAAAATAGTCATGGTTGTAGCTTTATCAGTTTTGAAATATTTTCACATAAATCACGATAAATAGCCAAAATTTCAACCTTTGATCAACTTTTAACTTGACCGAAATGGTCGAAAACACAATTGTAAGCTAAAACATTTACATTCTAGTAATATTCAATCATTTAGCTTCATTTTTCAACAAATTGGAAGTCTCTAGCACAATATTTTGATTTATGGTGAATTTTTGAAAAAAATTTTTTACGTCCGCTGATCGCCTTAATTCATGCATCATTTTTGATAATATTTTCTCTATGTTTGCTGTTATATTAGTTTTAAAATTTTTTATATGAAAATCATCGCAATTTAGTGTACAATACAACAAAAAAATTAACTCATGGTTTTGCTTACAGCACGATTTGTATACAATTATTGAGTTTTTATTTTCATATAAATCATTTATATATGATGATATTTTTTCATTTCTGATGGTTGCATACTAAACTTCGGGCAATGACAAAAAAATGAGCGAAAAATGAACTCTGTAATCTTAAAAAACACTTACAGATTTTTTGAAAAATTTTTTCAATTAGCTTAATTCACCAACAAACGGAGAAGTTCTAGTAAATATTTCGATTAAAGGGTTAATTTTTAAAAAACCTGGTCTAGGTTTATATCACCTTTAAAGGGAGCACTGAGTCCATAAGGTCCCATTATTAAGTGCTTATAATACCTTATGAATCTGGATTTGCTTTCAACTTTTTACCATTTATTCTTCAACTAAAATGAAAATTTTCAATTTAGTGTAGAAATACTTCAAAGAAAAAAATAAAGATTTTAAAACTTTCAAAAATATGCAAAAAAAAAAAAAGGTTTCTATAAAATGAATTTATATACAAAATCAAGATATCAGTTATTTACAATATGTAAAGTTTCATAATGATTTTTTTATTTTATGGTTATTTTAAAACTATCAGGCAATGACAGTTAGAAATGAGCAAAAAACTGTTTAATCTTAAAAATATGCCTGAAATTTGATTTTCAAAGAAAAAATTTTTTCCTTGATTTATATGTTACCTATAATTTGCTCGAGTTACGTTAATTCATCTTATGATAATTTGATTTTGCAATAGAAGCAATTAATACCGATACAACAATATTTATAAAATATTTTTAATATTTCGCTGGCGCAGGCAGCAGCGCATAATCAGGCATTTAGAGAGACCAAATTACAATAAACCAACTTCTTTTTCCTCAATCTCTTTATCCCATCTTCTAGTTAAAAAGTAAAAGAGAATGATAAAAGTATTGTTACTAACGTTAAACTCATGTGTAAATGCGTACAGCCATACACAACCAACTGAGAAACTGTTGTTTTGCTAATCACTGAATCGAATAACAACAGCCATTTTTCTTGCATTTCAACCACCGTACAGTAATACACAATTACTGTAGTTATAGTACAAATGATGTTAAGGAGAATAGGACTGTTATATTTTTTTACATTATACCCTTATTCTGTAAGGGTAAAAGATCAGCAAGGAAATATACTGCTAAATTTAAGCTGCAAGTTGTAGCTGAAGCTGAGAAAACAATGTTCAAGCTGCTAATGGCTATAAATTATCATGCATCGGCAACATGGGTGAAACTCAACTGCAACTAAAATAGGAGAGAAAGTATTTTAATCAAAACTACTTGCCTGAAAGAACACATTACTGCTATTTTTACACCGATAAACGATAAATACATAAAGCTCAGATATTGTGAAAATAGCAAACAGAATCTTGATTTTTTTTTTTTTGCATAAAACAAATGTCCCCAAACGGTCAACATCATCAATTGACGGAAAAAAAATAGCTAAGTTAACCCTTAAACGCCTACTGGACGTATCATCACGTCGACTAAAAATTGTCTATTCTGCCAAGTGGACAAAACTGTCGTACGACTACAAAAATTTCAACCTTCGGTCAACTTTGACTCGACCGAAATGGTCGAAAACGCAATTGTAAGCTAAAACTCTTACATTCTAGTAATATTCAATCATTTACCTTCATTTTGCAACAAATTGGAAGTCTCTAGCACAATATTTCGATTTATAGTGAATTTTTGAAAAAACTTTTTCCTTACGTCAGCGTGGTAACTCGGCGAAAATTTCAGAAATTCTTTTCGTCATTTTGTCGTAATTTTTGCACTGTTTTATATTAGCCGTTACATAAAGTTTATATATATGAAAATGTGCGCAATTTTTCATGTAAAATACAACCCATGGTTGTAGCTTTTATCAGTTTGGAAATATTTTCATATAAATCTCGATAACTGCCAAAATTTCAACCTTCAGTCAACTTTGACTCGACCGAAATGGTCAAAAACGCAATTGTAAGCTAAAACTCTTACATTCTAGTAATATTCAATCATTTACCTTCATTTTGCAACAAATTGGAAGTCTCTAGCACAATATTTCGATTTATGATGAATTTTGAAAAAACTTTTTCCTCACATCCGCCAGAAATTTTTCGTCACGTTGTCGTAATGTTTGCACTGTTTTATATTAGTCGTTACATAAAGTTTTATTTATGGAAATGTGCACAATTTCATGTAGAATACAACAGAAAATAACTCATGGTTGTAGCTTTTATCAGTTTTGAAATATTTTCATATAAATCACGATAACTGCCAAAATTTCAACCTTCGGTCAACTTTAACTCGACCAAAATGGTAAAAAACGCAATTATAAGCTAAAACTCTTACATTCTAGTAATATTCAATCATGTACCTTCATTTTGCAACAAACTGGAAGTCTCTAGCACAATATTTCGATTTATGGTGAATTTCTGAAAAAAAAAAAAAAAAAAAAAATCCTTACGCTGCGCGGTGTAACTCGGCCGAACATCTCAGAAATTCTTTCGTCACGTTGTCGTAATGTTTGCATCATTTTACATTAGTCATTGCATAAACTTTATATATGAAAATGTGCGTAATTTCATGTAGAATACAACAGAAAATAATTCATGGTTGTAGCTTTTATCAGTTTTGAAATATTTTCATATAAATTACGATAAATAGAAAAAATTCGACCTCCGGTCAACTGTCAACTTTAACTTGACCGAAATGGTCGAAAACTGCAATTGTAAGCTAAACCACTTACAGTCTAATAATATTCAATCATTAGCTTCATTTTTCAACAAACGGTAGGTCTCTAGCACAATATTTCGATTTATGGTGAATTTTTTAAAAAAACATTTTTTTACGTCTGAGCGTTACGGATTCATGCATCATATTGTGATAAAATTTTCTCTGTGTTGCTTTGATCGTTTTACAATTTGTTATATACCAAAATCATCGCAATTTAGTGTGCAATACAAAGAAAAAAAATAATCCGTTAGCTTTAACCGTTTTGCTCACAGCGATTTGTATAAAATTATATATGAAAAATTTTTTTTTGCGCTGTCATATATTTCAATATTTATATATGATAATGATATTTTTTTCATTTCTGATGGTTGCATACTAAACTTCAGGCAATGACAAAAAAAGGAGCAAAAAATGAACTCTTAATCTTAAAAACTAAGCGTGCTGTGATTTTTTGAAAAGAACTTTTTTTCCGCTTCGGCGCTAACTCCCGAACGCGCCGGCATACGGGAGACGTTTCTGTAAATAGAGGCTCGGCGTTTAAGGGTTAATTTCACAATGAGACATACAGTCATACCTCGAAATTACGCGAGGTTAAAGTTCCGGAGCCCCTCGTGCACGGTGAATTTTCGCATAAGTTTGGCATGGTCTTTAAAAGCCAATAAATGTTTATTTCCAGAGTTTACGTACTACATATGACCCTAATCATGCTCCCAAAGTATTAAGCTAACTTTTAAATGAACTAAAGTTAGTGTAATTCTATTTAAAATTTAGATTATTACCCTTAAAAAAGGAATACAGTAAATGGTTGACATAAAAATTGAGCACTGCACAGTTTCATAATAGCGCATTTACAGTAGGTGCGTATGTATACTAATGTTACCCCTAATTCATGGGATGCCGTTTTCTTTGTCACTTAGAGTAAAAGCCGTTTTCTTTGCGTCACTAGGCAAAACGTCACAGTCAACAAAAGTACAATTCCATAAAACAGCACGCCCCTTAAGGATCCAGGCTACATAAAACGCTGCTAATTTCTAGCCTTACAAATAAGCTACTGAGCCATACAAAACTAGGTTACATTTAATTTAGCCTAGGTTACTGTTTATATCTAATCCTAGGTTATTTTGGTCTAAACAACTGGTTAGGTCAATAATAGGATATTTCTTAAAATGTTCTCACTTAACCTAGCAGAGTATAGGGTAGTGCCTAATCCAGATTATTTAGAACACCCTTAAATGTATAGCAATATAAAACAGAAACTCATTATGTAGCCTTATAGTTAGGCTACTATTTTGTCTAGCCCAGGATATTATTTTATCTAATCCCAGATACTACTTAGGCTAATAAGATATTTCTTAAAAATGTTCTTAATTAACCTAGTGTAGGTTATTGCCTAAATAAAACAGAAACTCGGTAGTATGTAAACTTGTAGCTAGGCTACCATTTCATAGAGCCCAGATTAATTACTTACTCTAATCTAGGCTACTGCCTACTCCAAGTTATTTAATTCACACTTACAGGTATGGGTTACATAAAATAAATTTACTTCAGTATGTAGCCTTAATGCTAAGCTACCATTTAATCTAGCCAGGATAAATGTTTCACCTAGTCCTAGGTTACCTGGTCTACACTAACGCTTAATCCAATAATGGGATGTTTCGTAAAAGTTACCCTAATTTAGGTTACTACCTAATCTAGGTTACTTAGTTCACACTTAAGGACATGTGATCCTAGGTTATAAGCTACATCTGATCTAGGCTACTGCCAAGAATATTACAGGTATGATCTGAAAAGATTTTCTATATTAATGATAAATTGTGGAAAATTTATTTTAGTTAAAACACCTAATTGAAATGACCAATTTTAAAAATAATTTGTACGCTTCACAACTAACAATAAGCGATTATGACTATGCGCCATCCATGTGCTGGCAAGAAAAACTGGGTTTTCAGCTTTCACACACAATTGAACTAACAATTCCAAAAGTTTAAAACTAAAACTTTAACTCGAACTTAATATTAGACATTTAACTTCTGTTACACCTTTGAAACTTTTTCACTGTCAATTTCCGTTTCAGCTCTGAATGGCCTTAGTTGCCCCAGTGCTTGGCATGTATGCCTAAAATCTAAAAATCAATCAATCAATCAAGCTTAACTTCCTTCTTTAGGTAATTCCATTGTGAAATATGGAGCACTGACAAATGAAGCTGATGACCACAGAAAGTAATGGATCCGTGGTCTTTCTACCAGTCCGTTTGGCGACAATATGGCGGACTGCGCATGCAGGACAGCCACTTCCTCTAGCAGGTTTTCACAACGGAAAACTGGGTACAGCTTCACTGAAGATAAGGGAAAGTGCCCTCTTATCTTTTAGTCCATTATATACTCCATCACTTATAATGTTCATCATTACAAGACATTGCCTGGCCAAAAGACCAACTGAAAGAGAATTCTTTGTTATTAGTGTGGTCACCATGGAAGGTAACTCCTTGAGGACGAAACAAGTAATTACGCTATAAAAGATAGACTTTGCAATGACGAATTGAAAATGCTTTTGAAGCTTTGATGGATGGTGGAGATGGACAGCATGCCTCTCCACCTGTAAAACTGAAGTGATTGAGCAGGGGACACTTGTCAAATCACCTAGACACGCTATACTAAAAAATTTAAACAATACTCTTGACCCTTATATTGGCAAAAACTTTAACATAAGCAGCAACAAGAACCTAAGATTAAAACTGCCATACAATAAAAACTATAACTGAAACAATCACACTAAATTTTGAAAGGACAGAAGATATATACTGCATTAGCATAAAAAATTCTGTATGACAGAATTAGATTACTCCCTTTAACACTAAAAAATCTGCTCATTGTAGAGATAACATTTATTGTGAAAAGATTAAATATCAAACACTATTATCTATACCATCCATTTCACAATTCTGTAGTCAACTATGGCTCAGAAATTTTTTTAAGGTAGAGTGGAATAATGCGGTAATTATTCCCATCTCTGAACCAGGAAAAGACCAAAGTAATGTAAACAATTGCAAACCAATTTCCCTAACAAATTGCTTACGCTGATTGTTAAGAGAAAATGGTAAATGCATAAACTGTATAGCAAACACTAGTAAAAATATATGATATTACTACCTACCAAGTTTGGATCACAGAACAATAGATTTACTACAGATTAATGATTCCATCTAGATGATCACATCTGGAGAAGATTTTAACATAAGTAACAACAGCTATTTTCTTTGATACACAGAAAGTCTGATAGTAAAAACATTACATAATAAATATGTGTTCACATCATTTTCACTGAATATTTTCAGACAGACTGAACCTTTCTTGTGGAAATTGGTGACATTCATTCAAAAAGATTCCCATATGAAAACAGAGTTCCACAGCAAAGTGTACTTGGTAGCAACTTTTTACACTAACCATCAGTGGTCAACTATCACTTGGAAGCAAGAATACCACTTACATGGATAATTCTGCTATATACTATGCAGCATCAAACATAAGACATCCCAAATGTGTCATCCTTAATGCTCCAGTAAAGATAGACACATGGCTTTCCAATTCTTCACAGAAAAGACCACAGCAGTTAAGTTTTAAAATAATGTACTTTACAAAAATGTAAAAGTGCAAGAAAAAATGAAGGGACTGAATGATGGATTAAGCTTAATCTTCAACACATACCTAAACTGAAAACCCCAAAAAGTCTATATAAAAGACATGTTCAACTGCATTAAATTTGCTAAAAAAAAATTCTCTCTCACAAACTGGGGAGCTGAGAGACCAACCTTGACATTGCTGTACAAAGCTACTTTTATTACTATGACTGTCAATCTAAATTCAGCTTTGATACAACTTTGAAAAGTTTGGTTACAGTTCATAAAAATGACTCATAATATGCACTGGAGCTTTTAATTCTTCTATCTAAATTTAAAGTAGTGACTTAGTAGTAATGCGCAGTGCAATAAAAACACAGGCAAGTGATTCACCAAGAAAACTTTATGATCACAGTATCTATTCATAAATAATCAATCAACATTTTTCCCACATCAGCACTTGAGTCAACAAATATAAATAGAAAATTTCTTCCAATAAAAAAAATACTTCCCCTTAGATTATGCATAAGGTATAAACTTGTATACACTTGAAGCATTTATCCAAAAACTATACATACACCCCATAACATACACAACAGGCAATGGAACATTCATCTGCTCTGGAGGGATGAGAACGAGGAGATGGGCAAGAACCTACACGCAGATGTGTAGGGCTGACACAGTGCCCCTTACCAGGTTGTAAAAGAACAGGAGTAGGAGCACGGCTGTGCTCTGTAACACGTACATGTTCTTCTGTACGGGCACAGCTGTGCTCAGGAACACAGGCGTGATCTTCCGCATGAGCATGCCCAACCACCCGAAGGCAGGAGCCTACTATGGGTTTCATCAGGAGAACGAGAGTTATGTCTAGGCTGGACGACAGGGCTCCTGGAACTCCGAATCCCAGAATGTGATCTCCAGACATCCTTAGGAGAACATGGACGTGAAGGATGATGTGGTGAAGAAGGGGGAAGAGGACACAGACGTATACCAGAAGAGCCCTCTTCACACACAGGACCAGCAGGACTCTTCACACACAGGACCAGCTGGACAAGTCTTTTTAAAAGGAGCAAAATCATCCTTCATACAAACGTTGGCAGAGGGACAAACCACCACAGACAACTTTTTCAATTTGCACAAATCCTCAACGTCAGAAACACAAACATCAGAAGGGGGAGACACACGGCCGTGGTCTTAAGAAGATGAAGATACAATATGTCTGAGATGCTTCCTACTAGGGGAAGAGATAGTCTCTAATTCGCCACCATTTGACAGGAACATGGGAAGACAGAAGACAAAGAAGGAGATGGCGTCCTACTACGTTTCTTATGCACAATAGTCCCTTAACTCTTGCAAACTCGATCAACCACTGCCTGAACCAAGGAGTCGGAAGGAGGGGCGGAGATTGGGGCAGGAGGAGGCAAGACCATACACCAGGATGAGAGCGGAGCAGTCAGCTGGGAAGTCGAAACAGCTGATGAACTGGGACGGGGACTGACAAGGAGGCTGACCCAGGCCCATGTGAATTCAAGTAGTGGGACAACAGGCCATCCAAGGTTAGTGACCCTAATATCATCTTCTGTGCACTGGAATCTGAAAGGGTAGAACAATATGGAGGCACATCCAGTCATAAAGGGGAAGATTTAACCCCCCCCCCAAGGGCAGAGGTAGCATAGTTGGGAAGTCTCCTGACCCCTCTCCCAAAGCTTCCATAGGCGAAGCTATAGACGAGTGGGAAGGGGTAAAATCTTTCAAGGAAGATGTAGTAACTGGAGGATATGGCAAAGAGGAGGCAGAACAAGAATCAGCATGTGACGCACCCATCAAAGGAGGGAACCCCTTCCAAGATGGCACCTTCAACTTCCTCTTACATTGCCTCTTCTTGGTAAAAACCCTCCACTGCTCAGGAGGCCAATCATTAGCTCTACAGTACATTGGCTACATGAAGAATTGAGATCAGTCTCAGCTAATGCCAAAAAAACAGGAGCAAGGGTAGCCATCAACACCAGGGCACATCCTCTGACGTTTGGAAGGCCTGGCAGAAACTGGAGGCTGGGATGATTCTTAAGGATGCACAATCATACAAAAGCATACAGCACACGAAAGCACAAAATCGCAACCATACACAAGCACAAGTGATCAAAATAACACTGGCCTTGGAGAGACGAGCGAAAGCACGTCCTCCTACGAGGGCAATGAAGAAGAAACTAAGGCATCATTCCTTTGATGCATGCACAAAGGAACTTGACGGTTGCCACCTAGGCCTATCAGCCTACCTTGCTGCCACCAATTCCTTGTTTGCTATTTTTACTGGTTTCCAGCTGGTGCTAGATGAATTATCCAAAACTTAAGACCCAGGTTTGTTCTGCATATGAACAACTTGAAATAAATGAATTTTTTTATCTATTGTTCTAGCACTTAGCCACATTTGGGGTTTTGGTGGTCTGTGACTCCAGTCATTAAGTTTGTTAATGCCAAGTCCTTTAGGTATTCTTTCACAAAGAGCTCCTTAAGCTTTTCAATTACTACATACTCTTAACATTATTTATCTGACTACCTGCTTCAAAAGCTTTCCATGCTTAACCCTTAATGGACGGGAATCCTTATATGAGTATCTATAACAGGTTTTGGGTGATGGACAGGAATTCTCGTATGATATGAATATTAATATTATGCGCCATTCGGTTTGGATGAATTTTGCAGGAAAGATGTTCATAACACTTCAATGGTCCATAAATGACTTATGGCAACTATAATAGCTCAGCAAGGGAGAGACATCGATCAGTATGCCTTGAGATTTCAGAGAGGAATGTACCATACTGCCTCTCTGCAACTCCAAGATGTCTTTTTTATTTATTTGCTCATACATATACCCAGGGATTGCTGTTGGTTTTAGTTCTTATCTTTTATGATAGTATGTCAGCTATACAGGTTTAATTGTAATTTTGCCAAGAAAAGTGCAAAGAAATATTAGAAAAAGTATGTATACCTCACAAAAAGTTACTATATCTCCCCATCTCAGTTAATCTCATAAATATTTTACAACAAATAGTACTCAGAATTTTTTACTGATTTTAGTTCTTATCTGTTATGATATTGTGTGAGCTGTAATTATAATTTTACAAAACAAAATAAAATAAATTATTAGAAAAAACATGCATAACTTGGTCAAATTAACATATTTTTACGAGTGTCTTGTAAAAGAGGCCCCACACAGGGTTGTGAATAGTCACTTTCAACTTCTCGTGGAAGGTAGAAAAAAATTTTTAGAATTTCTTTTCTTACACCAAGTACATTTGCATATCTTGCTCTTTCTATTGATGTGTTTTTTCTTAAGTTGGCCAACCTTAAAGTCTGCCCAGTCTAGGGGTGTGCTTGATGTATATTTAGCCCATCCCTTAAGGGTTAATAAATGATACCCATGAATCCCATTTCTATTTTCTTCATGGGAATTCATCCTGATTTCCTTTCTAACTCAAATGTTGATATTTCAATTGTTGAGATTTCAGAGAGGAATGTACCGTAATGCCTCTCTGCAACTCCAGGATGTCTTTTTATTTATTTGCTCATACATATACCCAGGGATTGCTGTTGGTTTTAGTTCTTATCTTTATGATAGTATGTCAGCTATACAGATTTAATTGTAATTTTGCCAAGAAATGTGTAAAGAAATATTAGAAAAAATATGTATACCTCACAAAAAGTTACTGTATCTCCCCCATCTCAGTAAATTTCATAAATATTTTACAACAAATATACTCAGAATTTTTTTTACTGATTTTAGTTCTTATCTGTTATGATACTGTGTGAGCTG